>NC_088602.1:174004813-174311518 GCF_036013475.1 Columba livia
CAGGAAGAAGCTGCAGAAGGACTTGGAGGTCCTGAGCCAACGTTATGAAGAGAAAACAGGTGCATATGACAAGCTGGAAAAAACAAAGACCCGCCTGCAGCAAGAGCTGGATGACCTCGCTGTGGACCTGGATCATCAGCGGCAAATTGTTTCCAACCTAGAGAAGAAGCAGAAGAAGTTTGATCAGGTAGGACTTCAGTCATTGGGCATTCAGTAGGTGCGTCTTATTGACAGGTCTGCTTTAAGAATGCCTAGGCAATGCTACTTGGAGAATGCATATTTATTTCTGACCTAAGGCATAGCATATAGAGTGGAGAAATAAGTTTTCATAGAAGTAAATTAATTCCGTTCCATGCATAGGAAGTTTAGTGATGCCTCTTCTCTTAAAGGATAACTTTTATATCAAGATCAAATTCAAAGCATTTTTTGCAGGGTGTCTTTGAGAGAAGGTTGGAAACCTGGGGAATCATTTGAGATCAGCCCAGTTATTAAAAGTGGGATGGCATGCTTCATTCTTTGAAGCTGCGTTTTCTTGGTTCCTTCTATCCATGGCAGAACACTATTGAGAAGGCACTAATGAAAAGATGCATGTTTACCTTTTAAGAAAATGGACAGTAATTTCTCAGAGTACTGATGCTGAGCTTCTTGCAGCTATTGGCAGAGGAGAAGAACATCTCTGCCAAGTATGCAGAAGAAAGGGACCGTGCTGAGGCAGAAGCCCGTGAGAAGGAGACTAAGGCCCTCTCCCTGGCCAGAGCCCTGGAAGAAGCCATAGAGCAGAAAGCTGAGCTGGAACGAATCAATAAGCAGTTCCGTGCAGAAATGGAAGACCTGATGAGTTCAAAGGATGATGTTGGGAAAAGCGTAAGTATGAAGTTAAAATATTTGGGCAGGAAATGTCACACAGGTGATACTGTCTGTTTAATACTGCAAAAAGCTTATGCTATTGTTAACACAGAGGAATGCAGCAGAGAATACAGGACACATTGTGAGTTTGTGAATTTTATGTTTGTATTAAATTAGTAAGTGGGAAAGATGGGTTGGAAGAGCCTGGAAGTAACCCAAATGAGGTAAGAGCAAACCGAAAATTAACTGGTATCGTTGTGGCAGAGATGAACGGATGATGTGAGCCTGGTATGTAAAATACAGGGATTAGTCAGGAAACAGAAGACAGTAACCCTAATATTTCAAGACAAAAAAGAATGTTATGATGATCAGGAAACAAAACTAAAAATTCAGAGGCTAAATAGTATTTTCTTGAATTCTGTCAGAATCAGAGATGTCCAGCTCTCATAAGACTGCAGTAGGTCAGGACTGGGCTAACGATGCTTTTCTCTTTCTCCCCACCACCACACATACATGATCAGAAATAGTCAGTAATCATGATTCATGCTGGCAGCTTGCAGGGATGCGAGTAGCTGGCTTTGAGAGGTATCTCTGCCCTAATACAAAGGACAGATGCAGTGTTCTTGTATCTTATCCTAAGAGAAAAAAAGTCTAAGAACAAGCCACTCACATAAGTGAAATTGTCTGTATTCTTTGAGGAAATCTCACATGTGGGTACTGTGCTGTAGGTCCATGAGCTGGAGAAGGCTAAGCGAGCCCTGGAGCAGCAGGTGGAGGAGATGAAGACACAGCTGGAAGAGCTGGAGGATGAACTGCAGGCCACAGAGGATGCCAAACTGCGGCTAGAAGTGAACCAACAGGCCATGAAGGCACAGTTTGACCGGGACCTCCAGGGACGTGATGAACAGAATGAAGAGAAGAAGAAACAGTTGATTAGACAAGTAAGAATTGCTCTGTAAATCCTGAAAGTATTCTGTACCTGTACACAAAGGCACTTGTGTCCAAAGATGGTTAGACAGACACTGCCAATGCAGATTCTTGTTAATGGTGGCTCTCCAGGCCGTGCTGCAAAGCTCTAAGAGACTTTCCCCCTTGTGTGTGTGATTGTTCAAACAGCCTTTGTCTAATGAAGGAACCCATGTGGCTTTATTAGTGAGGAATGTCAGCCTCATCTCCCTGCCAGAAAGCATGAAAACAAGTCACATGCTTGCACTTATGTACAGTTTGAAACAGGGATGCGAAAAGCAGCTGTTGGGTAGTCAAGGAGCTGAAGCGCTGATGCGGGTATTTCTCCATACAGGTGCGGGAGATGGAGGTGGAATTGGAAGACGAACGAAAACAGCGCTCCATTGCTGTGGCTGCCAGGAAGAAGCTAGAGATGGACCTGAAGGATTTGGAAAGCCATATAGACAGTGCTAACAAGGGTCGTGAAGAAGCCATCAAGCAGCTCCGCAAACTGCAGGTGAGAAGCTTCAGCTGTTTTAGCTGTCAGTGTAGAGCATTTACCCAGGGAAACAGGATACAAGATTTCGCCTTATGAGAACTATGCATCAGTGTCACAGGAGCAGCAGAACCTTGTAGTAATTTAGCGTGAAAGATTTATTGTCATTGCAAATATCCTCCTAACCCCGATCTGCCTGTTTAACTCCCTGGGAGACAAGCTGTAGGAAATGTCTACTGTAGCACTTGCCTCATGTCAGTGTTTTTGGAAAGGATTATGGAACTGCAAAGCTAGAAGGACTTAAATATAATTTAGGCCTCCTTCTGCCCTAAGACAGGCATTTGTCTGATCTGTTCTTAGGAAAAACTCCAAAATAATCCCTAGACTGTCTATTCCATTCCTTTACTAGAAAGCTTCTCGTACCCTCTCTTCCCAGCTCCCCGTATCTGACAATTTTTTTTTCCTGCAATTGAAGCAGTCCTGTTTGCTTCCATTACTACTTCTCTTTACCTGTGAAATGGGAAAAGGATGGTTCCTTTTGTTTTTACAGCAACCTTTTTGGTAACTGAAGATTAATGAATCCCTCTTTCCGTTTTCTTTCCATGTTTCCTGTAAGACAAACAAATCCGATTTGTTAATGTGAATGTTCTGAAATGCATCCTTTTTTATTCTACCTTTTCAGGCACAAATGAAGGATTACATGCGGGAACTGGAGGACACACGTACTTCCAGAGAAGAAATCTTGGCACAGGCCAAAGAAAATGAGAAGAAGTTGAAGAGCATGGAGGCAGAGATGATCCAGTTGCAGGAGGTAATGGAATATGCATACAAGTCAAGGCTTTGTTCATTTTCTTGGGCCAAGAACTAAATGTAGCGCCTAAGCTTGAGTGACTATTTCCTTTCTTTTGTACTTTTTGCTCTGCTCAAATATGAAGTCCACTTCAAAATGCAGAATTTAGCCCTTCCTTGACAGCTGTGATAGGACTGTGCAAAACAAAGGAAGCTGTAGGGTGGGTGGGGAACAGACTGTGTCTAATTAATTAAGTCTGGATCTAGCTGGAAACCATACCACCTGTTACCAGTAACTACTTTTTCCTATGCTGCATTAATTGGTAGCTTCCCATTGGGTCACTGACAGTCTCGTTTTCATTCCAGGAACTTGCAGCTGCTGAGCGTGCCAAGCGCCAGGCCCAGCAAGAAAGGGATGAGCTGGCTGATGAGATTGCCAACAACAGTGGTAAAGGGTGAGTAATGTTCTCTGTTTAAGGGTGGAGGAGCTGGTTTGAGAAAATACTTTGCAGGCTGTTATTTTTATGTAGACTGCAGCATGCACTATATCCCCTCTGCTCTTGAAAGACTGAACTTATTTTGTAAAATTGGAAGAGGTGAATTTTCCTCAAGGCACTAATGCCACTAATGCTGCTTTAATGATTCTGTCTCCTATAGAGCACTGGCCATGGAGGAAAAGAGGCGCCTGGAAGCCCGGATAGCTCAGCTGGAGGAGGAGTTAGAAGAAGAACAGGGCAACACAGAGATAATCAATGACCGGCTCAAGAAGGCAAATCTTCAGGTACCTGTTGAGGCTGCATGTGCCGGTAGGGGTTCTCTAGTCCGAGTAAACTGTCAAACTGCACTCTCTGAGTAGCGCCAGCTGCTGCTTTGTGTACAGCACAGGCCCACAGAAATCTGTAGGTGTGAGAAAGGTGAAACATCTGAATATCACAGCACAGAAAATAGAGTGGCAGTCAGAGCTGATGTTAACTCATTGGTTTTGATCATTTAAGTCATTGAGTAGCTGGAACAATCTTGCAAGTTTATTTAAAACAAACAAATAAACAAAAACCCCAAAACCACAAAAAAACAAACCAAACAACCAAAACAAAACCAGAAGCCCCTCCCAGGCCCTTTTTTTTTCTGTATTAAAGGGATTATGAAAAAGATGATCTCTAGTGTGCTGTTCCAACTTGGCATGCTGAACAGTGCCACAAAGTGTTTGGAAAATGACTTTTCTGCCAGTTCTGTGCTTCCTCAAATGGGCTAACCATATGGAATTTGTTAGGCTGCTATAGAAACCATGATCTTAATCTGCTTATTCTCCAACATGTTTTATCTGCCCAACTTCAAGAGTCAAGCGCCTTGTTTTCTTAGCACTCCAAAGCCAAGGAGCGAGGCTGATGGTTTTCCAAATGGCTCGTTCACTCTGGTGGATGAGAACATAGTTCTCTGCTCTGTTGACTGTCAGCCAGAACCCTGGCTGCAAAGTGGACAGAGTTCTTGCCCTTTCATCTTTGAAAGTCAGTATTTTTAAGCTGCTTCTTTGTAGTGGTAGTAGACAGACAGCAAATAAATTATAAATTACTAAAGCACACGTATTGGATCCACTTGCCTTGGGATTTTTGTAATTCGCCAAGGCTGATAATTACTGTGTTAAGTGCCAAACCACAGCCTTCACTCCAGAGAGCATTGTACGTGATTGGCAAATTTAGCCCTAAGCGGAGGTTGATAAACCGGTTATTCAAGGAATTACTTTAAAAATCTGGGTAAACTAAGATATTTTGAGAAGTGCCCTGCCTACAGACAGCATCATAGTTATTCCAGGTATTCAGCTCGCCCTGAGGGTCCTTTTTCTTTGCGTGTCAGCATGTGTCTGAGAAATAAATCAGCCTTTCAGGAGGGAGCGCTCGATATGCTGAGTACTTCTTCTCTCTGCAGATTGATCAGATGAATGCTGACCTGAATGCTGAGCGTAGCAATGCACAGAAGAATGAGAACGCTCGCCAGCAGATGGAGCGCCAGAACAAGGAGCTTAAGCTTAAACTGCAGGAGATGGAGAGTGCAGTGAAGTCCAAATACAAGGCTACCATCACGGCCTTGGAAGCAAAGATAGCCCAGCTGGAAGAGCAGCTGGACATGGAGACAAAGTATGTCCTAGTAGAAACTCTGTCTGTTTTAGAAGCCTCTGCTCACTCTGGGATTTTGAGCTCTTTTGAACAAATTCAGATTTGTCTGAGTGAGGGCTTCTTCCTAGGTATGCTGGGTAGGATGGAAGTAAGATCTTGGCAAGATCTTGTTTTTCACTGTAGAGATTTCTAGCTTCCTCTGGATTTAATCACTCCTAAAACTCTGGCTGTGATACACTTTCTGCCCTTCTGTAGCTTCAAGAAGGGTCATATCTGTGTGACATGGGTGCCTTTTGGTAATTTCTGGGAAGAATTGCTTCCTGTCCCCTCCTTTTCTAAGTTAGGAGGACTTGGGCAAGTTAGAAACAAGGAAGATAGCAAAAGTCGGGTCATCTTGTTGGGGGCAACAGGAGATAAGTTCTTGTCTATCGTTATTTCTGTGTAGGGAGCGCCAGGCTGCCAGCAAGCAGGTGCGCCGTGCCGAGAAGAAGCTGAAGGATATCTTGCTGCAGGTGGATGATGAGAGGCGTAATGCTGAGCAATTCAAAGATCAGGTGCGTATTTGCAGCGTTGGTGAGTCTTCTGGTGGGAGGACTTCCCTTCATTATCTGCATGAAAGAGGGTTCTAGTATTAACCTTCCTACAGATTTCTCTTCTTTCCCCTGACTGTGATAATGACAAGATGACTCATGAAAATGTAATGCTTTTAAGGAAAAGCTTGGAGCTGTCAAGTCCTAGGCAGCTCCCTTCAGAAATGGAAGAGGGAGCTTTGGAAACTTCTTTTTGCTGCTCTAACTACTGTGCTGTAACTCTGGGGAAACATTTATCTCTCTTGGTTTTGTTTGGTTTTTTCCCCCATATACACGCCAGGCGGACAAGGCAAACATGCGCTTGAAGCAGCTGAAACGCCAGCTTGAGGAAGCAGAAGAAGAGGCCCAACGAGCCAATGCATCCCGTAGGAAGCTCCAGCGGGAGCTGGAGGATGCCACTGAAACAGCTGATGCCATGAACAGAGAAGTCAGCTCCCTGAAGAGCAAACTCAGGTAAGGTGCAGCATTTGGTGCAGTATGTTGGCAGCTGGTCCAGCGGAGTCTTGCTTTACTTGCTTGCAGCAAACAGCGGGGCCAGGTTCTTTACCTCTTTCTGGAGCCTGCCCCGTCTGGTGAGCTCAGTGAAACCCTGTGTCGCTGACATTCAGTCTCTCCTTCCCCAGGCGCGGGGACCTGCCATTTGTTGTGACACGTCGAATTGTCAGGAAGGGCACAGGAGAGTGCTCCGATGAGGAAGTGGACGGCAAGGCAGATGCTGGTGATGCCAAAGCTACTGAATAAGTCCTCCCATTTGACCCAGGTTATACATGGAGTGACCCATCCACCCTCCCCTTTTCCATTGGACTGTCAGCAAACCTTCTCCTCCCAAATTGGCTGGGGATCTGCAGAGCAAGCCCAGCTTTGTGTATCTGGAGCCGTTGGGCATCTGTGTTCCTCGTTTCCTCCTCTTTCCAGTTTCCTAATCCTCTTTGTATTTAATGCCAAAGAGTTGGGGCTCTGAAATCTGACCAGCAGTTTGGCCACTACAAAGGCCTGTAGAACTGTCCGTGCCATGTCTGCTGGTGAATCCTTACACAGTTTGGAGGGAGCGGGGTTAGGGAAAGATTATTTTTGCTGTAAATCTCCTTTTGTCTTCAGATTCTAGCTGCAGGGAAGCTCCTTCCTGTATTCTTTCCCCTCCCCCTTTGTTTGCTTTCGGCAATCATGTTCAGTGACCTCAGATTTCTGCCTCTTTTAATCTGCCCACCCACATGGTTTGGGAGCAGTTTCAGGAAAAACGGTGTGTTTTGGCCATGGCAGTTTGCCCTTTCTTCTTTCACATGTTTCCAGGGAGGGGTAAGGAGGGAAGCTCCTCTCGGGACCAGTTACCTGGAGGACTTGCCAAAGTTGTCTTTTTTCTTTTTTGTTTTATTTTTCCTTTCATTTTTACTGTCTGGACAGATCTCTGAAGTGCAATGATGTCCTGTTAGTGTCTCTGCCTCTGAGCGGTTTCATCTACGGTAGTGTGGACCAGTAGTTAATGACAGGCCAGGGTGGCAGAACAGTGTCCTTGTGCTTGTCTGAGATTCTCTGGGGGACCAAATATATTTAATGGTAATAGACAGAATCTAGGGGAATTTAATAGGGTAGTGGGCAGAGGGCAGGGATGAGGGGAGAGAGATCCCTCTTTTATGGACCTGTCCAAGCCTCTTGCACCTGCCCTGTAACCAGGGGTTGGGATTAGTTATTGTGCACCATTGACTAAGAGTATATTAAAAACCCTTTAATCTGCACAGATATATGTAAGGCCTTTGTATCTCTCGTAATAAGTAATTAAGAAAAAAATAAAGGTCCTTATCACTGCCTTTCTATTGGGACCATGGTTATATAAAGATAGTCTTTACTTTTCTACACTGTACACTGGTTGCTGGATTTACCTGTATTCTTAACCATATTGTATATGCTGCATTTAGACCTACTTATGAGCGAAGTAAAAAATAATTAAATATGAAGCGCCATACTGTATGCCTGAAGCGCTCTAAATGCAGGAGCCTCGTGTCCCAATTGCTGTCACAGAAAAAATTAAAAGTTTTTTTTATATAATGAAAGTGCCTTAGCATGTGCCTCAGCTGTGTGTCACCACTACAGTCAGTAATGGTTTACCGGTGCTCCACTGATGTTACCAATAAAGATTATCCATGTGCTGCAGTCCGTGTGCCTGTGTTGCCATTCCCTTCTTCCCCAGGTGTGGTGAAGACCCTCCGTGTTGCCTCCAAAGGCTGCAGTGTCAGAGCATCGGCCTGTCCTGTCAGCAGTGCTGAGGGACTCTCTGTAGCTGAAATCAGGTATTACTGGGGCAGCTGGCAGTGGCCGACACCGGGGATTTCAGAGGAAGGTGATGCACCTTGTTTGTGCTTTCAGAGAGCCACCTATTCAAAATGTGAGGCTCTGGATTCGAGCTGAGCTAGTTCTGTTCTTGGCCTGACGATGGTATTTCTGAGTCTGTAACTACAACTGTGCAAACAAACTCCTTTCTTTGCTTTTATTTCCAATCTCCGGAGTCACTGGACAGTAAGGTTAGTAGAGGAGGTGATCAATATGTATAGAAATCTATTTCATCAATGGATTGGCAAAATTGCCTTTCATTCATCTTCCAGCTTGTCCCCAGAGAATCTGCATTTTGTAACATTTTTGCTAGAAAATGAATAAGGAACTTAATGCTTGGAAGGAGAAGGCATAAAGATTCACCAGGTGCTGCTGCATGTGTGGGTGTAGTTGCATGAGGGGGTCAGTGTGAGCATGAACAACTTTTGACATTGTGTTACAGAGGCCGCAGCTTTTACAAGCCTGAATAGAGATTAATGAGTATGGGGATGGAGGTGCATTGGTGGAATGTGGGCGCTGCTGTGCTGTCTTGCACGTGCATCGTTAGGAATGGAGTTACTCTTGTCTGGGAGTTTACAGGTTCAGATACTTTTAGTCTTTTTCCAAAGTGATTTGCAGACATGTAGGGTACCTTTGTGAAGGTACATTGAAATTGCTTTCCCATCATAGGACCACCTTGAACCAAGGCCAGCTGGCCAGGCACTGCTGTGGTACAGAGCAGAACTGTTCCAACACCTGCGTGCTGACCCTGTTAAGCTCAGGTTGCGTTTTGTGCCCTTGGCATTGCTGTGAGTGAGCTGGCATGCTGCTTGGGTGCTGCTCTGTCTATGCAAGATGGGAAGAGGCTTCTGTCTTTTTTCCACTGCTACAGTCATTTCCTTCAACTTTCCACCTTCTTGTGTGTCCCCATGAAAAGGCAGAAATCAGTCTCGCACAGCATTTTCTGCTTTGCAGAGTGTAACCTGGAGCTAGCAAGTTCTCGTGGCTCCAAATTAGTTGTTCTGGTCTTCAGAGCCACTGAGTGCCTCACACAGGTTCTCCTGAGTTTTTGGGGATGATCTGAGTGGGTGAGTGGTCACAAATGCTGTTACAAGCAAGAGAGGAAAAGAGATTGACCTGGGACCTGATCTGCAGGCCCTGCAAAAGAGTTTGTTCCTAAAGTCGGTGCTACAGCTCTGTTGCCCACACGATCCAACCTCAGGGCTGATCCCAGTAGGCACTGGAAGGGTCTGGACGAAAGGAGGCAGGTGGACATAGTTTCAGAAGATGCAAGGGATGGTGGTAAAGTTAATTTCAAGCATTCCTGTCCCTGCACTGGGCTGTTGTGCTGGCACAAAGGATCTGTAAACCAGGTCATTAAATATAATAAAGCTGGCTAAAAGAAAAAAATAATGAATTGTGTCAATGCAGGTTACAGCATGGCCCTCACAGGCTGCTGGAACAGCAGAACCCAGGGGCAGAGCAATCAGCCTTGTCACAGCCTCAGGGAGATGGAGGTGAATCACCAAACCTGCAGCATCTGGTCCTGCTCTGGAGAGCAGCTGAGCTGGGCTTGTTCCTGCTGCAGCTGCCCCCCGGGGCAGAGTGAAGACAGTGGCCATTAGAGCCAGTTCCAGCTGGGTCCCCCTGCTGCAGGAGCAGTGACCTGCCAGGTTTAGGCTTTAGTCCTCCTCCATTTCCTCCCCAAAATGTCTCAAGTACCACTTTAATGTAAATGGAGAATCACTTTGTTGAAGCCCAGGGTGCAGATTAAACAGCTGCAGGGCTGGGATGGGAGGGAGGGAGCAATGGTGAAAAACTGCAGCCCTTCCAGTCTGGAGGGAGACTGATTGCTCAGAGCAATGGCTTGAGTGATCTGAAACTAAAACGCAGGCTGCTGCTGCCCAACTAGAGACCAGCGAGCAACAGGCCCCAGGGGCATTTAAAGCATTAATTGTTGGCCTGTGCTGTCAGGAGCATCCATCCGTGTGGATGCACAGCCTGGCTCCGGGCATGCGGAGTGGGGAGGGAGCTCTGGAGCTGGTGTGTGTCCCCATCCCGGCTGGGTATGGGGCCAGGCTCCCTGTCCTGGGAGCTGCTCAGCCTGGTCTGACTGGTCAGCCTTGTCCCAACTCTGCTGGCAAGATCCCAGCTGCGTGTCCTTCCCTGAAGAGCCCAGCTCTGAACTTTGCCAGGGGCATGCCCTTTTAAACTTTGTCTCCAAGCACAGCCAGACACAATATTCCCAGTTCCAGGACAGACAGCAAATGCTAGGCCCAGACAGACAGCAAACAGTTATCACTATTTCTTCCCTTTCTCTGATGGCACCAGTGAGAGCGAAAGCAGAAGGAAAAGGAGAAAAAAAGACACCAAAACTCTCTAGTCCTAAATCTGTGACTCTCCGGTTCAGCATGCCTGAGCAAAACAAGCAGCAGTGCAGCAAAAGGAAAAGAAAACCATGAAACATCTCACATGATGATGGTCTGAGAGGTGCTGGAGTCCCTTCTCAAATCAGCTCCCTGCAGTGGGACAGCCTCCCTCACTGAAACGGGAGGGCTGGCCTGCGATGCTCTCAATTTGGGTGAAATCTACAGAGAAGGACATTGAAAAGCCAGGTAAAAGTACAGTCACTCTCTGCACGGGGTGATCGCTTGGTTGTGCACGAGGAGCATTTAAGGCAGGCTGCCTTCTCCTCTCAGTTGCAGTGGTGAGGACACATGCAGGCAGCAGAAATCTGTGGGACGTGGTCCTGGTGTACACGTGCCCTGCGAGGAGAGGTCTGCCCTGGAGGTTTCACTGTCTCTCAGCACCCAGAAGAACGAGGGAGGAAATGGAGAACAGATGATGATGGAGTGGCTGGCTTCACAACGCTGTGTTACTCATAATGTGGTTGTGTTCTGCTAATTAATCTGGAATTATACTGTGAATGACTTCATTCACTACAGCCTTAATTGACTTTTGATGGAAATCATGTGGAACTTCATGGAAGAAGGTATTATGGTAGGGTGGATCAGTCAGGATAAATGGATTGTTTCCTTAGGCTCCTTTTTAGCAGAGGAACTGTCACTCAAATCCCTGACCTCATGTAAGGCCAGGCTGAAGTGGGGTTTTGTGGCCAGAAAAAGATCTCTCTGAGGACGAAGTACTAGTGGAGGGGACCGGTGGTGGTCAGGGGCTCAGTGAGAGGTGTGCCCAGAAGAAGTGAGGTGCTGAACTGTCTCTCCAAGAGCTGTGCTGGCCAGCCGGCCCCATAAGGCACACTGCACCAGCTTTGTGCGTGAAGTGATGACTCAATGGGGAAAAACAAAACAAAACAACCCTTGGAGCTGTAATCAAAGAAATTTTCTTCCTGCTCTTCGCTCCCACTGTATCCAGGGAAACATCGCCCTGTGTTGCCTTATAAAGAAACAGCATCGCACCAGAGCAAAGCCCACTTTTCACTTTTCTTCCTCCAAACTCCGGGCATTGAACGCTCCTGGGCATGTGGGCAGAGACAGCCCAGGCTCTTCCCTCCCAGACCCCTCTTCCCAATCCTGGGCTGTCCTCGGTGCTTGAGAGCATCCTGGCAAAGCCTCCCCGCCCTGCAGGCTGCTGGATGGATGTGGCCTCCCTAGGCTGCCCCGTGGCCAGTGGACACGTATTGGCAGCTGCTTGTTTCATTTCCTTCTCAACACTTCCCCACTTAGGGCTGAGAGGGTCACGGGGGCTGCGTGCACCTTGTCTGCACTGCCAAATTCATCCTGGGTTCAGGCTGGCTCTCTCAGACCCTGTTTCTGCTTCCCAAAGCCTCCCGTGCAGGTGGAAGGAGTTCACCTCTAGGGGAGAGACCGGCTCCCACTCAGTCAAGGCTCTCAGCTTGTGTAAGAAGTGCTAATGTTGTCGCTAGAAACTGCAGCAGGCTTTGAAGCAGAGGTATTGGCACAGCCAAAAAAGGTTTTAACGAGATAACACGCAGCCTAATTTGCTGTGCAGGCTTTTGATCCTTTCGGCTGTCAGTGTAACTGCGTGCTGTGCAGCTCACAGCTCACCAGATCATCATTTTCGGAGGCATGAGGCACCCAGCTGTCTCACCTTGATGTGTCCTTGTGGGTAAGGCACAGATAAAGCTCTTGATCAGCTTTTGCTTGACCATCTCCTTCTCACCTGGGAAGCTTCTTGGAGATGACTTCAAGGTCACAGCTTATGCTCCAGCGAGGATCTCCAGTTAAGAAACTGTGGTGGGACGCCACACAAAGAAAGGTCACAGAATGTAAGGGATTGGAAGGGACCTCGAAAGATCATCCAGTCCAATCCCCCTGCCGGAGCAGAAACACCTAGATGAGGCTACACAGGAATGTGTCCAGGTGGGTTTTGAATGTGCCCAGAGTAGGAGACTCCACAACCTCCCTGGGCAGCCTGTTCCAGTGCTCAGGCACCCTCACTGAGAAGAAGTTTCTTCTCATATTTAAGTGGAACCTCCGGTGTTCCAGTTTATACCCACAGGTGCTGCATTTGTGCTGCTCATGTAGTTTATCTGCACCGCATCCCCCCTCTTTTGCTAAGGGAAGTGCTCACCTCTTGCTGCAGCCGGGGAGTTTGGCTCAGGAGAGATGCCAGCGCAGTGGTCAAGCCTGTTCAGTGGAGGATGAGGTGCAGGAAATCTACACCAAGACTAAAACCTCACCTGCCTCAGAGGTCATTTGCCTGCACCACTTCCCTGAGCAGAAGCGGAGAAAATCAGAGCTGTTTGAATAGAAAAGCTGGTGGAGTGGCTGGGGACAAGGGCCTGAATTTGCAGGGCTGACTTGTGCAGGACACGTGTCCCCTGCTACTACCGTCGGAAGCATCGGGACACAGATGGGACCAGCGCAGGTGCTCTAGTGGCCAAGGATGTGGTACCACATTCAGCATGGCCTGTGGGGCTGGTCCTTCCCTCGCAAGGTACAGCACGGCCCTGGAATAGTTTTAGGGAGACGCTGAGGACAAGCAAAGCCTGTGGCACCCTGTCCCTGTGAAGAGACTTGACTCGTTTGCTTCAGGCAGTGAATGAATGAGGATTAGGGAGAAAATCATTGGGAGGAACCAGACTGCAGCTTCTCTGTGGCTTCTCTCTCATAAAGAGGTACGTGATGGAGAGAGCAGTTGGCCGCCCACTGTACGGACGTGGGGCATGGCACGGGCAGAGCTGCATCCAGGATCATCATGCAGGATTGTCTGGAAGCAGCCTCTCTCTGAAGCCACATGTCAAGGTCTTGGCCTCCTGGGTAGACAGAACAGCTGTTCCCTGTTCTGCTGTCTGGGCTCAGCATCCCCCCAGCACCTCTACAACCTGTGCTATGGGACACTTGCTCTCCATAGGGCCGCAGTACCTACGGCTCGCTCAGCAGGAGATGCTGCCTCTACAGCTACCTGAAAGGAGGTTTTAGCATGGAGGGTGTTGGTCTCTTCTCCCAAGTAACAACTGACAGGACAAGAGCAAATGGCCTCAAGTTGTGCCAGGGGAGGTTTAGATCGGATATTAGGAAACATTCACAGAAAAGGTTGTGAATCAGAGGAACAGGCTGTCCAGGGAAGTGGTGGAGTCACCATCCCTGAAGGTGTTTAAAAGACGTATAGATGAGGCTTTTAGGGATGTGTTTTAGAGTTAGGTTATGGTTGGACACAATGATCTTAAGGGTTTCTTCCAATCAAAATGATTCTGCGATGCTGCTACAAGCTATTAAAAGCTGCAGGGCAATTAAAATGAATTGTCATGGGACATTCATACCAAACAAAAAGCATGAACTGGACTACTTAATCTCCTAGGAAATGTAATCTATATGTGCAGGCAGGGGAAATGCCCTGAAGTCAGAAGGCAGTCAGGTGAGACTGGCAGTAGGCTCCCCAGGACCCACTTCTCCATCAGCAAGGGGTGTGTGGGCAGCAGTGCTGCTGTGGGCAGCTGATCCCAGTTTCCCCCCTCAAACAAAGCCCTTCTTGACTGCCGGAGCAGAGGAAGGGAACACCCTGCAAGCAGGTGGGAAGAGCTGGGGCTGGAAAGGCCAGTGCTCTCCTCCTGGCCAGGGCAGAGTCATGGTGGGGCTGTGGAAGGTGAGAGGTGCCGGTGTGGGAGCCCACGGGGCACCTTGCACCCGCAGTCCAGCTTGCCAGGGTGTGGGGCTGAGCCCTGTGCTGGTATCTCTGGGGTGGGTGTATTTCAGAGACGAGAAGCCCTTCTGCCCGGCTCTTGCAGGGTCAGGTGCATATGCCACAGAGGGTGTAACACGACCTCAGCCAGGCTTCCCAGCATTCACTTCAGCGGGTGAAGAACAGGCTGAGGTGTGCCGTACCGCCGGGTGCCCGGCGGGGTCCCTGCCAGCACCCACAGCCCCACAGGCTGTGCTCATAGCCTGCTCAGGCATTTTCCCTGGGCTCAGGCTGAGCTTCCAACTGCCTCATCCCACCAAAGCAGGGAGCGCTCCCTGTGAATCATAGCAGGCTGATAGTACTTTTGCCCCCCCCAGGACCAACCTCCAGTACAGGTTAGAGACCCCCTGACATCCCACCAGCTGGTCCCAGAAGCCCCCGTGCCTGCCCAACGGGGTCCCTGCCTCTGTGTGGGCAGGTAACCCCCCTTCCAGTACTAAAAACAAGGCAGTTAGGGTTTTGTTTAGGCTGGGAGTAATGGCTGGATTGCAACTACCCAGATGCCTTCACCGGGACAATCACAACCACCCCATTCCCAGGTCCACCAGCCCCACATTGCTCCTCATGCGGCTGAAACTGGGGATCCATCTGCGCACGGAGCAGGGTCAACTTCTCCTGCTTAAGTCACCAGGTGAGAGCAAACCAAACAGCAGCAATGGGCTGCGCAGACAGGAACACTTTGCTCTGACATAATTTGTTCCCTTCACCTGCTTGGCTTTTGGATGCTGCCTTTTTAATCCCTCGTTGGAATCAGCACAGCCCTTGCTAACCCAGGCAGCCACTGCACCAGGGTAGGGACGGCTCACATGTGGTTTTGATGCTACCACTTTCTGGTTTTGCTGAGCAGTGAATAGATAAAATATTAACTGTCTTTTCTCTTTTTTCTTTTTTTTTTTTCCCTTTTCTCCTCTCCGAACTGCCCAGCAAATGCTTTGATGCCAAAGCCTGTCACAGCACAACGTTTCACAGAAAATAAGTGCTTGTGGCAATTCTTGCTCTGCAATTTGCACTTCTGTCTTCTTTTGAAAAAAAAAAATGAAACAAACATTAATGGGAGAGAGATTGAGAGACCATTGGTGAAAATATAAAACCTGTGGTCAGTGACTGCTCACACCCTGTCTGCAGCGGCACAGAGGCTCAGGCAGAAGCTGTTGGGTAAAATGTGAGGATGTGTGGATCTAGTAGGGTCCTACTGCTAAATTACAACCTTAGAGGATGACATGGAAATCATTGGATGGAGAATTCCGGCTGTGACTGATGGACTGGGATGCGTTTAAAAATTAAGTACCTCGGAAAACTAATGAAGAATGGTTTCAGCTGAAGAAATTCCTCATGGGTTGAAAACCGGAGGAAGGGGATGAATTATCAGCCATACAGCAGGCAGAAAGGGGTCACCTTATTTATTTCCGAAGCACAGCAAGACACGATGTGTACTTACCTGTGCTGATTATGAGTCCCGCTGAGCTTGATGATAACCTGCTCTCCCGGGCGGGCGTGCTGCGCTCTGCGGCTCAGAGGAAGCGCAAAAGGAATTTGTCTGTGCTGGGATGAAATGTGATTACCGCCGCACGCTGCGGCGGGGGCTTGTTCCTGAGGGTCAGGATCCCGCGCTTCTCAGCTCGCCTAGAAGCGCTAACGCACACAGAGGAAGTTCATTGCAGTCAGTAATTTTTGGGGGTCTGTTTCTGACTGGTTTGATGCCGTGGCACCTAAGCTGGCATTTCATCACAGCACAGAGATGGTAGCGTGAGGTGCCCTTCTTCAAAACCAAGCAACGCCTTGACAACAGTTTAACGCTAAACAGAGAGCTTTGCTGGAAACTGACTCCAAAGCAGCTGCCCCACAGAGGTAGAGGAGCTGAAAACCTCTTTAACAGTGGTTTTAGTTGGAGCTGGAGCAATTTATGAAAGGGATTACCTGGCGTGATGTCTGTGCTGCAGGGCTCTGGGCTCAGTGACGCAGGGCAGCCTTTCCCATCTCCTACCTAAAGATTAAATCTGAGCATTTATGAAGGAAAGATGGAGCAGTTACTCCTTTTTGTCAACATGCTGCCTTGGGCCATGCAAGACGGCCGGGGAAAGGCTTGCTCCTGCCCACAGGGTAGACGCAGAGGTTCCTACAAGACCTTGCCACCCGTCTCATCTTATGTTTCAGGAGCTTTTATGTCGTGACCCAGTGTTTTCTGATGGCCACAGGCCACGGGATGTGCGTGGGATGAAGGCAAACAGGACAGGAACTGTGTGTCTTCCACAGTTAGAAGAGCAGGGCTGAGAGCAGCTGGATCGCTGCCGCAGGGGAGCGGCGAGCCACGGGCGGCAGAGCAGGGATCTGGGGTACACTGCAGAGACCTCGGTGTGTGCTGGGGGAGAAGAGGGCTGAGCAGAGGCAGGGCGGTGAGGCTCAGCTCGTAGGCTCGTGCTCCTGATAGCTCTGGGGCCTTCAACGAGTTTTTCGCAGCAGAGGGGTGAGTTTGTGCCTGTTCACAATCTGAGCCTCTGGCTCTTTTCTCCTGGTCTCCCTTCCCCTACTAATGGCTCCCAAGGGAAACTTCCTGCTGCAGGAAAGGGGAAGAAAAGAAAAACCACAAAAGCAGAGGGCTGAGGGAGGCAGGGGGAGCAGCAACCTCCAAAGGGCTGACCTGCAGATGCAGGGATGTGGGCAAGGGGGCTGCAGTGGGGGCAGACACCACCCAGGCCCCGTCCCACATCCAGGTTTGGGTTCCCATCGCTCCAGGCCAGCAGGGACCTGCCAAAGGTGGTGCAATTCAAGGACGTGCCCCCAAATCCCCAGTGACTTTCTGACAGCAGGAGCTGCCCAGGGGCTCCCTTGGGACCCAGAGTCTGGTGCTGTGCACAGTGGTGGGGGCACAGGGCAGCCCCCTCCAGGCGGGACGGGCAGCGCGAGGAGATGGAGGCCCTGGGAGAGGCACCGGTGAGGGGCATCAAAAAGAGCAGTGCTGAGGCTTTCTTAAACCCTTCCATGTATGTGTTTGTGCGTATATGTACATACAAGTTTAACTACAGGTGCAAACAGACACATGTGTGTGACTTTGCATTAAGCAGAATGTGGAAGTTTTCCAGGGTAAAGTCCATCACATGAATATCATGATTAGCCTCTAAATACATACTGCAAGCTGAGGAAACTCAGTGTTGAGGTCAAATACAAAGTGTATTTTGTTAAGAGATGTACAGCTGAGGCACCCAAGCAGTCTGATGGCTGGTGAATGGGAATCAAGAGGAAAAAAAAAAATATACTGTATCTTTAAAAATCACTGTAAGTGACTCCGGGAGACAGAACTAAGTGATTCCTCCAGAATGACTGGGTTATAGCCTGCTACCACAATTACATTTATTTAGGTGCCCTACCTGTGCATTCACACTGCTGAAGAATACACTCAGATTGCTTACAGCTTTCCTCTCCACCCTAAATTGCCTGAATTTATAGCACATACTTGGGAGACTACAGCAATTTCCCCATTCCGTATTTAACCCGTGTTACCCACACCAGCTTAACTCCACCTGCGTGCAACTTGTGTGAAGAAAAGTGGTATTAATAAAGCGGGAGGCAAGCCTCTGGAGGGAGTGGGGCCAGGACAGCGCTGGTAATCCTGAGTCATACGGCTGATTTCTGGGTCAGCCGGACCCTACAGCACATGGCTGGTGTCCCTGGCCAGCTCTGGTGTCAGGGATTCCACCACGCTTTTGCCATTGGCTGCACAGGGCTGTGGATATCCCCTCCTCAATCTGTCATGGGCTGGTAATGTTTTATTTTGGTTTGAATTTGTAGCCCTGCTCACCTTCCAAATGGCTGTTCAGTAGGCAGGAATAAGAGAAGGGGCTGGAAAACATGACTAAATATGGCTGTGTTTCTGATTGCTACAGACTGCAGGATTAGCGGCTTTTCTTGCCAGCACCACGGCTGAAGTTCCCAAGGTTTGAAGAGCCCTGACAAGAGCCGCAGCCCTTCCCCCGCCTTTTTTATTTTTCTTTTTTTCTTTTTCATTTTCCATGGAGAAATCTGCAACCTATTGTCTGGGCCAGCAAACTTGGCACCCTCCAGACGCCTATAAAATTGCATTAGGCGTTTATATTTCCTGTAGTGGATTATGTGCTGTCTGGAGTTTGCACGATTCTGGGAGAGAGAGTTAGCCTTTTTGCTTTTTTTTTATTTTGGTGGGGGCTACAAATTGCATTTGCAACAATTTCATTTTCTTGGAGATACAGAGCGTGCTGGCAATTGCAGGGCAGCCGGAGATGTTCCGAGACAGATGTGCGCGGTTTCCCCTGCCCACAGCTGGCGCAGCCGCGCACACGAGGCGCAGCCCTGACTCAGCCCCGCGCCAGAAAAATCGCCCCGTCCACCAGCGTGTCAATAACCTCATTGACTGCCATGATGCTTCTCATGCTTGAAGTTAAGCAAGTGCATAAATGTCACGCTGAATCACGCGAAAAGGATTTCTCGGCGCTCTCGTGGAGTCAGTTCTCTTGACCCAGCTGGCTCTGTGTCCCTGCACGCATCGGGTTTTTGTGCAAACTCTTAGTGTTTTTGCAGATGTAACACGTATGGGGGATTTTCTTTACGAACTGGAGTTTGCCTGATTTTTAAAATATCCTCTTGGCCCATATGTAAAGTATTTCTTGTGCTTCATCACACTTTTCTAATCTCCATCTGAAGCCAAAGAGGCTGTAACTATTTCTAGAGTGAAGAAATCTCAGAAGAAAAAAAAAAGTAGTATGTTTTCAAATCTTATTTGAAATGTGTGCTGTATCAGCAACAAATAGCACAGTGAAAGGGTAAAATCAGATTGCAAGTGCTTATTGGTCGTTGTTATCATAAATTTACACAGCGCTTTTTTGTGCAAAGGAAAACTAATAATCTTTTGCAGAAAAGACACAATCTAAGGGCACGATTTGGTGATCCTGTTCGTATGAATAAGTATTATGTGTCTCAGTCTCTTTGAAATGAATGCTGGATTGCTGAATAGCCAGCAGGTGGAGTCATTTATAATGTATGTGCTGTGATCTGGGAAGCTGAATAAGTACGGCTGGACACGTGGAAATTTCAGTTGAAAGCTGAGACCAAGGAAAATATGAGGAATGGAACTGGAAAACTCTGCGAGCGTGAAGAACACAAAGAGCTAAAAGCTTCAGCAGCAGAAGAGGAGGGGCCTGCAAAATGTTTGGAATAGCGAGAAGCTGGAGCAATCCTGGAAACGCTCCTGTGGCTTGGATCCCGGGGCGTAATCCGTGCTGTTGTAATTCGCGCAGACGGCGGCCATCCCAAGGGAAGGCTGGAACAGCTGGGAAACATCAGGGTGTGGGCCTGCTTCAACCACACTCCCGCTCTTTGTCCTTGCATCAGTCACAGGAGTGAAAGGTGATACAGGGATCGCTGTAGAAAATATCTGCGAGCTCTCCTCTGCCCTGGGAGATGGCTCTTCTTGCTAGTTGAGTCGTGTCAAGGACCAGCTTAGTTTGGCATTTTGTGTCTAACAATGCACTTTCAGATGCTTTTCAATTAACCGATTAGGGAGAGAGTCAGCCTCGACTCCAGAGATCAGTCATGTAGTAAATTGAGTTGTAACTAAGGGGCCCTAATAAACAGGGTGCTTCACTGAAAATGAACAGGAGTTACATGACAACACCCGCTCTGTTTGCACGCTGTGCCCGGCCGCCACAGCGGGTGTTTTGCTTTGTCCTTCGTTCCGTCTGCCGGTTACACTGGGAACGAACTCTGCCCCCGGCGGGGCTTCTGCCCTTCTCGGACTGCGCAGCCTCCAGCCCATTTGGAAATGAACAGTTGCAAATAATGATTTGTACCGTCTGTTTGTCTGGGTGCCCATGTAAGCTGAATAATAATGTCACGGCCACTGGGCTGCTGCGGCCTCGTGCATGAGAGAGGATGGCACAGCCCCGAGGGACGTCAGAGACACGGCCAGGGATGTGTTTGTGCGAGGGCTGTGACTCCAGCAAGGCTACTGGAGGGACAACTCTATCAACAGCCACCGTCACTGGCTTCCTGACGTAGACTCCAGCCTCCAACAACCTCTGGTTCACACCTGATGGGCAACCAAGGGGAACAAATGCCAGGTATTTCCCTGCTTCTTGATATCTCTGGCACCCAGAGGGTGGGGGACAGCCAGTGTTTGGTTTGGTTTTGTTTTTTTTCTGGTCTGCGTCCCCACACACTCCCTGTGGTACCTCTGTGGCTCATGTTATTTACCTTGAGCTGGTCAGGCCCACAGTCTCAACAGGAAAGCAAAAGACTTTTCATTTCCCAGACAAGCTCTTCACACAGTTTCCTATTATTATATATTTGGGGGATATAGTTGGAGACCCTTCATATTAGGAGTGCTGAAGGACCTACTTTATTCCCCATCCTTCCAGACACAAGCAATGCAGGCAGGCAGCATTTTTATGCTACCTGCATGTATGCACAGAACTGCATCTGCACTGCAGGTGTTGTACTGCTTTAGTGGCATCGGTGTACCTGAAATGGCACAGCTTTGGTACATGATGATACCCCCCAGAACCACAGATCGAGCAGCAATTAGCAACGATAAATGCACTGCAGCGATATCTGAAGCCAGCTGGAAAACGTGTCAGGAAAATTTTGCTCAGAGGTCTCTGTTTGATTCCCAGCTGTTGACACCGCTGCTCGGCCGGAGTGCTGAGGTGCTCGGTGGCATTTGCTGAAGCCAGGTGTCCTCATTGCAAGAGGTGGCTCTGGGAAAAAAACAGGTGCATTGTGGGTGTTGACCCACTGACTGACAGCTGCCAGCACCTTTGCATCAGAGTGACATATTGATATTGGCCTCCTGCCACTGCCTGGGGACTGGCATCCTTCCGGCAGACGGTTTAAGTCAGGTGACAAAGTCTTTGGATTTTGTTGACTTACGTTATGTATCTTTGGCTGCGTGCTTGCCCGTGACAAGAAAAAGCAGCTTCTGTAAATAAGATTTTGTAGCAAAGAGCCAGCCCGAGATAAGCGAGGAGAAACATTTACCCACGCTCGTTGCTACGGAAAACTCCATCACCGCTCCCTGACAAACCAGGACCAAAGTACAGGCTGAAACTTTACCTTGGCGGCACTTCGCTACCTGTGGGAGTAATGCTGTCAGGAGGAAAAGCATTTGGCTCCAGGAGCTTGGCTGGCAGGATAGAAACAGCAGGAATGAGCACGGTTGGACAAGGTACTCAACCTCCCCTGGCCCACTAGCAGAGAGACCGAATCCACTGGGAAGGAGAAGGGCAAAGCTGCGGGAGGCTGCAGCGGCAGGAGGGAGCTGGTCAGCAGGATCAGGCATCACGTGTAGATGATGGAAGCAGCAAGAAGCCATTCTTAGTTGTGGTGGTGGAGAGTTTTGCTTTGAACTGTCTCCTAATGATTTCTATGCCCTCGGTTTGCACCTCACTTCGTGCTTGTGCCTTACAACCTGTGTGAGTCGTTGACTCTGCTCCAGCCCAGCATCTTGTGGGACTCAACTCTTTGTTCTTCCATAGATGTTTCACACCTGATGACACTTGATCTCCAGCCCAGTGAGAGCACCAACACATGTACCTTCAAGGATTCCCTTCAGAGGGTGTCTTCTTTTTTGTGGGGGGGGAACCGCCACAACTTTACTCAAAAATTGTATTAATATATTTAGAAAGATATATTCTTCATACCAAATTCTAAGAGCTCTCTGAAAGGACAGTGTTTCTTACAGTTGCCTCTCGTTGATCCGTCAAAGACAAAGCACTGGTAAGCACTCTACAAAGCTGTCCATAAAATCATGGCACATAGGAGCCTTTGGCAAGAGCACTGTGCAGCAGTGAAGGGTTAACAGAGGAGTCAGCTGTCTGTTTAGTATGTCTCAGATGTCACATACAAATACCTAAAAGGCAGCTGGGTTGTGTGAAAGGAAATCAGCAGATTAAGATTGTAGTCCCAGCTCAAAAGCTTTTTTGTGACTTCAGGAATGCCTCGTATCCCGTCTGTTAAATTGAGATAATACCGATCCCACAAGCGTACTGTGAAGATTAATTCATTAATCTTTTTTTAAGTGGAAAGGGAAAGAGCCAGAAAAATAATAATATGAAATATCACGGCAGTAATGACAGAAAGCAACTGATAGCACAGGGCACGGCAGCTGCAGCTGCAGGTCAGTTTGGTGTAGAGGGCAGAGCACCCTGGCTCAGCTCCCTTCATCTGCTCTGTGACTGAGGGTGCTCGGGGCCCTGCCGTGCCCCGGCTGCTCCCCTGGCGGGCTGCAGACCATGGCCAGCCAAAAACGCCTCCCCAAGACACCAGCCTGCAGCACCGCCAGCCCTCCTGGGTGGCGTCTCTGCAGGAGACGGTGGAAACGGGATTGGTGGAAGATGAAAACTGGAGGCTGGGCACTGCAGAGCAACTCCCTCAACATCCCTCAAGGGGGGTATCAGGCAGATGCCGAGATCACAATGAGACGAGTGCTTCCAAGTGCACACACACATTTGTCCCAAATTGTTTACTCCTAACTTGTCTTCAGGTTGAAGCCTTCTGCAGCGCTTAATGGGCAACACCTTGACCTACACCCATCATCACTAAAATTAGGAGGAAAACAAATACGGAAATGCTGCTTTTCTCTGAATTAATATCACCACTGTCATGAGAATCTCGGCTTCTTTTCAAGCCAAGGGTGGACTGAACATGTTCCTTCCTTGTTGTTTTGACAGTCTGGCTCATTTCATCAAACCCAGTCAAGATGAATGAGACACGTGTTTACCTTCGGTGGGTGAGCAGACAGAAGCTGCATGTAAATGTCCTCTGGGCGCCTGCCACTCCATGGGGATTTGTAATCATTTTGAAAAAAGAGATTTTCCCCTTCACTGGAGGAGACAAGCTGGCACCTCAGCACAAAAACATACCACTTAAAATAGCTTTTAATGTGGCCTTGAAAACTATTTTTGGATCAGGAAAAATGTGGTGTAAGGGAGGACTGGAGTCATGTATTGTAACTGTCACTCAAAACCAAAGGCTCTATCATGTCATGAAGATCAGCAGATGTTCAAAGACACATCAAGACAACCTAACCAGTCCACAGGCTTTGCTACACATGGTGATATCTGAGAAGTCATCATAGATTCGTAGAATGGTTTGGTTTTGAAGGGACGTTACAGATCATCTAGTTCCAACCCTCTGCCATGGGCAGGGACACCTTCCACTAGACCAGGTTGCTCAAAGCCCCATCCAACCTGGCCTTGAACACTGCCAGGGACGGGGCACCCACAGCTTCTCAGGGCAGCCTGTTCCAGTATCTCACCACCCCCATGGCGAAGAATTTCTTCCTTCTGTATAATCTAAATCTACCCTCTCTCAGTTTAAAGCCATTACCCCTTGTCCTGTCCCTACATGCCCATGTAAAAAGTCCCTCTCCAGCTTTCTTGTAGGTCCCCTTTAGGTACTGAAAGGCTGCTAGAAGGTCTCCCTAGAGCCTTCTGTTCTCCAGGCTGAACAACCCCAACTCTCTCAGTCTTGTCCTCATACGAGAGGCGCTTCAGCCCTCTGATCATCTTCGTGGCCTCCTCTGGTCCCTCTCCAACAGGTCCATGTCCTTCTTATGTTGAAGCCCCAGAGATGCACGCAGGACTCCAGGTGGGGTCTCACCAGAGCAGAGGCAGAATCACCTTCTTCGACCTGCTGGTCATGCTCCTTCTGATACAGCACAGGATATGGTTGGCTTTCTGGGCTGCAAGCACACATTGCTGGGTCACGTTGAGCTCCTCATCAAACAACAGCCCCAAGTCCCTCCCTTCAGAGCTGCTCTCAATACATTCTCTACCCAGTCTGTGCTTGTGCTTGGGATTGCAAGTCAAGAAGGGCTTACTCCTAGGTGCATTGACTTACAATGACCACCTCCATTCCTGGCTTTCATTCCTTTTCCTCAGCAGGAGGAAGGCAGGCAGAAGAGGAGTGCCACTCGCATCCCATAATAAAGCCAACCACAGATTTGTATTATGATCTGCAGATCCGTTCTCCATCAAGTTGCCATGGCTTCCAGACTACTTTTGGGACAGTACAGGTTGCCTGTGTGGTCCTTGTTTTAGAGCAGACATTGTTCTTGGTACTACGAGACAGCAGCTTTGTAATAAAATCAATTTCTTGTTTCTGTGGAGAATCCCAAATTTGTTTCCCGAAGTCAAAAATGTGATGTACTAAAGGGCTCATGAACAGGCTTCATGTTTTTGAAGACCGGTGTTTCCACCTGGTTGGAAGCCTTCTGCAGCAGGAGGAATTTAGAGTTACATATAAAAATGCAGGAGAAACCCACAGGGGCCATCAGGAGTGGGAAAGCAGATCAGCCCCTTTCTCCAGAAAATCCAATGCAGACTGTGCGGAGCTGCCCACAACAGCCCGGAGGACTGCTGGAAAACGCCGAACAGACACACCCCACGAGTCACGGGCGGCTGTGCTGGGTAGGGGCAGCACCAGGTACTGGGTAGGGGCAGCACCAGGTACTGGGTTGGGCGGCACCAGGTACTGGGTTGGGCGGCACCAGGTACTGGGTTGGGCGGCACCAGGTACTGGGTTGGGCGGCACCAGGTACTGGGTTGGGCAGCACCAGGTACTGGGTAGGGGCAGCACCAGGTACTGGGTTGGGCGGCACCAGGTACTGGGTTGGGCGGCACCAGGTACTGGGTTGGGCGGCACATCCCCAGAAGGTGGATGGTCTGCACCCCTCACCTCAGACTCGGCACAGCCCAGCACCGCCTGTACAGGCAGAGCCGTGCAAACCTCACCCCGAGAGGCGGCGTGGCAGAGCGGGGACAGGAACCTGGCTGTGCCTGTGGCGGGGACTGAGGGGACACAGCTCTGCGGCCCCGCGGCCAACGTGACCGCCCCAGCCCTGCGGAGGGGTCCTGCATCCACCCCGGTCCCTTACAAAGATGCACCGGCCCAAACCACAAAGCCTCTGGCCCAGCCCCAGTGCAAAACGACGCCGCCAGGGTCAGGCACAGCCCAGGCCGCCTTCGCGCCCCAGCGCTGCGGCCATCGCTCGGCCCAGGCCGCTGGGGCTCGGCCGCGCGGGTGCGTGGCTGGGCGGACGCCGCCTCAGACGCGCTCCGGGTGCGGCGGGAGCGCCGGGCCCCAGGCGGCCATTTCCCGCCGCCCCGCGCGGCCCCGTGGCAGCGGCGGGAGCGCGAGGCCTGTGTCCCGCGGCGGCCCCGCCCCGCCCCGCGCCGAGCCCCGCCCCGCCCTGCCCGAGCCCCTCCCGCCGCCGCCGCCGAAGGTTGCCGAGTGGGGGTCGCGCGGCTCCGGCGGCTGGACCGGCGCTTCCGGAGATTGCCGAGGGGCTTCGGCCCCTCCCCAGCCGCCGCCGAGCCCGTGACCGAGGCGCTCCGGTGGGTCGGAGCCCGTCGCGCCCGCTGCTCTGGTCGCGGCGCGGGGTTCGCCCTCCTCGTCTTCCTCCTCCTCCGGTAGCGCCGGGCGTCGCGGTGACAGAGCGGGGCGATCGCGGCGGGGGGCGGCCGGGGCTCCGGCGGCGCGGATGGCGGAGGGCGGCCAGCCCCCGCAGCAGCAGCAGCAGCAGCAGCCACAGCCGCAGCTCCTGACCGCCGGTGGCGGCGGCGGAGGGGCCGCCCGCGGCGTGAAGCGGGAGCCGGAGCTGGAGCAGCCCATGCCCGGTGGGGACGGCGCCGAGGGCGGCCACAGCAAGCGGCTGCGGACGGAGGCGGAGGCCGACGGCGGCGGCATGCAGGTAGCGGCAGGAGTGGGCCGGGCCCTCGCCGGCTCTCCCGGACCGGGGCTCGGCGGGAGTGGGGCGGCCGGGCCGGGTCGCGTTTAATTTCGGTTTGCAGGATTCAGCGCGCTGATGACGGGCGTGCGGCCCTTTCCCCCGCCGGCAGCGGTCGGGAGCAGCGCGGGGAGCGGGTCTCCTGCCCGGGGCTCCCCGGCCCGCGGCGGCGGCTCCCGGGGCGCAGGCAGCACGTGGGGCCGCGGCTGAGCCTCAGGGACCGCCGCGGGGTCCGGCGCTCCGGGCGCCGCCGTTCTGCGCCCGCCCCCCGGCCGGGGACCCGCGGGTGGCGGCGCCTTGGGGACCGGCGGGGGTTTATCCGCGCCGCTGTGTGTCTCGTGGGGCATCGGGAGAAATCCCAGGTGCTGCCTGGGAGTGGGGAAAGGGCTCATGGGGTGTCTGGTGGGCGCTTTCCAGCTCGGCGCTGGGGCTGCCGGCAGGATCTTAGCGTGCCTGTCGTCTTCTACCAGCACGTTTTGATCGTCCCCACAACATCGCTCTTTCCAGGTGCGTTCCCTTTTGTGTGTCTGGTGTGATGCTGCCAAGGTATTTCTGCTTTCCTTTGTCTGGGTGTTGTACAGGGTTGTTTTATTATGGCAGTTGCGCTGGCCTTTTTTGTTTCTGCTTCTTGTGACGAGTATATTGGAGCCCTTTAGAAGAAGAGTGATTTATTCATCCGAACTTGTTTCTCTTTTCACCTTTGCTTGGGTTGGTGAGTGCTGCTGATAGTTTCTAAGGGGAGCATCCTGTCCTCTCCAACGTGATTTTCATCCAGATGCCAAATGCTGGCCAGCAATCTTCCCTTTTAATTTCCTAGGCTGTCCCCAGTTTGCATGCTCAAGATTTTTTTTTTGTTAATAGCTTGCAGCAGGAGGATTTAGTTTGTGTTTCTGTTTGATGTTTGGCCTTTCGGGGTGGTCTCTCTACCTCACGACATCACTTTTTTCTCAGCATGATGTTGTGGGCTGAACATGGGCTGGAGCTTCACACCCGAGTGCTGCCGCTCGTGCTCCTGCAAGGGCCAGTGAAAACCCCAGCGTTCCTTGAAGTAGTATCTTCTCCCACATGTAGATGTCAAGTATGACTCAGACAGTGTGTATAGTTGCAAGGAAAAAGATCCTCAGCATTGAAGGAGTGCTTATACGTTGTGTCTCGCAAGGGATTATGAATGAGTGTGTGAACATGGTGACATGAAATTCTTCCAGCTATTCAGAGTCGAACTGAGGCATGGGTCCTGTGTAGCTACAGGGGATGCACCAGTTTACTTTCACTTATTGGTTAAACTGGGTGGTGTTGATGTAAACCAGGGGTAAATCAACTGAAAATTGCCCAGGAAGAGACTTGAATGGGATTAAGAGAACAGTCTTTTTTTTTTAATTGCAAGCGAGTACAGTTTCTGTATACATAAAAGCCCTCCTGCTAGGCTTACGTTGAGGAAAGCATTTTTTTATCTGTTCAGTGAATAGTACAAGATATTAAGATTGCAGCATTCAACCACGGGGCTATGACAGTGCATGTGCACTGCAATGTGTGATACTGGTGGCAATGGTAGTAGGGATTAATTGTGGATCTTAGCAAAAAGCTGGGTTTGGTTTCCATGTGAAAAGCTGGCAAACAGTGGAGAAGTTAGGTGGACAAGTGCAACTAGTAGAGTCCAGTTTTAAAGTTGAGTGTGTTTATAGTCAGTATAACTATCCTTCACACTGAGACCCCCATGTTGTAGTTACTTGGTATTCTTAGCATAATTTTAATCTTCCTGTATGTGTAGATATGAAAAAAATTTTCAATCTTTGCAATATAAAAGATGAAAATAAGCATATATATATATATATATGTATGTATGCACACACACCATTATGTCCAGAGGTTTCCCTTGAGTTTTCTTTACTGTTAAAGAGTGTGGCTTATTTATTTGGAGAGCTTTCTCACAGTTGCAAGAGATACCAAATTTGAAGCCAAACTTACAAATAACATCAGTGCTAGGAAAAATCTGTTCTTTAATGTTTGGGAAATTGGATATCTTTTTACCTTAAAGTCAAAACACAAGATTGCCTTTCGTGATGATTTCTGTTCAGATGTTGTACTCTTTTCAAGTACCTTATTTTGGAATAACGGGTTCTTTATAGTAAATTCTCTATGTTTAACTGTATGTAATGCTTACAAGAGGAATAAAGAGCCTATTCTTTGATTTTTTTTCTCTCATTTTTTTTTTTTTTCTCCTCTCACATGTACTAAAGGCTTTCTGGAAGCTGGAAATAACACCAGCAACTGCTGTACCTTGTTTTTCCTGCAGGTCCTGTCAATTTTCTGTTTCCTGTTCCAGAGCCACAGGCTGTTGCTCTGTAAACTTGGTGACCTCATGTCTCTGGGCTGATAGCGAGGAATCGCAGGGTGCCATGCTCCCCATGGGTTCTTCTTTTCGTAACCCCCACTTACCGATGGTTCAGGATGTGAACGCAGCTTGTGATGCTGAAATAAATCATTTAGCTATAGAAATTACTAATGCAGCTATAAAACTAATAGCCTTTTTTGGGGTCTGTTAACATGAAATATAAAAACTAGCCTATAGGAAGAAAAGATAATAGCTACTTATTAAGAACTTGGGGCAAAGTGTGGCTTAAAGCTTAAAGTAGCCCTTGCATTTACTGGGATTCTTGTTTTCTGCTGTCTCAGGCCAGCATGCTCAGACAGCTTATGCAGTTAGGGTTTCATTATCTAATCCATCTCTGATCAGGGCGGATAAATGGTGTTTGGCCAGTGCTGATCTTGTTAGGAGGGTGGTGTAAAGCTGCTTGAGTTGGGATTGGGACAAATCGGATCATGGCTGCTATCTGCTTTTGGGACGTATTTCAGTTAATCATGGCGTGGGCGGAAAAGGTCCAGCATAAACTGCTGCTTTTTAGCTCCCTCTGGTCCATAAGTGGCAAAAATCAAATGCCACCAGCCAGGAATGTCTCCTGCAAGTATTTGGATATGTCTGTAAGCTTTGAAAGTAAAGGGCCCCAAAGGTACTGCTGCTTTTAAACTTTATAAATACTAGGTAGGAACTAGCTTGCTCTCTGTTTGCTGGCTTGGATGTGTCAAATCATTTGGATCAGCTTGCTGATCTGGGTAAAAATAGTCCCTAACAGAGAGGACCGGAAAAACAAAAACAAAAACCAAAAAAAACCCCACGTTATATTGGCTTAAGTCACTTGTGAAACTGCACCGAAATGCAGTTGTTGGTGTAGCTGTATTTGCTGCTTGTCAGGAGAGGTTGACTGTAGCACAGATGGAAGAGAAAGTATGCTTGCAATAATCTTTTTCCTCCTCTGTCCCTTGCGTGATGAAAGACAAGAAATGTTGCGGCTAGCTTGTAAGTATCCCTTCTTTCTCTTTGGAGATGCGGGCAGGGGTGTAATTCCAGAGTGCTGTGTTTGTCTTCCCCAT
Organism: Columba livia; assembly: GCF_036013475.1. Lineage (NCBI taxonomy): Eukaryota > Metazoa > Chordata > Aves > Columbiformes > Columbidae > Columba > Columba livia. Next base: position 174,034,244 of record NC_088602.1, read on the forward strand.
CGAGGTGCTAGAGGTGTACCAGCCAGCTTACACTGCTGAAGAAAGCTGTTAAAATATCTTCCGGTTGCTTTGCATGGAGTTGAATGAGTTAATCAGCTCCTCGTTCAGTCCTCAAGCTGAATTTGATTTAACTTTTTTTATGGAGTCTAGGCTGGTTAGTGAATTAAAATTATACCTAGGGGTAATATGTGGTTGGAATTAGATGCAAGGTGTGAATGGAGCTCATCCTTGTTCCTCTTTCCTGAATGACTTGTGTGCTCAATGTTCCTGAGTATTTGTGGGAACGACTCTTCTGCAACCACGAACGTGGCCGACTGGTCAGGGAAGACAGTGCAGCTGTGGTCTAGGCCTTATCCAGGCCACGTAAACTTTTACTGGCAGTGATAAGTGGTGACCTTGTGTGGTCATTCAGGCATGTCTGCATAGGGTTCATAAAGATGACTAGTGGTGCTGAGATCAGTCCCTTGTGACTACATAATGATGTAATAGATGATAACCCTTCATTCTGCAAAAAAGTCCATGATTTCTCTTCCTACCATGGGCCAGAAGATGGTCTGTAGCATCTTCTACCAGCTTGAGTCCTTCCAGCATGAAGGCTGGAAACCCTGGATGGCAGCGTGCCACAGAAAGGGGTGAGCGGGGACATTGCTGGTGCTCCATGGCAGCCAGTGTCCTTGTTCAAACTATGACCCATTTGTGGTGTTCCTGAGAAGAGCAAGAAATCAATCTGCTGATAATTTCTGAAGACAGGTTTGGATTTTACAAGTAAGAAGCCTGACTAGGACTGTAATTGAGAAGGGGCCAGTTAATAACAACTTTGTCTTGTTGGGGACTCTATGGAAATGTGTATTTTTAAATCTTACAAAAGAGAACATCTAGCACCAGTAAAATGTGGAAAAGTTGTGTAATCAGGTTAGCTTTTTCCTCCCTGTTATTATTCATGGCGTGGCAGTCTGCGTAAAGAGATGCAGAGCAATACAGGAGATACAAGATACTCTAGGAGAGAAATGAAGTTCCAATATTTAGAAGCCGACCCCTGCCTTGGATGCAGGATGAGGTTTCCTGGGATGCTGTTTGGACAGACTATTACTGATGTGATGAGACATAATGAATCACTTTTAAGTTTGTTGTTATTTCTCCATTTGCTTTTGTCCTTTTTTAAAAAAAATTAAATAAATAAACTGAGTGTTATGAGTTAGACCTGAGGCAGTCTGGGAAGACTTAGAAAAACTCCAGTTCAAAGAAAGTGCTTGGCAAACAGACCCAAAGTTGGGATTTTGGAGGTGTTGAGAGCTCTTTAATGTTGGCTCTTTTCTTGACATATTCAGGAAAATTGAAAGCCCAAGTAAAGTATTCTGGATGTGTTAGTCCTCGTCCAGGCTCTGTCAGTATTTCTTTTTGGATTTCAGAGGTTTGTGTTTAAAGGTGATGGCTGTGGTTGTGAGGTTGGAAGCTGAACAGGGGTCTGGCTCTACTGGAGATGGTTTCCTTCTGTGTATGTGTACTGACTGTAGACATATGCTTTTTATTTTTCCTTTTCAGAATTCCCAGTTAGAAACATGGGCACACTGGCATTTTGCAGAAAACCCATCGTGTTTTGAAAAGGTTGCCCACCTAGCTGAGTTTGGAGCTCGTCCTGTGAAATACCCTCTTGTCGGCTTTTCCTCCCTATGACCGAGCAAGCAGGAATTCCACCTTGCCCTTTTGCGTCAGGGTTTCACACTGCTGTTTTCAGGACTGTCTCGAAGAAGTGCTGGTCATTGAAGGTTTAGCAGCGGTGTTGCTGTGCTAGCTTTGTGCTTTACCGTGGCTGCACTGAGGGCTTTCGGTGGCTCTGCTGTGGTGTGGCAGCAGAAATACCAGAACAAAGGAGATGCAAAAGAGGCAGCAGGAAAATAAAATTAAAAAAAACCAAACTAACCACTTCATTTGCACTACTGGTAGGGAAGCCAAACTGAAGTCGCGACAGACCTGAACTGGATTCTGTGTGTGGTCTGTGCCACCCTGGAGACTGCTGCTGAAGGGCATAGCCCTGTTAGCTTGGAAAAATAAAGCCTGTTGCTAGAAGCCTTTGGTTTGCTGCACTGGAACCTCTACCCCTTTGGCAAATGTTAGGGGTCGCATCGGTTGAAGGTGTTTTAAAAACTACTGTTCTACACTGCTGACTTGTCTCATGGTGTGGGCCAAACCTTAGTTTTCACACAAAGCAAAAGAAGAGAGCAGGTGTTTTGATCGGCTGGAAACCTCTTATTTAATATGCCCATCTCAGATATTACTTGACCTTCTGTGTGTGTGTGCATGTGTGCTTTTGAAGTGCAGTGGCTGGGGGATCAGAGGGACATCCAGAAGCGAAGTGAGAGAAGCAATTAGAGGTAACGAGTTCCAGTTCACTGAAGCATTCTGTTGATCTACATTCTACAGTGGTATTGAGTGGACGGTGGAGTGTAGCTGTCATGAGATAATCCCGATGTTTAGGGATTAGAGCTGCTTGACTGCATTTTGGGCCTTAACTCCCTTTGCTCTCTGGTAAATTTAATTTTGCCAGTAATCTTTTCTAAATTCAGGAAAATGCTAGTTTGAAAGATGCGTGTTTTCCCAGTATGCTTCCCACTCCCTCTGCTTCACTTTCCTGAGCACACTCCTTTTTCCCAAGTTGAATTTGAGATGTTTGTAGGAGCCAAACCCAATGAGGGCAGGGGCTGTATGAAACAGTCCTCACCAGGCTTGGACGATGCCGCTGTCCTGACCCACCGCTGTCCTTGTCAGGGCTCTGCCGAGCTGTCCACTGAGCTGTGCCAGGGCACTTCTACTGCAGGAAAGCTTTGCTGTCTGGTGGCCTTTGTTGAGAAGGGCCCAGTGTAGGCTGAAGTTTCTAACCTGAGTTCTTGGTTCTGGAGGGTTTCCAGGATGTTTGGGGAAGAGGCTTGTGGACTGTTCCAGTCTCTCTCTTGTTCGGCTTGTCATGCTCACTTATGGCATCTATTGAAACCAACCCAAGCATCTCTTGCTGGGCTGAAGGAGGTGGGATGCTCACTCCTTAGCAATGATACGATGTATGTAAGTAGCCACAGAGTAGGAAAGGTTGTATACAAGAGCCCCCTTGTTTAATGAGCAGCAACAGCTGAACTTGAGCTGGATCCAGCATCTGTTTGGGCAGAGCAAGAAACTTTGGCAGCTTCTGCCAGCTCAGTTGGTGTGACATTGGTGTTCAAACAACTGTACCATTGCCACCTCCTAACCTTTGGAGTGTGGGCAGAGTGTACTTGTGATTCATACTGATTAGAAAAGAGGTCATGAGCTCTTTAACTTGTATCTCTTGGGTAGGACAGTGGGATTTGGTCTGGCACGTCTTTGAAGTGGCTGTGCATTCCCAGGGCTGTTGCTTGTGTTTGCCTTTGTCTAGGAGAGTTCGTTGTGCAGGAAGATTGGATGCTCACTTCAGAGAGTGTGGGCTGGAAGCAATTGTTGCTTTTTCTGTACAACTTTCTTGGGTTTTATCTGCTCATAATTGCCACAGCAATAATGCAGGGATTAGCATAGAGATGGAGAAGAACCTGCACCATTTAAGTGGAGGAAAAAATCCCCCAACGTGTCAGCACTTTTTACCCTCTGGCTCTACGTAGCTGAATTTCCTTTAATAGAGAGGCTAAAGAAGCAACCTTATGTGGCATTTCTGTGTGTTGCAAATATCAAAATATTCTCCCCAGAGGCCTTTGAGGCCCTGGGATCTGGATCCAGCTCAGGTTTCTTCAAGGGACCAGAGTGTGCTCTTCTAGCTCTTCTGCACAGCTTTTCCCCTGCTATTTCTGTAGGGGATTCTTGCAGACACTTGGGGTGGTTGTCACCGTCGGGGGCGATGCCTGGGAAGAAAATCCCACCAAGGCATCACTTAAAAGCCTTGATTTAGTGCTGCGTGGGCTGAGGAGAGGCTGTAGCTGGGATCCTAGGCCTATAATTTGCTGCTTGCGGTTGCTGTTCCCTTACCCGGAGAGGGGCGGGAAGGTCGCCGTTCCTCCAGCCTGCTCACCCCCCTGGGCCGGGGGGGAAGGCCGGGCTCTGCCCTGCCGCAGGGCTGGGTGGCTTCTCCCTGGGGCCTCGGGTCTGCAGGCGACATAGCCAGGCCTGACTCTCAGAGCAGCCACTGTGGGATTGTGTTTCTGAGCCATCTCTGTCCAGCTTTTTGTTTTTATGCTCTTCTGTGGGTTTGCTTCCTTTTTGTGGGAAGAAGAATTGGGGGGGAAGTCTGTGCTTTAAAGGGCTTCTCTATTATGCGTTGTACTCTCCTATCCTGGAGAGAAGGTCCATCAGAGGCCTCTTTCCTGTCCTTGTTTCATGTTAAAAGCCCTGTGTAGCCTTGGAGCAAAGCTGGACCAGGATGAACTATGTTTTGCAGGTGCTTCTCCTTGCCTGTATACACCAGTTCTTCTCAAAGCGCAGCTTTGGAGTAACCTGGCGTGGTTCATGTGATTAAAGACCACGATCTTTAAGTGATGCTGCTTCTGCTCTCATGAGTGGGACCAGCCACACAACCTGGGGTGATCCAAAGGGTTTGTTCAGAGAAGGGAACCTAAGCTGTGGTGTTGCTGCAGCAGACTGAACTGTGGGGCATACCGAAGGAGGTGGAAGCTGGCAGCGTGGTGTGGGCAGGTGTCCTGGGGCTGCTGGGATGTGTAAGAGTGGGAATCAGGAGTTCGTGTGATGTTTGCCTCAGGAATGATCCAGATTGTGAAGGAAACTGAGGCAGTCAATTGTGCGTATCACTTCTGCTGGTTTGCTGACATCTCAGCTGTCTCTTGGGCAGCCTGCAGGAGAAATCAGTCGACTTCTGAAGCTCCTGCCCATCCTGTTATTTGTTTTGTCCAGGACTGGAAGTTGAAGCGTGTGAGAACGCAGAATGTTCTCAATGCTCCCTTTAGTTTTAGGAGGAGGTGTGTTATGCTACAGCGGTGCTGTGAGAGTTGGTATTTGTCCTGGGTGGCCTGAAGCTGCTGGGTGCTGTGTCCTCAATGCGAAGGGGCGAGGAGACAGAGAATGTGCCAGAGTGAGAACCAGTGCTGCACCGGGCTGCACATGGGGGAGATTTGTTATGTGGTGCATCCAGCATGGTAGGGGCTACAGCTTGTGTCTGGCAGGAGGATGTGACAAGGAGGCACCGTGTGAGGTCTTAATTACGTGGTTGTACATTTTATGTTTTTAGAGATTACTTCATCTCCATAAGTGATTAAATGGATAGCGCTTGCTGAGGTGCTATTAAAACTAGCAGGAGTTTTGTTATCAGTTAAAATGCGTGTGAGGTCAGGCCTTGGACTGAGAGCTAATCATTATTTCATTTCTTTCTTTTCATCTTGTCTTGTGTGACCTCAAATCGAATTTACTGAGGATAATCTAAACCTTGCTCTGAATACAGACCTATTAATTTTTAATGGTCTCTTCTATGGTACTCACCACTGTAGTGTGGGTGCTTCATATATACTAGTGATCTTATTTGTGCAGTTTTCCTGAGAGGTAGAAAAGTTATATTATCTCTTATTGTAGAAACGGGGAATTGAGGTACTGGTGGTAAGACCAGTTTTGCAAAAATTCTGTTGACACTTGTAACCTGTATTATTTTTTATTTGTATTTTTTATTGTAACTGGTGGGGTTTTGGTAATGTTTAAATCCTTGATCTACAGTTCTTTACAACTTCCACTGTATATATGAATACTTACTCCTTCCAGAGGCTGATCCTTAAGTGTGTCACGTCAGGCAAATGTAAAGTTCTGTTGTCTTCATCTTAAAAAAACAGTGGAAAAACTTGAATAAGTAACTTGGTGATCATTATAGTGAAACTACTTGAAAGATGAGGTTTGAAATCTGTCTTTTTAAGTAAAAGAGATATAACTTGTCTTTAACTCCAAAGCCACATGCCTTTGGATTTCTGTAGCTATTTTTCCTGCTCAGAATGCAGCACTTCCTAGGCTTGAATGAAGCGGGAGTCAGGAAAAAATAGCACGTAAGCCTGATTTGTTGTAATATCCCTGCACATGAGGAAACAGAGTGGAAGTTGCATGGGTAGCTGTAGTTGTTGTTTTTAAATCCATAGCCATTGACTTTTGCAATCGAAATGCTATCTTAGGAGAGAATGTCACTGCCTTGCCTTTTGAGTTAAAAGCATGTTTCGGTCAGTTATCAAGCAGAAAGCTGCTGTGTGGACAGGAAGGGCAGGAACCAGCTCCTGACTCATTCCCTGCACCAGGTGTGTGTGGGGCTGGTAGCTCCCCCCTCCTTGTGGACAAAGGTCTTAGTGTGGGTGCATGTGGGTTATTGGGGAGCAGAGGGAGGCAAGTGAAGGCACATTGTGCTGGGGAGACATTGTGAGGCATTTGGGCTGCAAAAGGGCTACTTGGGATTCAGGTGTCTTGGGTGAAAAGTACTTGGGTGATCATGGACTTGGTATCTTTTTCCTTTTGCTTGTTGAAATAACTCACCCTTAATGCATCCCATCACTGCCTGCCTTTTATTGCTTCTGCATGGGTGTTTGGTTCTGTTCTCTTCTTCTTAGCTAAGTACAGCACTGAGAAAAGGAGGGACCAGAAATGTGCTGTATGGCTGGGGCTCTGTCATCCACAGAGAGCCCTGGAGAACAAGACCAGGATTTTGGACTAGATGCACTATCTTATTGCCAGGATTGTCAGACTATGGTGCTGGGAGTAGCATAAAGCTGTAGGGGAGGAAAAAAAAAAAACGTTTCACTGTTTTTTCCCAAGAGAAGATAAAGACCAATCTGGCCACACTTTCTTTATACCTCAGCATGTGTTCTAGGAACTCTTGTTGCCTTGAAGTGAGGGGAGGAGATGAGGCTGGGGGCCACTCTGGTGCTCACATTAATCCAGTGGAGACCTGGCATCTGCTAATGTCACCAGCTGGACCTAACAGCTATTTTTCTATATGACCGTTATAGCTGAGCACTTCTTGGAAACTTCTGTCTTCCTGGGCTAGGTTTCCCTAAGATCGGTGTTCTGCGTGCCAAGTGCCTCATGTTGTCAGAGTAGGGCTGAGAGGTCACAGTCACAAACAGCGGAGGCAAGGCCACCGTTTGCCAGGGTGGGATGGAATCAGCAGGGGTTGATAGAGGCATTTGTGATCAGTGCTGTCCATGTGATGGTTGTGTGTCAACCATGGGCCAGAGAAAGCCTTGGAGAAGAGGAGAAAGGGAAGAAAAAAGGAAATGGACCAACTGTGGATTTAGATTTTCAAATAAAGAGTGTTGGGCTAGGATTTAGCTCTTTGTAGTGTTTCAGCCTCTTCATTCCTTCTTCTGGTGCCGCTTCCGACCTGTGAGTTAGTCTTGTCCAACTCAACTCTTGTGATGGCCCTGGGTGTGGTGAATGAGACTGGCATTTGAGTATGTGTTGTCTGAAATGATGCTTGTAGTTAGGTTTGTGTATTGTGTGGGCCTCTGTACACTGATTGCACCCTTCCAGAAAAGATTTGCTGCACTTCACCATCTTGCCTGATCTGTCGTCTTTCAACAGGAGCATCATGTGGTCAGTGCCAAATACTGCAGATTCAGAAAAATAACTTTTCTCTGTCATTAAATCACAAATTAGTACTGCTAAGAATTCTTGATGCTTCATGTTCTGTCCTGAAACCTCTCAGTCTATGAGATTGAGAACATATGTAAGCATATCTCTTTCAGACAGACTGTGACCAATGTGTAGGTTCTCCTTGTGATGGATGTTTCCCATGGGGAAGGTGGTGACTAGAACAGGTGAAGGTGCTGTGAGACTTTGTGTGTGTTTTCCTCTTATTATTCAGTACTTAAAGGGGTGAGTAAGAATTCCTCCTCTGCTGGTCAATGAGATGATGTTTTTATCTTGTGGCATCAGGTATTTGTGACTGCTTTGCATGCCAGGAGGAGCATGGGTTGGATTTGCAGCTTGGACCGTGACTCCTTTTAGAACTAGGAATTCCTTGATGAGTGATTACACTTAACTCTGGGCTGTTAGTTGATGGATGTAGATGGAGCATGTCCATGTTGCTTGGGAAGGTTTCCTTAAATAGGCATGACCTTTCCAGTGAAAACAGGAAGATAGATTTTGTGTTGATTTTTTTTTTCTTTTTTTTTTTTAAGTTTATTTCATTTTTGGAACTCATGATTACTGCTGGCATTTACCATAGAAGTAGCTTACAGTCTTAGTAGCTTCATGGGGCAGGGTTTGGCAGCTCTGTTGAAGTTTGATAGGGACATTGGCTTGCTTTACAGTGCAGCATTCGATAGAGCATTGTTATGTACCACACTGTTTTTCACCTTTGGTGATCTCGATTTCCTTCCTTATTATGCTGAGACATCTCTATGTATAGGGAAAAGATTAGCCAGTCTGCGTATTTTAACATGTAGATGGGGAATGAATAGTGCTTCACTAGGTCTGGTTCATCCTATGATAAAAATGCTTCTGTTTCTGTTGCGTTTTGGTATTATTTGGTGTGGGGGTTGCAGGCAAACTGGGGAGAGTGGTCCTGACCCCTCAGAACAAGGAAACCTCTGGCTACGACATGAACATGGTGACAGTCTGCCTGAGTTAGTGCCAGTCCCTGACGTGTAGCAGGAGATGGAAGGTTTTGGCTCCTGCGTGCAATGAAATATTCCAAGATGCCTGGTCTCAGCTGTTTTGTTGCTGTTGCTGACAAGGCATTAGCAAGCTCCTCTATGAACTCTGTAGTCTACATTTGCCTCTTAGTTAAGGATAAAATCACAGTATCACAGTATGTTTGGGATTGGAAGGGACCTCAAAAGATCATCTAGTCCAATCCCCCTGCTGGAGCAGGAACACCTAGATGAGGCTACACAGGAAAGTGTCCAGGCAGGTTTTGAATGCCTCCGGAGTAGGAGACCCCACAACTTCCCTGGGCAGCCTGTTCCAGTGTCTGTCACCCTCACTGAGAAGAAGTTTTTTCTCAAATTTGAGTGGAACCTCTTGTGTTCCAGCTTGATCCCATTACCCCTTGTCCTATCATTGTTTGCCACCGAGAAGAGCCTGGCTCCATCCTCGTGACACTCACCCTTTATATATTTATAAACATTAATGAGGTCACCCCTCAGTCTCCTCCAAACTAAAGAGACCCAGCTCCCTCAGCCTTTCAAAATTTCAGTGGCTGGGCTCCCATATCTATTGTGAGGTTTTATGTAGGGTTGCTTCTCTTGGATTTGGTGTTTGATAAAGAGATGATGCAAATACTCTGGAAAAGGTGTAGTACAGTGGACAACTGACCAGCCTTGATTGCACAGCAGTATCAAGTGTTTGGCTTGTGTGGTTTACTTGATCCTCAGGGTTGGTCTGAAATACAATTTTAATGTCAATTCTCCTGATCAGTTTCTTACTCTAGGTCACCAGTTTCTCGATGCCTGAATTCTTGGGAGTTTGCACAGGTCTGTAGATCTGTCTGGTTGGTTCTGGGATTAACAGTTTTTACTTTCATTTCCAGAGTAAGGTTTTAAAGACGGTCCCTGAATCTCTGGGCCCTTTGGGCAGGAGTAAACATGTGGCATTGTTCCCCTTCCATGGATAAATTCTTAGTGTTATAAGGCTCTCTCTGCCTCTGACTTCCTGGGCAAGTTTTTGATGAGGAATACAGTCAAACTGAGTAGTGGAGAACCGCTTAACAGATCACTTCTCAACTTTAATTCCTAGGTAACTTCTTTTTTTTGTCTTCCATGGATTGAGGGGAGACCTTATAGCTGTCTCTAAGTACCTGAAAGGAGGTTGTAGCATGAAGGGTGTTGGTCTCTTCTCCCAAGTATCAAGGGACAGGGTCGGAGGAATTGGCTTCAAGTTGTACCAGGGAAGGTTCAGATTGGATATTAGGAAAAAGTTCTTCACAGAAAGGGTTGTGAAGTAGTGGAACAGGCTGCCCAGGAAGGTGGTAGAGTCACCATCCCTGGAAATACTTAAATGGCATATAGGTGAAATACTTAGGGACATGGTTTGGAGCTAGAGTTAGGTTAATGATTGGACTCAATGATCTTGAGGGTCTCTTCCAACCCAAATGATTGTATGATTCTACTCCTGGGGTGCAGAGGCTGTTGAATGGGTAGCTTCACTCTCTGGATGTTCTGCTTATCTACAGATGGTTATTGCCTAGTGCTTGTCATGGAAGCAACTATCTCCATAAAACTGCTAGAAAAAAATATGATGAATTTTGCACAGGCTGCATTTGAACAAATGCATGGTGGAAATAAGATTGCAATGGGAAGGGAGGGTGGGCCATAGTATCATTCATCTCCTGAAGGCTGCTCCGTTCCAGCAGAGTCTGGGCAGGTGGTGCTGCCTTCCCCGGGGAGTCAAGGGAGACTTATCACCTCTGGCTGCTGTTAAATTAGCGCTGGGTTGGAGTTGCTGGAAGTGCATCTTGTCAAATGCTAATTTAGCGTGTTATATGTGAGGCTAATTGGCAGAGTAGAAAGAAGATCTGCCTGTAGGAAACTTTTTTTTTTCCCTGGAAGAGCTTTAACAGTAAAAATGTAAAATGTCCGGTAGGAAAATTTCTTCCTTGCACGGTTAGCAGTGATAACCAAAAGCAAATTATACGATCCTGTGTTCAGAGCCCTCTCATAGTATTGTCATGACTTCTGCTTTTGTTTACAGATTTCCCGTGTAGCTGAATTAAATTAACAAGACTGGTCAATTCATTGCTGCTGTATTTAACCCCCTGGGCAGCAATGAATCTGGCAAGGATGGAGCATCATTTTCACGTGCTGCTTGGAACGGAGGGATGTACAGCAAAATGAAGTAGCGTTGTTGCTTGGGGGAGAGGTTCACAGTCAGACAAAGGGAATGGAGGAAGTTCCCGAAAGTCCTTTTCCCCTACTGCTTCCAGTGGGGCTCAGTCGTTCAAGCGAGTAAAGTAGTATGAGGTTTTTTTGTCATGTACAGGCTAGCCAAAGACTAATGTATCCAAAGTTTGTTCAAGGCAGATAGCATTACAGGAATCAAAACAGATCTCTTGGTTCCTGTTCATAGATTTAATCCTTTGTTTTCAGCAGTTAAATAACCCTGTATTCTTTAGCCTAGCCTCTGTTATCACGGATTTGAGCCCTTCTTAAATCCTAATGTGTGTAATTGCATAGCATTCACGTTAGGAAGTGTGGTGCAAGAAAATGCGCAGAGGAATGAAACAACACCGGGTCGTCTGTGGAGGAGCAGAAATCTCAGGGCACTATGTTCCACGGGCCATCTCTCCTCCCCTAGGTTCAACTTGGTGGCCTCCTTGCTTGATTGCTGCCTACCCCATCTCAGGATGGTCCTTGGAGGGTGATGGGAATGTGTGGTGACCTGCACACTTCTACCATCTTATGCTACCTCAGCTTGCCATGTTAGCACAGTGTATCCTCTGCAGAATTTTAACTATAGCATTTTTCCCTAGCACCAAAATTCACTTAAAATGAAATACATATATGGATATGCATCCTGTTGTTAGAGACGTTTCATATTTTCTTTAGGCTTGTGCAAAATACATGGTACGGTGTAAAAGGTTGTATGGATTTCTCTCCTTTTTTTAATGCCCCCTCCCATGAGTCTGCATAGCTTGTGAGACTGGGATGATACTGTGTAGCTGATTTGGAAATCTGGACTTTGCTACGCCACTCTTGCTTTACTTGTTTGTTTGCTTCAAGTTTTTTACATGGAGTTTACAGATTTGGTGCAGTTCACATAGCAGAAAGTGTCCCTTTGTAGCAGCTGATGAGTGGATGACAAACAGCTGATTAAGTCAAAACTGCAAAAGGCTTTGGGGAAAAAAAATAGTAGTACAAAAGTTATGCATTGCAAATGTGTCAGTACTACTGGGTTAAACAGGGTTAGGCCACCTGGGGTAGGCTGGTCGGATTGGTAACACCCCTTTGCTCTGTGCCACCAAGGGCTTGTGACCATGGGGTATCTACAGTAGGAACAGTCCCTGTGTAGTGACTCCTTGTGTTGAGATGCCTGATGGTAAACAGCTGCTGAAAGGAGGGATCCTTTCCCTCTGCTCTCCATTTGGCTTCATGTTTCTTTTTCTTGATCTCATAGAAAATGAGTAATGCCAAAGAGAAGGAGTTTATCACTAAATCCAGCTGATTCCACTGTGGTGGTTGTTGTGGCTGTCTGCCTGCTAGATCATCTTTAAAAAGATGGGATGGCTTGTGAACCACTATTTGTTTGGGGAAGGGTGTGGGACTGTGCCTTGTGGATCCTGCCAGGCGTTGGAGTACTTTATCCGTAATGCACAGCCTTGCTCTTGGTGTGCGGCAGCTGCATCTTCCATGGCAGTTTAAACTGATCTGCGGGTTAGCCTGAGGTACTACAGACCTGATGTCTGTGCTGTGGTGCTGGGAGCAAGGGACACAGGCCACCAGCAGCTGCCTGGGGAGTTGGGGTGTCCTGGGGGCTGTGGCATGCTGGAAGGGTGCAGGTGCTGGGAGGATCCTGCCTGCGGGTGCAGTTGGCAGGAGAGATGCTTGTAGCTGAGGCCATGACAGGTAACCCCAGATGCTGGAGGGCTAAAGTAAAGCTGTAAATCAGCAGGGGTTTTCTGGGTGTGTGCACAGCAACAATGGCAAAACTTTTCTCCTTAATGCTGGTTGTTTGTTTGTTTGTGGGTTGGTTTTTTTTTCATTTGTTTGGGTTTTTGTTTGTTTGTTTGTTTGTTTTTTTAAGAAACAAAACAAAACAGTAACTACGTGTTGACTTTCTGGAGCCCAGGAGACTCAGAGGGTGACCTGAAAGGACACTCTGGTAGAGTTGTTGAAAGAGAAGCTGTTGAAGAAGCTGGGTTGTGTCTGCTGTCCCTTTCAGAGGGAAGGTGCTGTCAAGTGCTTGCTGTGCCCATCTCCCCAGTGCCGAGAGCAGCAGTGCATACATGAACATGGCATGCTGTACTTATGGTGCAGCTGCACGTCCCTTCTGTCACCTGGGCAGCATCTGCGGCTCTCTCAAGGAGAGCCCTGTGCATGTTTAGTACCACCACGCCGCTGTTGAGCTCTCTCACACCAGTGCTGCCTTAGGAGTGAGTGATTGTCCTCTCCACCTGCAGACGAGGGGGATAAATGTTTGTTCATCTGCGGTTTCTCCAATTAACCGTGTTTTCAACTCTGCCTTTGTAGCTGATGGCAGGCCCTCACTCCCTTCGGCGCGCGTCTGCAACACGCTCATGTGCCGGCATGCGTGTGCTGCCCTTGAAAACAGACCAAACTTATTAAAATCATTGCTAGTTGCCATGGCAGCTGTTGTCGCTGTGGGCTAATAGGAAAGGCAATTACTGCTGCATGCTGGGGTGTGTGTGGGGAGGGTGTGGGAAGGGGGGGACAGGCGACTGCATGCTGATGAGCTGTGTGACGGATAGATTGGCTGTCACAGTGAGCAAGCAGCAGAGGAAAGGCCGGAGATGCCCTGTAATGAGGTTTGGCCAAATATGCTGTATTTCTACCTCCTGGGCAGGCTCATTGAGAGATTCCCACCCTTCCTTTGATTGTCAAGGGGAGTCTTGGGGCTGAGATTCATGTTTGCAGCTGGGGGCAGCGCAGTGCTGCTTGGTCACTCTCAGCTGGCCCAGAAACTGAAACAGAGAGCTAGAAAACTTTGTACACGTTAAAGATACTCATCTGGCCTCTTTCCAGCTGTTTCCTCTCTGTAAATATTTCTCCTCAGCTCTTATTTTGCTGTTTCCTGTAGGTTGAAGGTCATAATGTAAAATAACTACAGTTTTCTTGGAGTGAGGAGGATCAGTTATGAAAACTGAGATCAGTTATGCTTCAGGATGCTTCACTGTTTTTTGTGTGCTGCTGTTTCAGTAGAAGGCCAAAACATTTTGGTTATGGACCTGTGTGTAGACCTCTGTGTATCTGCAGGTATCATGTGGCCATATGGCCATATACTGTGTTTTCATGCTTTCATAGTGAACTCAAAACTAAAGGGAAATTGCATCCTTCATATTTTTCACTGAATTTGGGCAGCATGTGCTCAAGCAGTTCCAGGACTGTTTGTTGCTGAATGCAAGCATAAGAAAAATGGGGAACGTTTTACAGTGAGGAGCTTGTAGGGAATCAATAAACTCCTTGAAAGATTTGAGTTGGGGAAGCAGGTGAGAGCTGTAAGTCTGCAGCTTCTGTAAAAGCTCAAGGATACCAAAAACTGCTTTGGCAGTGTTTGACGAAGCCCTGCACCCCCAAATTGCAACCCTCTGTTGCTTCCAATTTGTGCTACTTTCCTTTTCCCTCATGCTAGGAAATGGCCTGAGACCTCACTGCACAGGAGCTCTTCCAGGAGGTCCTCCCTGGCCAGCAAGAGGCACATCATCTGAGTTTCTTCTGGCTTGTAGAGTTCATCATGGTGTTGGTGAAGCTAAAACAATGGTCGTGGTCCTGTTCGATGGTGAGATAGTCCCAGGAGGCATGAGGGAAACTGGTGGTCCAAAGTGAGAAGAATAAAACAAACCTCTTGGAGCAGGCAAAGTCGGGACCTCATCTCTATTTCTCTCCCTGTTTCACTGGTCTCCCAGCGGGGGTTTCCAGCCGCTCTGTGTATCGTGCCCGTTGGGATGGCAGCGGTGACTCACTGAGCTGGGATGGTTTCTGCAGTGTCTGAGAACCCGGCTTCCCAGGGAGCTGCCGCACCAGGAAGGGGAAGGTTCCTGGTGCGTTTGATCCCTCAGCAAAGATTACGCTGCGCCTGTTTAATTAGAGACCGCTGCTTTCTTTACCGGTGTACTAAATATAAATGGAGGAGCTAGTGTAATATACTTGAAGTTGCAAATGTCAGGAGGCAATAGCTTTCTTCTCCTCTCGCCAAATCTGATTTGGTTTTAGGTACTGCCACTAAATCTGATGATGCAGTAATTCCTATTTGTTAAAAGGAACAAGAGATTTAGACTGAGAGGGACTTCATACTATTCTCCCCCCTCTCTTATCCTGCCTCTGTTTATGAAGGAAGAGCTACTGGCTTGCAGGTGTTTGTACAGTGTGATCTGAAGCGTCAAAAGGCTTGGTCTAAGTATCTCTGTGCTAACTTTGTATTCAGCTAAAATACAGTTGTTAAGGTTTTCTCTCTGCACGGTTTTTATTGCAGATTTGAACATTCCAAATACTACCTTTGTGACAGTCAGTAGAGTGACAAAAAGATCTTTAAAAATATAAAAAAAATGCAGTGAAGATAAAGAAGCTGCTGCTGGAGCCCAGGCTTGTGAGGATTTACTTGGGGCTGCATGTTCGGTTTGGGGTTCTTTGCTGAACTACAGTCTAAGTCCTGGCAGGCCCCAGGGAGATCTGTAATGGGACAGACATCTGTGCTTAAGTTGCCTTGCCCAGTCTGTCTGCCTGTGCAGAAAAAGGAGTTGGTAGCAAATGAGAACTTTTTTTTTTTCTTTTTAATTTCTACCCGCTGGGGCTTCTGCTGAGCACAGTGGACCTGATCTTCCTCCATCTGCTTAGCCTTGTATGGTGCCATTACACATGCTGTTTGCTGGAGCGTGTCCGTGAGCTGTAGCGCGATGCCGGGAAGCTCAGCTCACCGGGACAGCACCGGCGCTGCCGCCGTGTGAAGTGTTCGGTGCCGCATCAGTTGGTTGAAAAGTCCTCGAGAGCAGAAACTGTGGGGAGAACTCCTCATGGGGAAGACTGACTCAGTGCTGCTATCAGCTGCCTGGTATGCGGTGAGGCTCCACGTCTTGCCGTCAGCTGCCGTAACCGCTGTTTGTTCATGCCCTGGCCAATTCGGCATGCTTTTGTTCTGGCTGGGGGGATAACATGGGGTACCTGGTGTTGAGGCAAAGCTGTCTGCTGAGCTGGAGGAGGAGGGAACACGTTCATTATGTGCTGGAGGCATTTTTGCCGTGTTGAAGCACGTGCTGAAGTCTGGCAGAACAATTTCAGCATTAGATGTGTTATTGTGAAAAAGGGAGGAAAGAAATCCAGACATAATTTCTGCCCTTCTTGAGGGTTTCGTGTTGATGTTGGTGGCAAGAAGAAATTGTGTTTCTAGAGTGTCCTGAGTTGTAATCAGTGCCTGTTTTCAGTCTGGGTGAGGGAGACACAGACTCTCCCCAGTGTTTCTTTGTGCTCCTGGTCACCAGTAGGTGTTACTGAACGGCAGACAGGATTTTTTCCAAAAGCTGCTTCCTCTGCTGCATGATGCAATGTTGACTCAGTAACCCCATCACTTTGAAGGTTAACATTTTTCATATCCCCAACACTTTTCCATTGTCTTCCCTTATCCCTCTTTCCCTCCCTCAGCTTCTCCTATTTTTGATAGACTAATCTAATGCCAGCCTTTCCTAGGGCAGAGCGGTGGCTGTGTGAGATTAGCCTCCATCCTCTTCTGCTTTAAGCTTTGGGAGCCGGGCTGATGGAGAGCACATGACCCTCCTGGTGGCTTTTTCCTTCCCAGCGGGACACAGGGAGCTGTGTGCGAGGGGAACAAGCGGTGCTGTGTGGTGCATCGCCACTCCACTCCCGTGGTGGCAAGGGCAGGCAGGGCTCGCCAGCTCCTGCCAGTGTGGCACGGTTCAGGACGCTGGTGGCTTTCCCGGGCAGTGTGGGGCTTGCCCGCCCATGTGCAGCTTGCCCGCCCGCGTGGCTTCCCATCTTGACCCCGAACGCAGGCGCGCGGGGTGGCTGAAGGCGATACAATCTGGCTTCGTCTTTCCTCAGCGTGGTGTAAGCGAGCGGATCGCCTGAATTATTCACTCCTCCTCAGCCTGCTGTTCCTATTGAATTCCCCATGTCGGGGCACCCTGCCAGCACCCGGTGATGAATTCATTGCTGTGCCTGCCCCGGGGCACCCCGCTCTGTGTGCGTTTGGGGGAGCAGCGCCGGGGAGGGCGGCGGCTGCACCACACTCAACCTGGGGTTCTGTAGCCGCATGTTGCTGGGACTGGTTTGCCCCACGGTCATTGCATCTGCGGCATGGGTGGGCACCGGCCCTTTTGCTGCTGGGAGGGTTATTGGCAGCTGTGCCAAAGTCTGCCCAGACTCCTAGGCCCTAATCTTTTTCTCCCATTTCTCTGTATGCAATATCTGATATTGTATCCTATCTGTGTTTCATCTTCATGGCGTGGATTTTTCAGCAAACCACGTCCTTATTTTATGCATACAATTTGAGGTTCTCCTAGTTTCTGCATCCTGAGCTTTCAAGAGTGGTTGTGCTAAAAAGCAATCATGTTTCATATTTTCTGAGAGGAAGTGCTTCCTTTATTGTTCTAATGGAAACCATTTCCCATTTGCCTATGATGTTATTTGTACTAATCTGAATTTTTTTTTTTGTTAAAGATTTAAAAGATCTCTACTGTTCGCATTATCACAACTCATAAAAGCTACCTAAGGTACATTTTATACTCTTGGAGGAGGTTATCACCTATCTTTGCAAAAACTTCTGGGTGTACGTTTGGTACCATCTTCATTGTGTTGATTCTCTGCTTTGTTCCTCTGTATTTTCTTCTTTAAGCAATTACAGCAGGTGGCTGGTCCCTGGGGAAGCTTCCTTTGACCAGAGTGCTTTCTGGTCCCGGTTGACGGGGTCGGATGGAGTTTCAGGTCCTTCTCCTGGCTGCACAGAGGAGTGTTTTTTTCACCTCTAATTGGATCATGTAAATCAGCTCTTTCTTTGTCTCATCCTCTTTGTCCAGAGTCTCCTTCTGGTGGTTTTGATGAATAAATCAACCTTGACGTTGGATTGGATTTTTGTTTAGTATTTATGTTGATAGTTAAAAAATAGTGTATCTGTTGAGCAAAATAGGGGTCATAATCTGAATTGTGACCAATAATTTCCCTCAAAAACTGATTCCTGTAGTAAGGTGGTATGTGAATTATTGAGTACAAAGTGGCAGGGGCTGGCTTTTTTTTTTTTTTTAAATCGTGCGCTGTGACAGTCCTCTGGGATTTTGGTGTTTGATAAAACGCTAAGGGGTCCCTAGAGTCTGACAGATGCTGGAGGAAACAGAGCTCTCTGCCAGGGAGAAACCCGGTCCTTTCATGCCAGTGCAAACGCGGGATGCTGGCGGGATGTACCTTTCTGCTGGCTGGGCGAAAGCTTTTCCTGCCGAATGCTTTGTCCCCTCAACCAAAGGGAAAGGCTTTCAGAGTCACTGCTCATCTCCCCAGCCTCAGTTTGTGGTGTGTGGCTGTGGTGGGCAAACCAGGGGGAAGGCTGTGCTGTCTTTCTTTTCCCCCTTTGATTCTTCTGCCTGGAGCAGTGGAGTATGTTGTTGCCTCTGAAGTGATGGCTGCAATATTGCTTGCCGTGGTTTCTCTACAGCAAGCAACAGAGGGGACTTGAGCTGATTTAATGGAGAAAAAAGCAAAAGAAACCCCAGGAAGGCCTAGATCATTGCATGCGTCCATGAGCGTTGACCCGTTATTGACTGGTTATGGGATTAAAAGGCTAGAAGGAAGGGAACGGTCACCTATTTTGTCCTTTGTACAGGCAGGAATGGGGAGAGAGGTGTAGTATTCTCTGCTGACAGAGGACAGGGAAGTGTGTGAAACAAGCTTCCCTCTCTTGATTAAGGTTGGATGAGTGGAAGGAAGACAAGCTGCAAGGGTGCGAAGCCTGCAGTGGTGTCCATTGCAACAACCGGGAGAAAGCCTGGGGCTGCACTTCCCAATTAGCACATGGGGCTTGCAAATGTGTTTTTGCTGTGGGCAAAAGCATCCAGCCCTTCCAGAGTAAATTCAAAAGCTGATGGACTGGGACTCATGAATGGTAAGGCCTACATGTACTCATTTGAGAAGCTAGGCCTTACTATAATAATGGCTTCTAGGATGCAGGAGAGAGCTAGAAGTGCCATTGCCAGAATTTGGGGGCATTCTACAGTATCTTTGTGTAGTCAAGATTTTAAGTTTTGGAGTTTCTCATTTATACCTGTTTTGGTTTTAGTAATGGCAGCAGTTGAAAGGGAAGCCTTTTTCTTCCTTCCCTCTTTTATCTTCCCCCAGGAGATTTTTGACTGTTTCCAGAAGGGAGCAGATTTCCGGCTCTTTCCTTCATCCTCCCAATCTGATTGAAGAGCAGTGGGGGATAGAAGCAATCTCATTCAATCTCTGATTTGCATGTGTTCAGCTCTTCTGTCCTGAATCTGTGCAGTGCCTTTCTGTGCAGCTGATAACAGCCTTCCATGCAGCAGCATCTGTGTGAAATTCCAGCATATTTTACTATTTTTTTTCTTTTTCTGGTGCTGCTTTAAAGCTGAAAGTAATCCTTAGGGCACCAATGCTATCTTTCAATAGACTCTGACGCAATGCTGTCTTCATATGGGATGGGATTTGAGAGGTTTGGTTTTTCACCCGGGAGGATTACAAGCTTCATTTTGACACAAACATTTATACGCTGCAGACAGTAGTGCTAGTGCCTGAAGACCTGGTTTTTGGCCCAGGGAAGATGCACTGCAAATCCAGCAACTTGCCTTGGCCTTTCTTTACTTCTGTGATGGTTTTAGTGCTGCAAAATCCTCGCTGTTCTTGGTCATTGCCTAGAAAGTTTAGGACTCTGTTATGTTTCAGTTTTGGTCAAGTTAATATATAGATGTGTAATATATCAGCACAAATGTATATTTTATATACACGCACAATGTTATCTTCTGTAGTCATAGTTTGGGTGCTTTCTTGTAATGCATTAAGCAATGTGTCTAATATAATGAGATAACACTTGTTCTTTCCTATCCTTTTTAGGAAAAGCAATATATACTCCTTCCAGATTAGCTTTAGAAGAAAAGATTTCTGTTCTTTTTTTTTTTTAATGTAAAAGAAAGGTTTTGCTTCTCATTTTGTTTATTTGTTTTGGGAGTGTTTGAAGTAAGCATGTACCTGGCACTCCCAGAGAGTGATGAAGTTAGTGATGATCCTTGGCTTCGAGAGCAGCGTATTTTGCATTATGACCTGTATAGAAGTTTACCCTGAGACCTGCTTAGCCATTTGCATGGAGAACTGCAGTGGTTCAAGGCATGAAATTTATCAGCTCCCGTTTCTGTGTGGAGTATCTTAAAAGCTGAAGTCTTGTGCTGTCAACATCACCATGCTGTAACCCAGCTGAGAGGTAATGAAAGCATTAATCATTGAAGCCGGGTCATATTCCAAGCTGGGATAGAGTCTCTCAGCTCTTGAACGTGTGCAGATCTTGTTGTTGAAGGCTGTAGCATCAAGCGAAAAAGCAGAAACATTTCTGAAATATGGATGGCTTTGACAGAGGATCTGTATTTTTAGCATGCTTAATAGTGAAGTCTTCTACGTGCCTCATCCTACCATCAGCATCCTCTCCAGAATCAGTGTCAGCCAATACTTTCTGCAGTTTGTCTTGTCAAAGCCTTGGCACCTCTTTGTGACAATGGTGTATGGGCCTGTAGCAAAGAGCAGTGCTTTTTGTCTGAAAGCGCTGGAGGTCACAAATCCAAAGCACTGGAAACAGAAGGGGTCTATGTGTGGTTTTGCTAATTCGGGGGGCGGGCAGGAAGGGGGAGAGCATTAGCATCTCTTTTTATAGGTCCTCCCCAATTACTGATCTGAAAACTAGCTAACAAGTGTGGGTAGATTTAATTGATAAAAGTGCATTTTCCCTCCTGCATTCTCGCAGTTGTGCAAATAATTAGTAGGCCAAGCGTGCAAATAATTAGTAGACCAAACATGACAACTTGGTTTTGGGTACTCGTGACTAGTATCCATAGAGCATCCCATTGCTCATGAAAACTCGCTTAAGCAGGTCCAGTCATTTGTAGAGCAGCAGCAGACCTGAGGTGTTCCTTGTTTCTGAGTATAAGTATATAAGTATGAACAAATATCAGCCATGTCTGGTTAGGCCATACAATATTAGAGATATTTTGGCATGAGGAAGCTGTGAAATGTGGTCAGGAATAAGACTTTCTTCTGGTGCATCAGATGACTACTTGACGTTTCTTATGTTTGGTTCTTCAAGGGAGTAAAAACTCTGAATCTTGAAGCAGTGTTGAAGATGTTAAAGAAACACATGGAGGTCAAGGATAGGTAGTTTCTAAGAAGGAGGCTTGTCAGCAAAGCTCCTGTTGTTGCAGTTTCATCATTGGTTTAAGCTGATCTGAGACTATCCTTTCGTTGAAAGAGTAGCCCTGCCTTCTCCCTGACTCCAACTATGTGGTCCTGCACCCTCCCATGTACAGGTGGTTGGGATTACGTGGTCTGTCGTGACCACCTTTGTTCATGAAGCTAATCCTTCTCCTTTTTGAGGGATTAGTTTCCAGGAGGATCAGCAAGCTGATCTGACTTGCCATGTTCTTCTGTGATCCCTACTGCACATGCAAGAGATGAGGTCGGGATGCTTGGGAGCAGGAGGGGAAAGAACAGGATGATTCCCTTTCGTAGTGTGGTCTTTGAGATTGGCTTAATCTGGCTGTAAAAATCACACTCTTAAAAGGTTTGTATGACTGTATAGCTCAAGGTAGTTGGGTTTTTATCTCTTTATACTTGGGCTGAGCAGTTGTTACCAAGTGTGCAGAAAGAAGGAGCAAGTAGAACTGAATTTATAGGGCTGTAGCTGTCTAGAGCTTTGAATAGAAATCTTGGCTGTAGTTACAAAGAAACCTTGAGAAGTAAAACAAAAAGGATGCTTTGGCATGGTTTGAAGCTTTGACTGGCCCTCTCTGCTGTTTGCCATGGTGCCTTCAGTCTGCTCCAGTTCAGGAGTTTGCTGTACTGCCAGTTTCTCTGAACCTGATTTAAGATGTTGGTGTGTTTAGTGGGGGGGTGGCTCCCTTTTTTCTTTCTTTCATCTGAATGTGCTGCATAGGAAGATACATGATACTGTAATTTCAGGAGCTGGGTGTTTTTAGATCTCTTCTGCATTTCATCTGTAGGCTCAAGGAGGGAAATGTAACTTCTTAATGCAAAGAAGTCTCTAGGGGTTGCACACAAGAGAGGTTTTTAGACTAAATTGTGAAAGAAACAAGTTTTATGTGAATGTGCTGTGACAATCCCTTCCCATGCGTGCACTCTTACAAAACAAGCGGTAATTTCAGTTGTGTGTAAAAGTTGGTGGAATTGTAATGCTATTGCCTTCCTAAAAGCTTCTTGAAAAATGGGGATGGGCTGTGTGGAGAGATGCAGCTGATGCTTCATGGAGGGCAAGGCGGTCAGGACTGGTGGATTACACGCTCTGTACGGAGCATGCGGAGGGAAGGGTCTGGCCATGGCATGTGCCCCCTTCTGCCCGGTGGGACCGTGGCGGGGGACTGTGGTTGTGGCTGTGGGAGGCCAGGGTGGGAAGCAGCCAAGGGGCAGGGGGTACAGATCTGTGAGGAACTAGTTTCGGTTAGTTCCGCCGCTGGTGGAGCAGCTTGTTTGTTACATTGTCTTGCGGGCAGGGAAGGGAGTGGGCTTTGATGCTTTTGTGTGGTGCTGGTAGGAATGTGCAGCCTGGGGGTTTTGAGACCTCCTGGAGGGGTGGGATGGGTCTTTTTCCACTGGCTTCAGACTATGCCTAAAGACAATAGGGTGGAACTGAGGCTCTGTAAGGAGGTTGTCTGTTTCTGAGGTCTTCCTGGGCTTTAACTAAACATAAAGCTGGTAAAATGAGAGAAATGCGTTGCAGGCTTGTGGTATGCCGCAGGCAAGAGCTGTGTCTGTCTCCTGCCTGTTTGGCAGACCTGCATCTTGCAGCTTCCTGGGTGCCTGGGGTGCAGCAGCCTGGTGCTTTAGTGCTGCAGTCACCCCAAAGGTCTCTGGCACCTGTCTTGACCTTCCACAGGCCCGATTTGTTCCTGTGACCTCTTGCTGTTTACATGCAATCTTATTTTTGTGGTTGATGGCTGTATTTAAACACGGGATGTACGATAGTGTAAGAATATCCAATGCCTGAGACTGCTGGCAGCCTTTCACTTCATTTTTCCATTAATACATAAAGTTCTTGGCTCTTCTGGGTAGAATACAGGCAGCAGCAGCCTTTTCCTTATAAGCAGGGCTAGCACTCCCATCTGGCCCAAACTGAAGAATTCAGGCCACTTACAGATACCTCGCTGGATAATTTTGCTCTCCACAGTAACATGATCTTTCTTAGAAACTCCCTTCAGAGTGGCTTGCCTTGCTTCTGTGTGCAATGAAATGGAAACAGTAACTTACTGTAAATGCCTCATTTTGTCCCCATAGCTGGGTTGGGTGGTGTTTTGTTTTGAATCTTCCTTTCTTTGCAAAGCATTCTCCCGACTTTTGGGATGCTGCCTTCCAAATGAAGGGCAAGTCTTCCTTCCTTTCTCTCAAAATTTTGAAACAAATCACGTACTGAAACTCCTCTCAAAACTATTCCATGGAGGAGGTGTTCCTTCTTTGGGAGGGAAGAAGATTCTTTGATTAGTGCTCCCTTCCTCCCTGTTTTAAGCCCTTTCTAGCTGTGACCATTGCCTGCATGGGGATGCATCATTCCTTCAGTATAAGTTATTTGGCCAGATTAGGGCATCAGCTACAGCCTGCTATAGAGGCAGTTTGTCCAGGGTGGCTGTTTCTGCTAGCTTAGGCAGGATTTCTCTTTTTTCATATACTTAGAAGAGAGATGTGACCACAGTTACCATCCTGGCATCCCAGGACAATCATGTTTAGCAGCAGCTTCGCAGGAGCAGTGAGGAGGTTTGTGTAACAGAAGTGGATTCCAAGGAGGCCTTGGTTAATGGCTGCGAAAACCAGTTATTTTAAGACTTTATTTTTATGAATTGCACTCTGGTTATAGAGGGCCTTGGCATGTGGCCACATCCTATCCAAACGGTCTGTGGCCCATGAAGGGATGGCACTCAGTTACAGGGTGGATGTAAGAAGAAAAGCAAATCCATGTTTTCTGTAGTGGAATGGCATTGTGTTATAGCAGGATTCACTCATGTTGTTTTCCATATGTAATTGCTTAATTGGGATGTTGAAAGGTTAGCTTTGATTTTGTTTTGATATGTTTCTACATTTTTGTAGGCAAGTGTTGCAGCATTTGGGTGTCTAATTAGAAGAAAAAACTCTGAAAAATACTAATGTGTCGGGGAGAGAGAGGTAAATAAAGGTAAAGACAAGGAGGGAAGGGCAAAAGCCTGCAGGCTTTGTTTAGTTGTGGAGATAGCAACCTTGAAAGGGGAGTACCTCTCTAATAAACTGTTACATGGGGATTTGTTCTGGTAAAATTCAACAGTCATGACCTCTGCTTTTCCCTTTTAAAATAGTAGTGAATGGCATTTTGGAGACAGACACCCTCTTTGTCTCTAGAACATGTGCTGAGGCACTGGAGGGCTGTCCCAGTCCTTATCGGGAGAAGCCCGTTCAGGGGGGTGGAAATGGCTGGATCAGTCTTTGTCGCCCTTCTGGTTCTTGGTACCTCTGAGGCAGCAGGGGAGCATCACCATGACGATGCGTTTCGCATCCTGGTCTTTCCATCCTCTTAAGAACAGAATTAAATCTCTGGCTTGCATCTGGAATATTTGTCTCCACGGGAGTGGTTTCTCTTGCATCTGTGTGCTGATTTTTGGCACAGAAATGAGAGCTTCCAAGAGGCCTGAATTCAGGTGAGCCCTCAATGTGCGCATCTCCCATTTGGGGATACTGTGGCTGTAGTTGAACTTGCTGTGCATGTTTTCCCCGTGTTGGTCGTACTACATGCAAATAGTGCCCTGGATGCTCTTTCACCAGCACTGCTTCTGAAACAGGGTGCTGCCCAGGAGGTGAAGGATTTGGCCTTTCTCTGCTCCTTGTGATGCCACTTTGGGATGCCCACTGTGAGCAGAGAGGGCTGCTGCGATCCACAAGCCACTCTGACAGCACTCGAGGGGGTTTGTTCCCTTGTATAGTTGCCCTTTTGTTCCCCAGAGTTGCAGGGAGAGGAGCTTTCCAGGAGGGGGATGAAGAGGCCAGGCTTAGTGGTCTTAACAGTGGATTTATTTATTTTATTTTGCGAGGGAAGGCCTGGGACTTGTTTCTCTCTAACTGTTTCCAGATGGTGCTGCTGGAACACAAAGGTTTCTAGTGTGTTTGGGATGGCGGCGGCTGAGACCCCCAGCCCCCCCAGCACTTCCTGTGCAGCTCCACAAGCCGGTGGGCTTGATCAGAACCAGCCCTGGCTGCCGGTGCTCCCAAAGCCTGCCTTTTCTTCACCCTGCACCCCAAGCCCTCCGCTTCCTCCCTCCTCCAGCTTTTTTAACCCCTTGCCGTGACAGCTCTGGCCTGTCAGCCTGCCTGCCTCACTTTCTCTGCTTTCTCTGGGGCTGGCAGATGAAACTGCATTTGTCTAGACTGCTCGAAGGAATTATGTCTTTCGGGAAAGGGAAGCTGGTTTGTAACACAAACTTGGGAAAATAATTTCTGTAACTATTTAGGGCGGCTTATGCAATCAGGCCAGCGTGTCCAGGGCACAGAAAATTTCTCCAGCACCTATTTGCCTGCAGCACTTGGTATACAGCATGATTTTGTCTGAATCCTATGCTGTTGTGCCTCTATCTCTTTTTCCTGCTGATTTCCCTAAAAGCTAGGCAGGTTTAATTTTATATCACAGCCTTTTCACACCCAACCAACAAATTACTTTCAGCCTTCTCTTCTGCAGGTAATATAATAACTATAATTTTGTTCTGGAAAGTAGGAGTACTTTTTCAGCCTTTGAGCAACAGCCTCTGAATATCTGCAAAATCAACCAAGAAGCTTGTGATCAGATTTCCCTTCTGGATCTGTCATCTACCTCGTCCTGTTCTTTCCTGTGCTCTCCATCCTGGCTTTTGAGAAAGCAGAAGCAATGAAGCTGTCTACAAAGGCAAAACTCAGTAATCCTCTTCACCTTGCGAAAACTTGTAGCCATGGTGGTTGAGCAAGCTGAATTTTCATGCCGTGAGCATGTTGGCCTGTAATGAGTGGCTTAGCATGAATTACATGTGAAATGCTTCCTCATCCCCATGTAACAATTATGGCAGCCAAAGGTGCCCCCGGTGCTGGATTTTAAAGCCCTGTCCTGTCCCTGTTGAGTAAGTGTGGAAGCAAAGATGATCTGCTGTTTTAAAATGCTTCTGCCTACTAAAAGAGGAGGGAAATCAATATTTTGTGCTATTGACTTCTGTGCATGCAGAGTGTCCTTGTATTTGCTGGATCATAGACGTCACACTGTGCACAGTATTCCCAGGGGCTTTAACTTGCACTGGATCTATTGTTGCCAGTGTAGGTCATGGACCAGCAGAGGCAGCCTGTAGTGCCTTTATGCCCAGGGCAGTATGAGGGTGCTGCCATATGTAGTCCAAAACAAAGTGTATGTTTCACACATTTGAATTACACTAAATTAATGAAATTCATCGCTTTGAGAAGCTGGAAACAGCCCTTGGCTGATCTGGAAAATGAAAAACCCACTTGGTGGAAAGCTGCTTCTGACCTCTGGAAATCTACTTCCATTATTTAAAGAAAACAAAACAAAAAAAAACCCAAACCAACCAACCCAAACCAACCCAACCAAAAAACCCCAAACCAACACAAAAAAATCCACAAAAAACCACTCCCCCGCCCCCTAAAAAAAATAAAAATCCCTGACACCCCCCCGCCAAAATCAGGGAAGAATCTGCATTGTTATAAAGAATTTTTGTAAAATCCTTCAGTTTTAGCTCTTCCATTTTAGCTGTGCAAGTGCTTAAGTGCTTTCTGTGTACAAAAGTCCCCCCTCTCTCTGCAAAATTAGACATATGTATTGTAACTTCATACAGACGCTGTCAGCTTAAAACCTTTGTGTGCATTTGTAAACTTGTATACTGACTTCTTTTAACAGACAGAAAAGTTTAAACACCATCTTTCTGTATGGTTTGGTCAGATGTATATTTGTGTGTATTCTGTTCTACAGCTTATGCTACACCAACCAGTTATTGTTCCTGGAGTATACATTGGATTTCTCAGAACAGAAGTGCCAGGAGGTTGGAGTTAAGAAAATATGTATTTCGAATACAGAAGATTGCACTGACGGGTTTGGGTGGCTCTGTTCGACGGGGACACAGTGTCTCCCAAAGTTGCCCCGCTCTGTCTTGTTGGCCACCTTGTGGGCTTGCCTGGCTGATTGCTCCAAAGTATTCAAACCCTGGCCAGGGCAGAAGGCTATTTTTATTCATCTGACATCACCTTCCTTTCTCGACTTTACTGTGTCACTGGGCTTCCTGCCCAGGGCGTCTGGCGGGCCTGGCCTCCGTCAGGCTGGGTCCTGCTCGTCAGTGATGGCCAAGCAGAGGGTTTGCAGGCCCCATGGCTGCCTGGGGCTGTTGAGAACCGTGACCCTGCTGCAGAGGTGGGCAGCCAGCTTTTGGAGAGCCCTGTGGTGGCAAAGCCTTTGGGCTAATGTGGGCTCCTGGAGCTGTTGAGAGGACGGAGGTGGGGAACCTCATCGTCTGCCACCCCAGGGATCCTGGGCCCTGCGAGGTGGCAGGAGCCCGGTGCAGGAGCTCTCTGGTCCCGTGTGTCTGACATCATGCTGGCCTGCTGAAAACATGATATTTTTAGGAGAAGGGGAAACCTGGGAAGGGGGTGGGGTGGGCCGGAGACCGCCGTAACCGCAGCAACAAGGCCAGAATTCCAGGAAGGAAGAAGGGCCGGATGGGCCTCCATCCCGGCCCTGCCAGGCCCTGGCCTCCAGGGCCCAGAGGAGGGAGTCCGTGGGTGCTTCTTTGCCCTCGTGGGGGCAGATGCTGGCATCAGGCCCATGGTGGCAGGAGCACCGTGCTGGCGATGGCACCTTTGGCTTCCTGTCCCTCAAAGTGGCCTCAGTAATTCGGGTGGATATGGGAAGCTGGGGCCCTGCCAGCCGGCGTGCGTCTTCCCAGCGATCAAGGACAGCAGCGTGCAACGTACTTGGTGTGGTGCCTTTTAACAAGATCTTGGGTATTTAGTCCGCAAATACACTTTCAAGGAAAAAAAAAAAGGAAGGGTAAGGAGTAAAATAAAAGTCCTGTTACTTGCGTCACCATGAGCACAGGTTGTTGATGTCAGGACAAAAACAAGGAAGCAATAAATAGGAGTTCTTTGCTAGATGGTATGTGGAAACTGGCCAAAGCTGAGAAGCAAGTTTAATTGAAAGTGAAGAAAGCTGAGGGGAAGAGTCCCACACCATAGATGCAGCTATTGGAACTGCAGAGTGATTAGCGAGAGCTGTATATCAAATTAGGGTAAGTATCAAGGGAGAAGGGTGACATTCAGATCCAGTTAAAAACTACTTTAATTCAGTTTTTCATTAATAATCTGTAGTTCAGCCGTAGAAGCTGCTTTTCCCGTTAATTTTATCCACAGACAATTTGAGGTAGGGAGATGGCACACACAGTCAAGAAGGTAGGCTGAATGCATCAGATACACTTGGACAAAGAAAGTTATTTCTCTTTTGTTTATGTGTAGTAACTTAAGCAATTCTTCATCAGACCCTTATTTGTATGTTTTCTTGGTAGCTGATAATAAGGTCAAGTAATTTGCAGTTTTATTAGTGTTCTACCACAGTTAAAGTACTAAAATGCCTTTTTCAAGCCCCCTTTCCTCCTGGCACAGTGTTTCTGTCTTTCATGCTATGCAAGAAGTAAATAAAAAAAGAGGGTGAACCACTGGGCTGTGGCAAACAGTGTTGGGATTTCTGTCTGGCTGCGAGCTTTACTTTTTTGCAGCTGTCACTTTCAGATTAATAGCTTAGTTGCCAGTGTTTTCAGTGTTTTTTTTTTTTTTTGGGGGGGGGTAAACATCTTACTCTCTCTATTCTAGAAAAGTGGCTACTTCTTATCTAGCACAAGTCTCTGATAAATGTGAAGTCGTGCTATCTCACCACATCAAAATCCCATTTTGCTTTTGAGAAGAACTAGTAACTTCTTGTCACCTTTATTTTGTTGCTCTATGTAGTCCAGGGGTTTCTGGCTTTCCGGAGCTGGGGGTTTCTCTTGTCACTTCTGTCGTGCCACCAGGCTGCTGTGCTACCAGTAACTCTCGGGGGCTGTCAGAGCAGAGGCAGATGAGCTGCTCCTCTGTCAGTTTTGCTGCTGTTGCTCAGGAGCCAGGAGATGGTTGTGAAACTTGAAAGGATTGCATTAACTTCACTTTTCCTAGCATTGTCAGGAAAGCAGGCACACCGCAGATCCAGAAAAGAGAGATTGCTTAGTTGTGCTTCTGAGATTATCTTTGCAACCAAAAGGACTCAACACTACAAAATGAAGCTTGTATTCAGCAGGAATTGGTTCTCCAGCTGGGGAAATACTGATGAACTCGTGAAGATAACAGTTCCTAGCAGCAGACTTGTAATTTGCAGGCTTTAGATTTAGTTCGGCTGTCAAGAAACAACTGCTAATCAGGCCTCACTAATTGTTGCGTCTGACAAAATGGTGAGTCTGTGATGTAAAATTAATTTGTTCTGGGGTCAAGTTAGGTCAAAGACAATTATTGCCTCTTTAAGCTAAAATTTGGGTTTATTTTTAAGAAAAACTTGAGACCATTATGTGTTACAGCATTTTCTCTAGAGGAAATGTCCTCTAGTCCAGTCCTCTGTGGCCTTTTGTAAGTTAATAGGACCTGCAGAGCTGATCATGTCTTCTTGGTGTCCAGTTTATGGACAACTCCTTGTGTTAAAATTTATCAAGTCGAGAGGTGTCAAAAACCCAATGACCCTAAAGCCTGGCTGGCTCTGCTAGTGCAGGAGCATCTCCTTTGCGTTTGAGTGATCTGCAGCTGGCTGTACTGTGTTTGTCTTGTGACCCAAGACAGTACCTGTGGCTTGTACTTTGTGGCAGACCTTGCTGTTGCAAATGTTAGTGGGAAAGAACTTGTGTTAACAAGGCTGGGAAATTAAAGAAGAGGGAAAATTTGAAGTAAAGAGGTGGGGTTAAAGGCTGAGGGGCTTTGGCTGAGTTGTGGTTTTCATCCTGTTGGATCCCATTGGCCAGCACAGGGGCTGTTACTGGAGTAGAACCACCATGCTCACACGTCCTGCAGGAGTGTGGAAACCCATACATGAGGTCATCAATACAATTTGAATACTGTCACAGTTTGTGTTACAGAAAGCTGATGTACTGTATTAGCTTCTAGTTTTTTTTTCCTTCCTTCTCTAAAGCAAATCGCAAGTACCCAATAAATGCCTTTCAGTGGTAAACGAGCTAGTGAAACATCCCAGTGACAGTTTGATTTGATTTTGCAGGCTAGCACTGCCTAAATCAATTTATTTACGAATGTCTGGGTTGCATGCTGGTATCAAAAGAGAAATGTAACTGGCAGGAGGGAGCTGTGAGAGAGATGGAGTCATGTGGGGGTTCCCTCTCCCACCAGGCTGCTGCCAGAAGGCAGGGTCCCTCTGTGTTTGTGGGCAGGGTATTTATCCATGTTAAATCTTCCCTCTTTCTCTTTTCACTTCCATTTTGTGGGATTAGTTTTGTGCATTTGCAGGCAGAGGAGGAGATGGAGCTGTACCCCCAGCCTTGGCTTGCTCGCAAACTAACTGGGATGTTCCCTCTGGGTGCTGCTGAACTGTCCCGTTCCAGTTGCAGGAGTTTACTTCTTTCACTTCTTGCTCTGTTTAGTTTTCAACAAAAGGAAACTCCGTATGGAATAATCATGCAGCAGGCCCCGGATTCACCATTAGTGACCTGTAAAATTGGCAGCACTGGAGATTATTGGCAGGAGACTGTTTCCCTAGGCGCTTCCTGCCTTGTCTCAGAGAGCTAAGTTCAATTAGAGCAATGATACGCACAGCGGGGATTTTGCAGAGAGTTCAGTCCTTGGTGGTAGCATTGCTATATGAAAGGCAGAGATATCTGTGGCCTTTTTATGACCTTAATGCTCCAGCTGCTGTCTTCTTTCTAACTTCTGTTTTCTCCAAACTCTTGTTTCCTAACATAACCTTCTTTCACCTTTTCTTTTACCTCTTCTTTTACTTTCTGGTGCAACCGTATCCCTCAAATGTTTTTAGTCTGCTACTTATGGAGTTTGTCTTCCAAAAAACAAAGTGGAGATTGCTGGTAGCGTCTTCCCTGTGCCCTTGATTTTTCTTGTTTCTTTCCAACCTCTTGCATACTATGGACCAGATTCTCTTCCTTTTCACATGCTTGTGCTTTGCTTCTGCTTATGAAACTGCTCTGTTTCTAGATGTGATTTCTGGGCATCCAGGTCTTTTGACTTCAGGAAATCCCACAAAGTTTGGTTTTGTCTCTTTTCTGCTACAGCTTTGGTGACAGTTCCTTTTTTCAGTCCCTGATGTGTAAAATACCATCCTCAAGATAACGATTTATTTTTCCTTTCTTCATTATAACTTTGCTTATGTTCACTGTCCCTATCTTTGGTACCTGCAGTGGTAACTTCTCTTTTAATTCCTTGTTCTCTGTGTGGAAATCTTCCTGCTTTCCAACGTGTTGTGAGACTGGCACACAAGCCTGTTTGAGGTACTGACCTCGCAGGTGTGTGTACAAGTGCTGTTAAAAGCGTAACTGGAATGAATGGTCTTTTAGAGAAGACTATCTCTCCTGATACAGGTGAATGCTTATGGCACTTAGACTAAGTTGGTAAACTGCAGCATGTGGGAGGAACAGCAATCACAGTAGTTTTTTATGATCTGTGCTTATGCTGGGGGAAAAGAAATAGTTGTGTGTTTTCATAATGATGTTGCTTGGTTTTTAATTAAGTTCACGGTTAAAACCCGAAAGCTCGATGAGACCCTGGTACTGTAGCTGTCGGTCTCCACTTGCTTCTTCCAACTTCTGTGTCCTTCCTTGTGTTTCTGTATTATTTGTGGAGTTTTGTGCTTTACCTGCTTGCTGGCTATTAGTATTCGAGAAAAATGTACTCACAGGGTGGTCAACCTAATTAATTACTGTTAATCCCCAAAGCTGGCTGCCATAAGTTTTGTTGTCCTTGAAGCTCTCACACTGTGCATGTTCTGTAGCTTTAGTGTGAGAGCCCGAGGAGAGCCTGGATGTTTCCTGGCAGGTTTCCACGGAGAATCCCCTGGGTAGGTTTGAGGTAAAGAGGAAGAGAGGGAGGATGAATCTGAACTTAAAATAGCATTGCCAGTCCCTGTATTGAAATATTAGCACCTTGGTTTTTAGCAGAAGTTGTGTTAAAGTGCTCTTGTTTAAACTCTGAAATGGTGCCAGCAGCCACACGCCCTGTGGAGAGCAGAAGACCTCTCTCTGGTAGGAGCTGGTCTGTTTAACCCCAGTATCCCAGCACAAACACAAAACCATCTCAACAAAAACTCTTCCTGACAGCAATCATACATCTCTGTCAGCTTCATGCCCAGAATATCTTTGGTTTTGACAGTTGGGGATTGTTTTGTTGTGTTTTATCAGGATCTTCCCCTTGGGCCTCTAGAGAGGGCCCCCCCTTGCCTGAGAGCTGCTGGAGAAAGAACAGGGCTGACTTAGGAGTTCCTCCTCACAAGTCATAACAAGAGATAGGAACAGACCTAAAAAGTGATTGCGGAGGGCAGCTGCCTCTTTTCGTCCTCCTAGCTTTCTACTGGGAGTTCCATGTGAATGCACAGGGGTACCAGGTGGAATTGATACAGGCTTTGTTTATTATAACTTAGTTTATCCTCCACCCAGAGAGAAAGGTGCATGCATGAGCCCTGTGTGAGTGCCCTGTCCCCATTTCGAATAGGTGATGTTGGAGGGAAAATAATGGAAAATAAATTAAGAAAAAGAAATAAACATTTAGGAAGTATCATGAAGTATGATATCTTAATCCCTGCTACACTGCTGAAATAGAGACAAATCTGGGAATTTAATGGAGAAATTCCAGAGGTGTTGGAGGTTGATGTACTCCTGCAGAGCAGGGTGATGGGGCTGCCAATAACACAAAACATGTAGACTCAGAGTCCCTTCTGGGGTGAAGGAAGAAAGTTTAGAGGATTGATTTCCTGTTGGGAGTGTGTGAGGTATTTCTGAGGCTTACTGGGGTGATTGAAGTTGCACTGACTGCTTTTTAAGTACATCTTAAACTATTAGTATACCTTTGAAAAGGAGAAAATTGACACTTTTATGGCTAATGTTTATGGAAACATTTATTCAAGACTGGGCAAGGTAGGCAGTAGCTTCAGTAATTTTATGTTCTATTTTGTTCAGTTGTCATGATGGTAAATGAAGTTTGCATATAAAAATTCTTGGGAAAATTACAAAAATTATACACAGCTGAAATTACAGGGGGTGAGGTAAGATTAGTTTATGCTTATTTTATGGCTTTGAATTATTTTTTTTTCTTCTGTACAGTTTGGCGTATGCAGTTGAGAATGAATCTTAGGTGTATTGGCTCACGTGGAGAATAGGAAGTTAGCAGAGTACTTTAATCTTAGCTCATTCTTCCCCCATTTCATGCAGGTTCTCGTTTTCAGCTGAGTTAAGACAGGCATATAATTCCTTGGTTTCTATGCCTTGTAACCACAACATTCATTCTTTGTCTTCTTGTCTTGCAGAACGAGCCTCTGACTTCAGGTTATCATGGATACCCAGCAAGAGACAATCAAGTAAGAGTCTGATTGCAGTGAATGCGTGTGTTTGTGTGCTCATCTCTTTACACTTATGGATGTTTTGTCCGACACCTTCCTGGCTGTCTAGTTATGGAGTCGAAGTTGTTTTGTGCTCTTGTGGAATGCTTGTGGAAATATATGTGGTAGATTGAATGCTTTTTATGGCCTCCAGTGGTATGTGGCAACACGCCTGGCAAGGGGTTAAACATCATCCACATTACCAATGGCTTAGGAAATTCTTTATTCCTAAAAAATTTGTAACTTAAAATCCCTGTCCAAAGCTGCCACTCTATCTCCTCAGTGTTAGTGATTGTAGATATTCAATGCCAGTGCATGCTTGGCCCTTTTTTTTTACTTATTGCAGTAATTCTAGCATCTGGGGAGCAAAATAGCACTGAAATTTTGTGAGAGTTTGCTTTGCTGGTGGAGTAAGGAATGACACATCCCATTGGGTTGTTTCTAGTATCTGTGAACTTGTCTTGCCTTCCTTTCAAGCCCTGCAGGGCCCCTGCTCCTTGCTCTTATTCAGGATGTTCTCCTTCTGCAGCAGTAAAAATTACACTGTTCACTGCATTGCATCTGTAAGCATTCTCTTGCCTCCTAGCAGAAGACAGAGAAATCCCAGATGATGAATTTGCACGACGGAAGGAGGAGATGCTTTGGAACAAATGAAATTTAATGGGTTGTAAGATACAACTGTCACACATTAAACCTCCCTTCTTAGACTGAATGGGTTTTTTTTCAGTGTTCTGCAGTGCTACTGCAAAGCAGAGTATGAACCAGTGCAACAGGAAATTAATATACACGGAAAATCAATAATGCAGCACATTTTGGTAATGAGCAAATAATAAAACCAAAATCAAATTCTTTAATACTCTCAGGTACTGCTATATAAAGAAAGTGATTTTCATCATATCTTGATGAGGTCTGGGTATATGGAGCAACAGCATAACAGGAGATGTTATGGAGAAAGTGCAGCATAGTGCAGCTTCAGCAACTGAAGAGCTTGAATCTTCAGTGCTTGTAACATGTGTATGAATTTCTATATAGGAGGAAATTATTCAGAATGTCTACTGGGATATATTAAACTGTTAACCAGCACAAATAAATATTACACGCTGGGATGCTGTGGGAGTTGTGTTCCTAATCTATCCAGGCTAAGTAAGGGATGCTGGGTTGAGAGGCAGAGCCAGTCGCAGATCCTTAACGTGGTTCATACGTGCTTTTCACTTGTCCATTCCAGTAGAACCTTCTGCGCCCTATTTTGTACTTCAGCTTACCCATTTAGGAGTGTCTTTTGGTGTTTCATTTTGGTGACTGCCAGGACGTCCCACTTCACAGGTTTCTTCTTTCTCATGCCTTAATAATTCTTCTCGTTTGAAAGAATCTGTTGCTGGCAGATCAGTGGAGGTGGGCACAGGAAGCTGTACAGCAGCCAGGGCGTGAAATGATGATTAGTGCCTGGGCAGCCCTGGAGGGCTCTGTATGGGTGAGCACAGGTAGTAATGTATTAGCCAGTGTGCATATGTATTTCAAATGGCAGATAGCTTTATGGAAATGTCTTTGTGGGCAAACAGCTTCAGTTTAACTTGTGTGCTTTCATTTTAGCAAATGCAGCCAAAAAAAGATTTTTATGAGCTTTTTTTTTTTCTGCTCTCGGTAACATCTTGATCTGTGTTAGGTATTTGTCTTTCTTTCTTGCTTTTGGCCCTGAAGCATCTTAAATTCAGGTCTGGTTCTCACTAATGAGGTTTCAAGGCTTTTAGCTAATTTGATTCAGGATCTGTGACATGGTAGCAGCAGAGAAAGAAGTCCTCTGTTGCCACAGACTGGGACTGGTGTGGGAGAGACAGCGATGGCTGATCCACCACCTGCCTTTCTGTGCTGGGAAAGGAGGAAGGAAGTGGTGTGGGAATACATGTAGCGATCCTGACCCTGTAACAAATTATGAGATGCAGGAGCAATTCTGACAGATTTCCTCAGATTAGGAGCTGGATTTGAGCTGGTGAGTGTCTCTGTCTCTCGCTCTGTCCCATTGCAGTTCTTTATTGTAAATACTCATGCTGTGTTTTTTGCCACAATGTTTTCCTTAGCAGAAGTAGCAAATCAGAGCTTTATTTCTAGGCCTTCTTGTTGTGTGACCACACTAGTCCTGCTAGAAATTCTGTAGATATAACTTGCACTTTTGTTCACCTTATGTAGCATCCTACTCCTTCACTTGTTTGTACGTCCTTTTGCTCCTTCAAGGTCTAAATGCCATTAATTGCTGGCTGCAAATCTTTCACTATGCTGTTTTACACCCTCTAGTGGTTAAATCATACCCAGATGTTCCAGCTTATTGTAGGGGTTTTTTTTGTAGTTGAAATATGTGATTGGTTTGAGTCCTCACTTTGGTGATTTGGGAATGCTTAGGTCTACAGTATGAAGTTTATTTTGTATCCTTTCCCAAATATTTAAGCATTCTGTCATCATCATGCATGGGCAGCAGCACTGAGGCAAATGAGCTGGATTTATATCGAGGCATTATTACTCTTAATTCTGGTGTTGTGTGATTGCTTTATGATAACCAAGAGTTTCTGGGTTGTTCTTTACCTACCCTGCCATAATGCCGTCTTACTGGATTTTTTCTGGTGATGGGGCCCAGGAGCATGTGAGCTAAATCATTGTGGTGTAAGTTTGCCTAAAAAGAGAAGGGCTGCAGTACTGGGGCTGCAGTACTGGGGCTGC
This sequence comes from Columba livia, assembly GCF_036013475.1. Classification (NCBI taxonomy): domain Eukaryota; kingdom Metazoa; phylum Chordata; class Aves; order Columbiformes; family Columbidae; genus Columba; species Columba livia. The sequence continues at coordinate 174,070,394 of NC_088602.1, forward strand.
AGTACTGCTGCATAAGGAGCTGGAGAGCTCTCTGGGACTGTTCTCAAGAATTCCAGGTTTGCTGTGTGGGCATCTAATACACATACAGGAATGGCAGGATGCCCCCTCCTTTTCCCCAGAGCTATGCTGATGGCAGGAACGAAGCCCTCAGTAAAGGGAAAATACAGGCAGCATTAGTGTAACGTCATTAGCAGAGATGAGAACCAAGTGTTTTCATGAGGAGAGCTTATTCTCCGGGGACTGTTCAGTTCTTGATCCCTCTATTGGGCCTGCCAACAAAGTGGTGTTTCTGGGTGGTTTTTTTTTTTTTGGTAACGTGAGCGCCTGCCTAAAATGCAGTGAACCAAGGCTTCCTTGCTTCATTTCCCAAGCTGTGACAAACAGCTCTGAGGTACTATGAGTTGGTCTCAACACGGAAAATGACTGGTACAGCTATACTGATATAACTTTTACATAAAAACAAACTCATCAAGAGTAAACACTCTGCTTCCAGAAAGCTATTCCATGCTGACTGCACCAGGCTGTTTTATATATAGCCAAGGCCTATGTCATATTGCTCTAGTGTTTTCTGTGTCGAATTGTATTAGACACGATATCTGAAATTTGTTTGAGTGCTGAATACTGACACTTCTGTGGCAGAATTTGGCAGCTGTACAGAACAATTTTGTTCCCCAACAGGAAACAAAATGAGCAAGAACACGTTGTTCAGCAGCCACTGAAGGTAAGAGAGGAGGAGAGTGAGTTTATGGAAGCAGGAGGTAATTGCAGACACCAGAAATGGGTCAGGATGTTAGACCTGTTATACCTCTTTTGTTACAGAAAGTGATCCTCAGCTATCAAAACGGGTTAGGATGTTGGTTTGAAGCCTCTTTTAAAAGCTTGTACTTCTATGAGTACAATTCTTAAATCAAACGGCCATTGACTTGGTACTAATGTGGTGGAAACATTGTTACCTATCACAAGTGACACTTCCTACAACAGCTTCATTTCAGTGGCTGGTTTTTCATCTGAGCACTCACCAGGCCTGACCTGTTGTTCTCATGTAGGTGGATGAGGCTGCAGCCCAAGGTAGCGCGGGTGCCCATGGCAACTGATAGGAACAGCTTTATCACTATCCCCTTGGTTTGCATTCAAGGTTAAGGTGAAATGCTGTTAAATCCTCTCATTGTCAGCCTGTTCCCCAGGGTCTTTACCCACTTGCTGCTTTGGAGTAACTGTTGGGGCATCACAGGCAGCAGGTGGCTGCATGTCCTCCCCTCCCCGGGGCTGTGAGCTGTGCTGGCTGAACAGTGGCAGTGGCAATCCCTGAGAAAAGGAAGCCTCCCCTGTTGGTTTTTTTTCCCCCATTTATTTTCTTTGTGCACTTCCCCCCCCGATGCGGGGAGCTGGGCAAGGAAGCCTTTCATCCTGAGGTGTGAAGGGTACGCATGAGCTCCCATGGAGAGGGAGGACAGCAGGTCACTGGGCTGCCTGTTGGCACTGGCTGCGCAGAGGCACTGCTGCTCCCATCCGTGGTCTCTGCTGCCAGCAGCTGGGGTCTCGCAGACAGTTCAGAGGTGGAAACCTCTGTTGTCTTGTCTTTGCAGTATCAGGCTCCTTTACCTATCTTCCTCTTCTTCATCATATGGATGAAGCATGCATTTGGGCATATTGCCACAACTTGATTAGCAGCTGGGTGGACAGCAGTGGATTAGCAGTGTGGATTAGGATATCCACAAAAATATCTTGGTTTAGTATTAACAGACTGAAATGCTCTTCTCATAAGACAAATTAAAAGTGAACTTCTGGAGGAAAATGGTATGGCCATTTGATGGTTTTTTATGTTCCATGATAGCACCAACCACAGTCTCTCCAGTGCCCTACTTTGTTGGTCCTGGAATAGACTCTGTCTCAAGAGTTTAAATCTGCAAGTAGCGTTCCTGAAAAGCATTTTTGTTTTTAATTTGTTTTCCTGCTTGTAACTGACCATGAAAATAAACCCTCTAGTGTGTATACTAGCTAGCTTGGTAACTGGTGAGGTTGTGGCAGTAGAAGTGTTAAGTTGCTCAGGAGCTAGAAAGTAGAGTTGTTTGTAGGTTTTCTGTTTGTTTGTTTCTTACACTTTTGGTTTGAGTAGAGTGTATTTAATACAGACGCTTAACTTGAGGGACAGAGGGAGGTTCTAGAAGGGCCTTAAATAAAGTTTTAACACCTCACTCTGTGAGTGAACAGCCAGGACAAAGAGCAGGAAGCCCCTGAGGTCCTCTATATAAAATGGAGAAGACCAGACTTGGTGTTCCTGGTGCTTCTGAGGAGTGCTTGAAAGCAAACAACTCAGAATTTGGGATAGGACCAAGTTAATGAGGGGAAATGGTTCTAAATTTCTTCCCTGTGTTTAAAATGAGGTGAATTAGGGTTAAGACTGCCAAATCTGCTGCTTCCTAGCTTCCACAGCCTCTCTTCAGGCAAGCAGTGAAATGTTTCTACTCTGTGCTAGAGGACCGAAGGGATGTTCTGTTACTGACCTAACTGCAACCTCCCATTGAAAATAATGAACTTCACTTTAGAGAATACGGTGAGGCCAAAAATGTCAACATACTCAGGAGATGGGAAGCATGTGTGAGGCAGCTGCACGCAGAGGGGGTTCAAGGGTACATAGTGGGATAACTGCTGGGGAGGTTACAATTTAGCAGCTAAGCTATAAAGGATGTGGGCCAGTTAAGGTGTGCTGTGGACAGGTATTTACTGCTACAGGAGGGGAGAGGTTCCTGAGACACCCTTTACTGGAGTGCATCTAACTCGTTATAGCTCTTAGCACGTTCAGAAAATAAAACAGTGTTGATAGTGGAGAGAGTTAGGTTAAAAGCAATGTAAATCGTGGTATCTGGGAAGGAAAGAAGAGAGCAGGGTATTTAGCTAAAAATTGAAGGAGGAGTTGGTTACAGGCTGAAGTTCAAGCACATCTGCAATCATGGAGGAGCTGGAAGCGGGAAGATGAGATCTGCTGAGACTAGTCCAGCAGTACTTCTCCCCCAAATCCAAAACTGTCTTGGTAAGATGCTTGATCACTTAAAGTGCTAAGAAGTGGTTGCTTATTTTCTTAGGCCACAGCTAAATCCCTAAGGAACTGCAGGAAAGATTCAGGAACTGGGATCAGAAAATATTGTAATATGTACACCACTAAATACCCAGCCTGTTATAAACCTGCTTTCTGCAGTTCCTCTTTGAACTGAGTTAGTTGGCCACATTCCCCCAAATCCCTCCTTTCCTTTCTCTTTAGCTGATTTCCTACCATCTAAACCCTTCAATAACAGAAGCACAAATTGACACAAGTTCTGCAAGTGGATCACTCTGACCATATATTTATTTCACTTTTCCCCTGTGTCTGCTGCCTTTCCACCCTCTTTGAATACAAGGCAGGGAACCCTTTCTTTACAGAACCTTGAATAATGTTTATAAACACATTTGGTGAGCTCCATGGTAATGCACGCCTCGCTGATACTCAGTAAAAACAGAAAAAAAATAACCATGTGGAGAAAAGTTGTATGAGAAGAAGTAGTTAAGGAGTGCATCTAATTCAGATATATGGGAAGACTTCCTGACAATAAGCTGCTTCGGTCCTATAAAGAGCTTCTCAAGGGAAGTAATGATCACCTTGCTGATGAATAGTCCGTCCAAACTCTGGGTTTGTAAGGCGTTGGCAGGAAATGGGCTGGATGATGTAATACAAATTCCTTTCATATTTGAGTCTTCTGATTCAAGCAATTTCTCATCTCTGCTTGGGGTTAAAGAGAGGAGATGTGAGTCATCCTTCTTGGGAGAGGACCAGGAGACCACTTTTTCTCCTGAGATGTACTTCTTGACCGCTGAAGGGTTACCCAATGTCTGCAAGAGTCTTAGAGACTCCCAGGCCACTCCGTTATTTTGGCGGGAGGGACAACATCTTGTTTAGATTTCCCCTTCTGAATGATTATGTGAGTGCTAGAGAGTGTAGCACGTGTATTAGAAGTAGTCTGTAAAATGATCAGTTGGAGGACCAAAACCAAATGGCGTAGAGAAGACAGCCTGTTCATGGATATTATATCCTATTGAGGACATGAAAGTGGCTATTCTGGGTCAGACAGAAGGTCTCTGCCTTGCAGTGTTCTGGCTTTGACCGTGTCTAATAGCAAGTACTTAAAGCAGAAGGAGCTGTGCCAAGATTCAGTGAAACTTCCCCTCCTCTGTACTCTTGAAGCAATCCTGTGGCTTTGGGATTTCCTGGCCATAGATTTTTATTTTTCAAGTCACCTGTGATAGATTTTTCTTTATCGAATTTGTCTAAATGTTTTTTGAGCCTGTCTAAATCTTTGGCATCCGCAACATCCTGTGGCAATGAGTCTCCCACCTTAGGTATGCTTTATGGGAAAAATGTTCTGTACACAGCAAACTTGAAACCAGAGTGGTTTTAAAATTCTCACTTGAGGGGACCTCGGGGTGCTCAGCTTGCACAGCTGCGCTGCCATTGCATGGGTGAAGATTTTCTTCTTAACTGGAAGAAGAAAATCCCAAACAAACAGAAGAAAATTGAAGTAGTTTCTGTGCATTCAGTATTTTATTTTTCTGAAAGATTACAGTACCTTCGTGAAAGTTATTTCTAGATGCCTATAAATGTCTGCACGTGTGTGTTGCTGACGGGCTTTCGCCAGGCGCTGCTGCAGCGTGGCAGGGGGCTCAGCTCTTCGGGTTTGGCCGTCGTGTCCTGCCCCGGTGCACCCGGGGGAGCTCGGGGAGGAGGAGGGGAGTGCGGGGGAACGTGTGCCTGCGCTGGGGAGCCCTGCGGGGCTCGGTCCGGGCCGCTGTGGCGTTGGGCTGCCAGGAGAGGGCGGCCGGCGCCCGGCCAGCGCTCACCGCCCCGCCCCGCCCGCGCTGGGGCCCCGGCCGCTCCTGTCCTCCCCGCAGAGAGCCCCGCAGGGTGTCCCCTGCTGTAAGCTTCTGCTGTCGTTGTAGGACGGGAAGGGCTAAAGCCGTAGGGAGAGAGGGGGAAGCGGGTTCGGCCTCTTGCGTCCCGCAAGCATTTGGGGTGACTTTCCTTAAGTCTGCGGAATGACTGTCGTCCATAGGGCAAATTTTGTTTAGATGGGTCCAGTGTCTGAACCCAGCGCGGGGAGCAGCTAGGGAGGGCTGAGACAGGCCCTGCCATCCCTCTGCCGGGCCTGCTTAGGTGTTTCATTCTTCAAAGAGGCAGGGAGGAAAAGCTTTTCGTAATGCAAGTCCTCGCTCTGTTCCAAAATCACTCAGGGGAGGTACAGGAAGGATGCTAGAGAAAGAGTGCTGGTAACAGAGAGTAGCTTTTAGAGAGGACCCAGAGGGCAGGTGATCTCTGGTGCTTCTCTGGTCTGAGCAGGCTCCTGGCCCAAGCTGGTTTTATTGGAAGGCACAGGTGCTGCACAGCACTGCTCCTGCTTAGAGGGGGTATAAATGGACAGATGCTTTCAGTGAGGGTTAAGGCCCATAGAGGCTATGCTGGAGTGATTGGTTGTCTCCAGTGTATATTCTACATAGTGTGAAATCTCACGGTTTTCAAGTGAATGAAGTGTGTGTGAATAAATATTATTATTGATTTTTTTTTTTTTATTTTCCCAAGGAGGCTAGAGATCCCAAGAAATACATCTGGTCAGTGTAGTTGCAGAACCTGAAAAGATGCTGAAAAAAGATGCTTATGGTCAGATTCTTTACTGAAGAAAACTAAGGCAGCAACAGACATATGTTGCTAATTTTTAAGGACCAATCATGTCAGATCAATTTAATTTTCTCTTCTGACATGGCAGCAGGCCTGGCAGATGGAGAAAGCTTCTGGCTTTGGACCTAGTCCCACATGACCTTTACATAAACTAGGTAAATGGAAGGTGAAATTAAGAAGGGATTGAGCACGTCATTCAAAAACCATATTTGGAGTAATTATGTCATGCTTTTCTGCGTGTGTGTGATCTGGAGTCTTAACATGGTCTGCTCTGGCTGCTCTGCTCTTCTGTTCATCAAACATCAGGGTAATGAAATAGTGACTGACTATATGTATGCAGAGTGGCTGGCAGCATTTGGAAGGTGGGATTAGATGTCAGAAAGATTACAGAAAATTGCAGGAACGGCCTCAAATCCAACAATGTGAAATTAAACAAAACCAAGCTGTATTAACAAAAGGAACTCTATATGCAATATAAAATGGAGAATAGCTGGCTAAGCAGTAATCTTGAAGGAAGGAACTGGGGTAATAGGAGATAACAGAGTATGTGGTGCTGTTTTTGTGATCTTGAAAACCTGGAATGCATTTCCAGGTGTGTTGAGTAACTGCAGAATGTTATTATTCTTCTAAGCTCATCACAGTGACTGGAGCACTGTGCTTAGTTCTAGGCTCTGCAGGAAAGATACAGACAGAATCTGGAAAAAGTCCAGGGAAGAGCAAGAAAAGGAGTCTCAGAGAGCCTGACATAGGTGGAAAATATTGAGCTTATTCCTCCTTCAAAAAAAAGAGTAGAGGAGTATGGAGGATGCAGATTGATTATTTACTATGTCCATTGAAGGCAGCTTAATTTGCATCAAAGAAGGCTTAAATTAGATATTATGGGGTAAGCTAACATTGACTGATTCAATGTAGTGAAGCACTGGACCAGTAATTTAGGAGACTGGAGTTCCTGTTTCTGGGAGTCTGTAATAACAAGTTTGGCAATTCCTGATGGATGTTTGTCTAAACATGCTCTGTGCTGCCTCTGAGCATGGAGGACCTCTTGTCTCCCCTGCCCTGTGCTTATGTTTTGCTGTGACAGTCAAAAGCCAGTTGTTACCATCTACTTAATTCCACAGCCATATGACTGCTGTTGTCTTGGGCCTTTCTCTCTTTCCTTGTGTGTCTAAATTGTAAGATAGGAAGCTCCTCTGCTCGTGTATGATCATAAAAGTGCCAGAGATCCTTTCTTTGTCACAGCTGTCTTGTAGCTCTGTTTCTTCCTGAGCTTGCTTATTACTCAAAGGGTGCAGGGTGTTCAGCATCTCTGAGTCAGTCCTTCCCTCTGTCTCACAGTAATAACATGTATCATGTATGAACCTTGGAGCTGTTTGATATCTTGATTTCCCTTTAAGCTCTCTGGCCAGATCTCCATTTTGAGTGTGTTTAGAGGATTTTTTTTTTTTTTAATTAACATAAACACCTCCTTGCTACCCTACTTGCAGCTCCCAAGGACTGAGAGAATTCAGCAGGAGCATTTCCTCAGTCTGGGCAGTGTGCTTGTGCCTGCCTGCAGTTGGGCTCTGCTGGGGGAGGGCAGCCTGTGAACATCACGCTGAGTACAGTAACTGCTTCAACGCCCCGCTCGTGCTGGCCGCTTCAGCAGGACCCTGAGTAAATGAATGGGATCACTTTCTGTTCTGCTGGCTTCTGCATGGTGAGTGAGCAGCTCTGCTTTGGCTGGGGAAGGATGCTGCGTGCAAGCAGACAACCTCGGCAAGCTACGCAGGTGCTCCTGAGAATAGCTGGTGGGTAGAAGATGGTTTCATTCTTCTCAATATAAGGGAGAGGTATTTCCAGCAGTAGCATAATGCTTCTCAGAGCAGGCATTTGCCAGATGGTTTCAGCTCCCCCGAGGCTTTGGGATGTGAAAGGGAAAGGGCCAGGAACGCACTTTTGATTCATTCCATTAGTAGATTAATCGGCACTGTCCTGGCTTAATAAGTCTCTCAGATTTCCCAGTGGAAATGGCACATGTAATTCTGCCCAGGTCATGCTTTGCACACCTGTGTTGAAGCTTTCATGGCAAGAAGCTGTGCTGCTGCAGGCAACATCTGCAAAACAAGTCTTGGGGGGGGTGGGCAGGTTTTTTTTGTTGGGGCGAGAGGTGAGAGAAAATCTTTTTAATAAGTACTGTTAAATAGTGCTAGTGGAGCGAGATGGCTTGTGAGAACATGCTTTAATTCTTCTGCCATTGTGGTGGGGGATGTATTTAAAAATATTGCAGTGGTAATTTGATGTTATGAAGCTTTTTTCCCCCCCCTCTATTCTATATTAATTGCTGGCTAGATTGCGTTTTCCAGGAAGTCTGTGATTAGAGGACAAGGGTGCTCTTCCTGATAAAGGTCAGAGGCTGCTGTCTCGAGAGGCTGGCGATAAAATGAAGAGAACTGTCTCACCAGTTTTAACTGAAAACCTGAGCAGATGCTGTGCTGCTCTTTACTTGGGGGGGTTGTCCCCCATGACCTGTCTCTTCCCTCCTGTCTTTCCTCAGGCCAGCCAGTTGTTGGGGAGCGGATTTAGTTGCTGCTGCCGCCCACACAGGGGAAGGTTTGTAGCTCTTGGCAGTTTTAGCAGGAATCTGCGTTTTTAACTCTTCTGGTGCCTGTGGTTTGTGACGGGCTGTGCTCTGATGTCACGGCAGCACTGAGCTGTGCTTGCTGCCAGGCCTAGTAAAAGTTTATGGGTAGGATTTTATCTGATGAGACCCACTGAAATTCCTTCACAGTTGGATTTTATTGAGGAGAGACTTCAGGTACTGCCAGCAAACACATCTTCCTCCCATTTTCTGGTCCATTGTTCCTAATACACCTGGAGAGCATGGGCTAACCTTTCTTACAGGTCAGGAGGACAGCAGCGGCTAGCGTTGGCAACAGTTTGATTGTCATATCTATTTCTGGGGCACCTGTCACCCTGGCTCCTCAGTTCCAAGTGCTTGGAGAACAACTTGTTTTCCAGCCATTTATGGCAGCTGGATCCAATCCTTTGAAGGGTCTGGAGGAAGACTGACAGGGGCCAAAGGAGTAAATGTCATGAGACTCAGGAGCTTTCTGTTGAAAGCTGAGATACAGCTATTTTACATCCCGCAGTATACGTAGCTGGATTTAGGCTCTTTGGTATTTCCAGTAGAATGGCATTTCAGAACTGGGAGCTGAACTCTGACAGCAGCGTTGTCCCCAGTTGCTGCCAACTTCCCCCCAGACAGAGAACTGCTGTATTTCTTGAGCAGCTGTTGTTGTGGAGCGGAGCACAGGAAGAGTGCTAGTCTCTGAAATAATTTGAAATATACTGGCACAATAGACAGATAGAGCCAACCCTCTGAATTTCACTCAAGAATTAATCTAATCACTGTGTAATATGTTCTTACTGGTCTATCCTACCTAAAGGGCAAACTTAACTACATTAGGCACAATTTGGAGCATTTGATTTCCTTCAGACTTAGAATTAGGATACAGCTGACTATCCATGTACATATTTCGAGGTTTCTGGGCATCTCTAATCCAGTTTGTAGTGACATTAGCATTAGATAACCATAGTGAGGCCTTTATCTGAAAGGAAAAATGCATTCTTTAGGTCACACAAGGGTGGAAAAAGATGTTTCTAGCCACTGTTGTTTTCTGGGAATCTGGGAACAGGGAGGAATTTCATATGTTGTTGTTGCTGGTTGCTTTGTTACCAAAGTGAGTAGCTTTTCTAGTGGGTACAGTAGTTGTTAGACAATACGACTACACTTTAAAGCTTAAATTTGGACTAAGATGAGAATGTATTGCATAGGACCTAGGGCAAAATAACTGCACGAGTTGACTGGCCGTAGTCACTTCATACCATTCATCTCATATAAACTGAATGTGAGGGAGCTGCTACTCGTTGAGTTTGTCTTTCGTAGATAGGGGTCATAAGAGAGAGGAAGCTGCAATCAGCCGCTAATGGAAAAGTCTAATTTTTTCAGGATTTGATCAGAAAAGGCATTAGAATGGAATTTACAGTACTGTAATTTTTATTTTTTGCTCTGGCAGGACGTGGGGAAAGAAGGGAATGTGGAACAGCCTTAATAAAAGCTCAGCTGAAGGTTTCTGAGGGTTACAGTATGTTTGTACCCCATAGACTGGGGTGATGCTGAAGACCAGATCTACAGCTGGTCTGCTCCTATGAAAGCCCAGATCCTCCCGACTGAAATACGTCATTTGACACAAGTGCCAAGAAATACGTCTGAATTTCTGGGAACAACCCATGTTACAAACTCAGGGTGCTTCCAGTACTTACTGTATGTGACATCTGCAGAATGGCAAAATGCCCTGTTAAAAATAGTGTTAATAGGCAAATATCTATCCACATGCCATCTTGGAAGTCACATGTTAACTACATACACTAAAAAGACTTTGAAGAACAGACTGTCTTCTGCTTAAAAAGCAGGAAACAAGTAGTGTGGTTAGTCTTTACATACACACACTTTTCTAAATCGTCTTATGCTCATAATTCCCTGAGGAATGGAGGACAGATCGAGGGAGCTGTTTGCTGCAGCCATGAGAATAATCTGGGTAGATGGTGCTGGCACAGGTATGGTTAAAGACTGCTTTGCTCAGAATGAGATCAGAAGCAGAATTTCTTTTCTGATGACTGACCTTTGCTGATCATTGGGAATTGAAGTTGGGGATATTGTATTCTATAACTAAATTTTTCCAGTAGCATTTCTGTCCTCTAGACATCTTTCTCTATATTTTATTTATGCCTCTTGTCTTATGCTTTATTAATGCTTTTTACATTTGAACAGTCTGCTGTTCCTTTATGTGGTTTGACAACTGCCAATACCCCTCATGAAATATTTTGCTTTTAGTTCTGTTAATGGCGATTTCGCCTGGATTTTCTTACTACCGTTACATAATGAAAGTATCTGCAGTCCCCTGACACGTGTGTTTGGTCTCTTTCCACCCACTCTTACTTATCACAGGTTGATGCTGTGTTCCACCAAAGTGTTTTAGCAATTTATTTTTGTTGGTATTTGGGACATGTCATTCAGTGGTTATTTGTGTTACCTCTTCATTAGCTGCAGTAATTCCTTTCTTTGCTGATTATATGCTTGTGCCATTTCTCATACTGAAGCTGTATTTCAGGCATTCAGCTAATAAAAACATCACAAATGTAAGATATTTTGTCTTCATTAGGTACGTAAGGCTTCTAGGTAATGTCACAGATTATTTTCCTTCTCAGAGGGTCGAATGAAATAATGTTATTTGAATAAAAGAAGAAATAAAGCAGCTGTGACAATAAGGTTAAAAAATGTGCGGGATGTATTTGTTAAGCTGATTTCTTCCCTCTCATAAGTGTATTTGCAGTCTGCTTCTGCCGTTTATTAGTCTTTTGAGTCTAAGTTGGAGAGAATGCATTTTATACTCTTAAAAAGGGATGTTAAAACCCAGTCTTCAAACCAAGTGATACAGGATAGAATTTTATTCCTGTCTCTAGCAATGTTACTATCCCAGGATTTGTAAACTGCTTTCTATGCTGTAGTAAATTAGATCCCAGCAGAACAGGGCCTATGTAGATAAATATAGTAGCCATTATACCTTGATATAGTTGTATTGCCTAGGAAATTACTACTGTTATTGAAAAGGAATTTGCTCAGAGCAAGAGGGTATCCATTACTTCCTGAATAACTTGTGAGCGTTGTTAACCTTCCTTTGCACAAACAAGGCAGGAGGAGTCAGTCCCTTTCGCAGGAGGGTGTTGTTCTCACTCCATATTCCCCTTTGTCAGCAGCAGGCCTAAGTCAGTTTCAGTGGGCCAGAGAAGAGAGCGATGCCCTGTCTTCTCCTTACCCCCTTGCTGCAATACTCTCAGCTTCATATCCTCCCTTAATTTGCTGGGTTGTTGCTGTGCTGATGAATCGCTGATGCGGTACAGCCGCTTGACATGGGAAGCATAGAGACAAAAAATGGTGTAGTGATGCTGTAGCTCCATTGATGAGGTGTCTGAAGCCTTCACTCTTGCCACCGAAATCTCATGTATATGAGACTTGCGTATGAGAACACTGTGGCACCATGAGTTCATCCTTTGGTGTAACTTCCCTTGCAGACTATAAAGAGGTGAGATATTGAGGTAGAATCTGAGTTGAATTTTTGTATTTATGGCTTCCACTTCAAAATCCAAACCCAAATGAATATCATCTTTAGCACCGACAAATAAGTCTAGGGCATAGAGAATCTTTCTGCTCTTTATCAGTTCTATTGGATATTGTACTCCTGATTTGACACTAAAAATAGACTTTTGCTGGAGTTTAATGCTGCATAACACTTTCTGCTACTTCATGGAAAAACTGAAGGGAGATCAAACTTTGTTCTTTGGACTTTGCTAGTGAAAATATTAAGGCAGCTATTAGTTCACTAAACTTTAAAAAAAAATACCAGCATTAGAGCTTATTCCGATCCCCTCTTACAAGTATCTAAATATATTTGCTATATGCCAATTCAATGTAGACTTCAGACTAGATCCAGGTGTGACAGAAAGGAGAAGATACAGCTTGAAAATCAAGCCTGGGGTGAAAACACAGCTGCAAAAATGCTTTTTCTTCTCCAGACCTTCAGCATGCTATAATAGCTTCTCAGAAGGTGGTGGAGGATTGCAAACTTCACTCCTGTTCTGCCATAGTAAGGCTAAGAGGTGTAATTAATGGAAATTCCCACTTGGCTGCACAAACTCTCGTTTGCTCATATGCTGGGAGCCGTTGCATTGCCATTTCGCTTCTGCAAATGAATGCCCAAACCAATATACCGTAACTGTAAGAATTCCTTACATCTAAATGTTTCTGTGCTCTTCAATGTTTAACTTAGAATTCTCTGGCTTCACAATGTAGTTTTGTTGATGTGGGCATGCTTGGGTTTTATTTAAAAGTGTATTTTTGTCTAGAAACACATTTTCAGCAGTGTACCTTTTCTAGTTACTGAGCTTATTGCGTTTCTCTTGAAGGACTGACAGTGTCTTCCAGAATAGTGCTCTTGAGTGTGCTTGTGAGGAGAGGAAAATCCCAAACGAAGCCTAAAAAGCTTTTGTTGGTACCCTTTTTTTTAAACAAAACAAAACAAAACAAAAAACCCGTACTTGAACAATAAGCCTGTGAATTGAGACCTTCTGAAATTTATTTAAAGCCTTAAATTTAATTATTATGTGAAGTCAGTAGCAGAACAGTTCCTGAAAATTGTTGGTTTTGTTTGCATGTCAAGGTGTTTTATTGTTTCAGGCTTTTGGCTTTCTGTGGAAGATAAACTAGCCCTTGATAGTTTGCTTTTAAATAAGTAATCTCTTTTCTGAAGCTTCTGGCTGTGTAGCTGAACCATACCTGCAGGAGAGAGAATAGGGAATCCAGTTTTCCAGTAATGAAATGGGTTGCTGTATAACAAAATGCTTTTTTTTCTTGTAATATGCCAGTGTTTGGTTTATTTGCTTGGCAAAACATCTAAAAGGGATTGTGGTATTTTTCTGGGTGATTTATTGTATGCACTTTGTATTCTTCTTGCTTCCTTTCGCAAACAGGATAATGCAGAAAGAGGCTTCCTGGAGTCCTTTTGGATGTTGAGAGGAAATCTACCTTGTGGTTCAGAAATGCTGATAATCACAGAATCGACTGGGTTGGAAAAGACCTCAGAGATCATCGAGTCCAACCCTTGGTCCAACTCTAGTCCATAATCAGAGATAATGCCAGGATCCTGAGCGGAGGGAGGCTCTGCAGATGAGCAGGACTGTGCCACCAAGGCAGTCTCCAGTGGCACCTAAAGGACTAAACCAACCTCAAAGATGACACTCTTATCTCCATAGGAACTGCATGTGTGCCCAGGGCTTCCTTGGTGCCTCTCCCCAGATAGCTCCCAGCCCTGTCTCTAATCATCTTAAAAGAACAAACAAACAAAAAACCAAAACCAAACAAAACCCCCCTAAACCAAAACACAAACAAAAAACCCCAACAAAAACACCAAGCAACCAAAACAAATGGAAAACCAAACTGCAGAGCATGTCTCCCCATCTCCAGTCAGACCTTTTGTAGACGGTTCTTGAAGGGTTTATCATGGTGGGATGATGACTGAGTCTCATCCTCAGTCTGAATCCCCCTTCTGCATGAAATGTGAAAGTTTGGTCTGGCCCTTGGCTGTGAGAGCAACTGTTTTCCTTTGGTTTGAAGTCAAATTTCCCTCTTCACCCTACCCCAACCTCAGAGTGCCTCCTCTTCGAGTTTTCAGCCAAGAAAAACTGCACAGTGAAGACGAAGACATAGATTTGATAGCGCTTATTAACCGTGAAAGAATATTCTTGTATTTTAGAGTTCAGGCTGTTTTTAAAAACTATTTTATGGTTTTGTTTCACAGGAGAGGTTGCCAGGAAGCCTTATTAAACATCAGGAGTAGATATTTTTATGATCAGTATTTTTCATTTGTGTGTCCAAATACTCTCCCAGATGTGTTCAGTTGCACAACTGAATTTTTGCTTCCCTGCTTGAGGCCTTCTACTTGCTGCTTTGTTCCGCAAACTCTCCATAATCAGACCCTACTTCATTTTTCATTTTGCTCAGCATTGAGGTGTTATTTTAGCTCTCATTGGTGGAAGAGTTCCAACCTGGATGCTCCTAGGAAAATTCAGATGCTGAGAAAATTGGTATTGGTGGCTTCGTTGGTAGTACTGCTTTCCTGATGCAGTCTTCTGGTGTTGACAGAGGTATAATCTTTTGGCTGAGCTTAGCTAACAGCAGCAGGGCTTCAATAATACATGCTCCAACAAACACCTGCATTTGAGGATGCCATTTTATCACAGTTGCACTTTTGGCCTTACAGCAGGTTTCATAGCATCATTTCAGTTGGAAGGGACCCTCAAGATCGAGTCCAACCATAACCTAACTCTAGCACTAAACCATGTCCCTAAGAACCTCGCCTATATGCCTTTTAACACCTCCAGGGATGGTGACTCCACCACTTCCATGGGCAGCCTGTTCCAAAGCCTGACAACCCTTTCCATAGAATTTTTTCTTAACATCCAATCTGAACCTTTCCTGGTGCAACTTGAGGCCATTTCCTCTCATCCTATCACTTGCTACTTGGGAGAAGAGACCAACACCCTCCATGCTACAACCTCCTTTCAGGTAGCTGCAGACAGCAATAAGGTCTCCCCTCAGTCCAGATGAAAAAGAATAAAAAATTACCTAGGAATTAAAGTTGAGAAGTGATCTGTTAAGCAGTTCTTCACCTCTTTGTGTGACTGTACTCCTCATCAAAGTCTTGCCCAGGAAGTCAGAGGCAGAGAGAGCCTTACAACAGGGAGAATTAGTACTGTAGTTAGGGCTTATTAGACCTGTAGATGCAGGTTCTGCAGTTGGATGCAGGCTGCAGGCCCTCCCCAGTGTCCACACCTGGGTATGTTCACAGCTGTAGTTTGGTTAAAACCCATTTGTTATCTGGTTTCATCCCTTCTGTTTGTAAGCTCGAGCTAGATAAGAGCATGACAGTGCTGTTTGTTCGGTAGCTGTTGGAACATCTTCCTTAGTTACTGCTGGAATGGAAAGCATGTCATTATCACAGACTGCAACAGCTGACTTTTCTCCAAATATAGAACAGAAATACGTATTGAATGCTTTGGCTCTTTCTTCAGTATTGGGGATGTTTCTACCTTTTCCCTGTAGTAGCAGGTCAATGCAATTGCTGGGGTTGCTATTCTTCAGAAGCTTTGAAAAACTCATTATCGTCTTCCAGCTCTGGCTGTGGATTTCACCTCCTGTCATTAGGATTCCCTTGTAAATTTTACTTTTCTCCTTCCTGATTTTGTTTCTATTTCCTTCTCTCAGCTTTTCTTTTTTTCACTTGCTAGAATACATACGAGTGTTGAAGTGTGAGGATGTGACAGGAAAGCCAAATAAGCAATCTGTCTGTCCAGGAAAAATATGCCAGTGTACCTCTGGTCCCACTCAAGTGCTGAGTATGTACGTAGATACACTGGTTTGGTCTCTGTTCTTCTTCCATATACCCAAATGTGATTGTCACAATCATTTTTACCTAAGCTACCGCTAATTTCTATTTTTCGGATTGATTGCTCTTTTCTGCCAAGATGGAATCTAATATGGAATTGCTCATTTTCAGTGTAACACTTCTTGAACTAAGAAATTGTTTTCTGTAATTTAGAAATTTCGAGGGTGTTCTTTGGCATTAGCCCCCCGACACCTCCTGCGAGTGTCATTGTGTTTGAAATTCCTGGTGAGCAGATGGGTTTTTCCCTCTGTTATGAAGAGGTGCTTAGCTACCCACTCATCCTGCTTGCTATCTAATGTGATTTCAGTCGTGTGTATCAGACATACCAGCTCGTACCCTGTGTTGAGCTTTATCTGCTAGAATGTTAATCCACGAGCTTTTGAAATCAGGCTTGTGAGACACAATCAGCTAGAAACAGATAACGTCAGTTTGAAACTGTGCCATACCCACTCCCCATTTTCCCACTCAGATCTTTCCTAAATAGGGTAGAACTTCTTGTAAATTTTTTTTTTTTACGCATTTGGCTTATTTGAAACTTATATACCAGCAGTATTTTTGGATTGAATTAATAGCATATAACTGAGCAGCCACAATTCTTCTTGTATGTGATTAAGGCTTTTGATACTGGTACAGAAGCACGTAGATTTTTTTTTCTGTTTTTCCAGTGCCTCTTATTTTGCTAAATATCTTGATATAATATTAAATAGATGGTTACTTGCTCTCTTTTTTCTCTTTCCCCTTTTGTTACTTGCTGACACCTTCTTACCTCTCTAGCAAGAATTAATATCTTTGCAGACTGCTTTCTTCCCCCTTCACTTTGATTTACACAACAGCTTCCCATCAGAGAAGAGGGACCAGTGTTTCACTAGGCTACAGCTCTGAACATTTCTCTTTTAGCTCAGTACATATTAATTTTAAAATACATTTCTTTCTGCTTTTAATCCTTTTTGAGACAGAAGAGAGCCCTGAGAGATCATGTGTATTTCCACACACAGCAGCCTTCCAAGTTCCATAACATATATCCTGGAAAGCACCATTGTTAGGATTAAAATAAAGCATCTGGAGGGGATCCTAGCTACCTGTTTCAGAAGCCTTAGTCATGTTTGTCTTTCTCTTTCTGGAATTAGACTCATCAACATACCATTGTCCTCTTGCTACTTACAGAATATTTTGTATTTTCTTAGAATAAATTTTCCAGGAAACAATGTCTTCTATTGATACCTTTTACATACCAGCTAATGCAGTTGAAAAATCTATATAATCTGAATAAAAACTTAAAGAAGGATTCATAGCTGATCTGGTTCTTTTTCCCCCACATAATTATGTTGGCCAAGTAAATATTTTTTTTTTGCTTGTAATCTGAGGCTAACACGGTTACCCCACTGCCAGCAGTATTGTCTACAACTGTGGATAGTCTCGAGTGTGCACTTTGTGTCCTTCGTGTTTGTGTGAACCCATGGACAGCAGCAACAGCTCTGTTGAACCAGAGCAGTGGTGCCTCCAGAAGAATCCTGCAGCTTAGTTTTACACACTGATCTTTCCCAAGTCTTCTATGGAAATACATATGAAGTAGGATTTATTTGGGTTTGTTTACCTGGTCCATGTGTCTTCTCACTTTCTCCTCTGCATGCAAGGAATCTCAGCTGTCATTGAAATGATAGTGAGATAATTTCTGGATTTGGATTCTGGATCAGAATAAAACCTTCAAAATGCCATCAAGGTTATTTGATGCATGTGTCTGCCTGAGTTTGCATACTGGCTGAACTAGTAGCTACTGCTGGTGTGGCACTGCTGCAACTGAAGTGTCTAACCATGATGCAAATGTCAGCGTTGCTGCTGTTTCATTCCTCTCAGAGCATTTGGGAACAGGCTTATGGATCACATGGATTGCTCTTCGGAGACTGTGGTGCACAGGCTTTGGTGCAGTAAGAGATTTTTAGGAACATTGCTTTTCATCCTCTCGACCTGACCTGCCATGCTAAAAGGTGAGAGGAGATGGGAGGCCCGAGAAATGCCATAGTTTAACAGCCCGATGACACCCGAGCTTCCTGAATCAGGGCTCCTGCTCCGGACTGGAAAGCCTAGTGGTGTCCTGCCTCTATCTAGCGAGCCCATCCCCGTGGTGATGATGATGATAGGCCCTTTTCTCCAGGTTTTGATGCAGGAGTGCAACGAGAACCATGCATTCCCTTAGAGCCCATCAGCATCTCCTGTGTTTGCGCCAGTACCTGGGACAAGCCTGCCCCAGGGTGCGTTTGCACCCTGCTGAAGGCGAGGGGAGCCTGAGGAGCGTGCCTGGGATGTCTGCGCTGGGGTGTCTGCACTGGGACGCACAGCAGCTTGTTGCCCCACATAGATTGGGCTGGACTTGTGGGTGGAGCGGGGCAGGCTGCACGGCTGCTTGCTT
The DNA here is from genome assembly GCF_036013475.1 of Columba livia. NCBI lineage: Eukaryota > Metazoa > Chordata > Aves > Columbiformes > Columbidae > Columba > Columba livia. The sequence goes on from NC_088602.1 coordinate 174,088,542, forward strand.
TGCTTTGAGCTTGCTGGATTTCATTTAAGTAATCTGTAAGTAAAGGCAGAAGGGGTGATATATGAAATAGCACCATTTTTGTATCTTTAGCTGAGATAAAAATATTTCTTCCAAACTCATTTCCAAGGAGACCAGAGCCTCAATGAAAACATGATTATTTTTTTTTCTTATTTTCTTTTTTTTTTCTTTTTTTTCCCCTGTTTGAGAAGAAGCCAATTTTAACTTGGCATTTGGAGCCCGGCAAGGGAAGTCGAATCTTCACTTTGAGGTGGGAAGGGAAGGGGGCGAGAAACCCGTTTTCCTAGTTTGGAAGAGCAGTTGAACTGATTAATGAGATGGAGGTGACACTTGTCCTGTGGCATTGGGCATGGGGGATGGGATGAGAATTTGCTTGTGCGGGGAAGGGCTTGCTGGAGCTTGTGGAGGTAGTTGGAGCGAGTGTCTTTTGCTCAGCGTGCCTTTGCTGGGGCTGCTGCCTCACCGGCAGAGCTTTGTGAAACTGAAATTGGAGCGGTCTGGGAGCGCAAGGCTGCGAGAGGGTGCTTGCCCCTGTCAGAATTGGGGGGAGCTGCCTCTGGGCAAGTGGGAACCCGATACACTCCGAGGAACCAGAGCCAGCTGCTGCTTTCCCTTTAGCAATATGCAAGTCTGTAAAATACTCATGCAGAGCCACCTGCGAAAGCAGATTAACCCTTTTATCTGTGAGTCGCTTCTCTTCCCCAGCTCAGGCTGACAGTGCTTGTTTCTCCTGTGGGAGCTCTGGGGTGGCTGGCATACCACAGATTTTCTGCTTAGCTTCAGGAGCCCCGTAGCTGTGCTTCTTGGTGCCTGTCAGCGGTTAATGATTAAATACAGCTACTGAATTGTGACTGAATTTTGGGTGTTGACTAATGGGGTAGATGAAGACATGCAGAACCTGCCTATGGCACCATGCATGGCTCCTGCATCTGCAGATGGTTCCTGGAGGAGCAATTCGCGGGTGGGGGGAATGGGAGTCACCCCCGGTGACCTTGAAGGACAAGGCTTTGTCTCATTCATGTCTAAAGATCCCTTTTATAAAGTGAGCACGCTCCGGCGCTGGGACCTGGGCTGCATTTATTACTAACCCCACCCATCCCTGCCTCTTGCAAGAATCTTGTGAGGCCAAGATTGTGTTTTTAGAAGCAGAATGACAGAGAGAAATTCCCTGGAGGCGAATGCAGAGTGTGTGCTGTGCACGCCAGTACAGACACACGGGGCTGGGAACTCCCAGGGAGAGATTAAGTGCGAGAGAAGAGCGCAAAGCAGCCAGAGCTGGAGGAGGGGGGCGGAGGAGGCGAGACGCTTTCTAAGCCTCAAACTGAGCTGTTTGGATTTTTTTTCCAAAAGGGAAAAAAAAAAAGGGCAAAAAACCCAAACCAAAAAAACCACAACACCAAACCCTCAACCAGCCTCGGTCTCAACAACCTTACAGAAGTGCCTCTCGCGTTGCCGGATCACCTCACTGCTGGGTTTGAAGGACCCAGGCTAACATGATGTACCTCTGGGTGAGTAGAGAAGCATGTGTGAGGGCTTGCACACTTTGCACATATAAGGAATGGAAAGCTGAAGGACTCTGCACTCTGTGAGTGGCCGTGGCCGTTGGGCTTCGCTCTCTGCAGCCTCTACACACAGTCGGATGTAGTTTTCCCGTGTAAAAAGTAATATTTAGAGCGAGTACTGTTAACTGGGTATCAGACACGCTTTTCATGTGGTTATAAGTTCCTCTGGAGAGGAAAGTTTTGGCAGTTTTGAGCAGGTGCCTCAGAGACATTTTTTGCTGTAATGCTGCTCACTGTCTGCCATCTGTGAGACCTGTTTATATATAGATATATTTTATCTTTTTTTCATGCATAAGACTGTTCCCTATGTGCCTCTGTTCTATGGGATTTTGGTGTTAATGAGAGACATCCCAGGTGGTGAAAAAGTGCTGCAGAAAGGGATCTGTGGTTACTGAGGGTTAAGAGAGGATCAGGGAGGGAATAGGTAGTTTTGCAGTTTGGGGCCTTGGGGGTGAGGGGAGAAGCTGTTTTGACAAAAGTTGGATGCAGGGTTGTTTTTCCAGAAGTAGCACAGTTACTTGAGTTTCTGATGGAGTGTGGAAAATAATGTCAGGAAAAACATGTGTAAAGTGTTATATAGATTCAGCAAGCAAAGTAAAAACATATATAAAAGCATATATATATTTTCAGCCTTTGAGCAAGGACTGGAATTTCCTCTGGAGCAGTCAGCTGTTTGGTTGCTTAGTTAGTCATCTATGTGTACTTTTGTCTGCTCCTGGGCACTCTTGAGATCAGCAGTTTGCCCTTGGGTTCCTTAGCTAGATAGGCGAGGTGAAGGGTAATCAGTTCCCAAGTTTTTGTGGTTGTGGGTTGTTTTGTTGTTGTTGTTCTGTTGGTTTTGTTTTGTTTTAAATTTTAATTCTAACTCTGAAGGTGGAGGCTCTTGTTGCTGCTGCTTTTAGAGTGCAGCTCCCCATCACTCCCAGGAACAAACACTGGTTTATTTTAGCAACAAAGCAAGCCTTGGAACCCTGACAGAAGGATTTGACTTCCCTCCTTTGCACATACACACACTATCTTTGTTGCAGGGTAACTTGATTCTGTGCTGGGGTATGCACACTTGCCTGGTTTTGTCCATCAGGCCCCGCTGGCAGGCACGTCCGCCTTCTCCGCTCTTCCCCCTGCCACAGCTTGGTGAGCCGGACCCCAAACTGGGGTGCCCATTTTTAGCCAGAAAGGCTGGGCAGGCCCTGTGGCTCAGCTGAGATTTGTGCTTGATTTGGTGGGTGGGGCAAGAGAAGTAAATCAGCCGTGCTGCTGCTGATTTTAGATAAGTAGTAAACAATGGAGATGTTCCTTACCCAGATGAAAGGCGGAGGATGTGGGTGAGGGTGGGAGCCAGGAGGGTTGCCTGTCTGTCTCACCTCCTCCCCTCTGCCCTGTGATGCCTGAGAACTGTCCCATAGAATGGAGGTGTCAGCCTGTGTAAAGGCCAACTTTGGCCCAACAGGTGAAGGGCTGTCCCAGATTATTAAGAGAGGTGTGAGTTTGGGACCCTTGCATGATGGATGAAGACTGGTACCCATCTGGGGACTACTCCTTTTGCCTACACCCTAAACTTTGGGCGGTCACTGTTGCTGTGCTTGTGTTGTGGTTAAACCTCAGAGGAGTGGGGAAAAGTGTTAAATGCTTGGATTGCTGAAGGGGTTTTAAGGGCATCAACCAGGCATCGTGCCATGATAATTAAAAAAAAATTAGTGAATTTGTGCTATCTGGATATGATCTTTCCCTTGTCAGTACAGATTACCCTACTGTTTTTGGGGAATCTTCCCCTCCTTGGTCCCTTGAGGAACTTTTTCCTCCATGCCCATTTGTGTTTCTGCTTTAAGCTCTTTTTATCCTGTCAGGCTACATAACCTTTAGCAGTGAGAACAAGGAGCCCCGAGTGACAGATCTGGTTTGGTGTGGGGTTTGCTGTGCCTTGACTGTGCCAGTTTCTTGCTTCGCAGCTCACAGGTTTCTCCCTTGTTCCCTGTGCTGTGATTTCTCTATTCTGTGCCTCTTGTCCTTGGAACGTCAGGACTTCAGTGGATGCATGGAGATTTGTACTGAGTCATTCCTTAATTCAATGCATGAAGCGACATTAATGCAATGTTAAATTTGAGGTTTTAAATATGCAGGTCCTGAAATCCAGAATTAAGGTTCCCACAGCAACCGTAATGTTTCTCCCCACCCCCCCACCCAGGGTGCACATTGCAGAATTATCTTCCTTGAAAAGATTGTGCAATATTGAATACTGTCACATTTGACAAATAATAAAATAAAAAAGAGAACGCGCCTTCTTTTGAAGCTGTAGTATAGTGTGGATACTGAACCCAAAAGTACAGCTACCTGCAACATCATAGTCCCTTGTTTTAGTGCCGTTTCTGAAATGAAGTTGTGCTTTAGCCTTGGTTCAGACTGACATTCCTGCTTGCTGAACTGTATTCCCTTGGGTGTAACTTGTTGCCGGATACTCTTAAATGAGAGCCTTGTAGACTGCAGAGGATTGTGGGCTGTGGAGAGCTGGAGAGGGGGAAACTTCAAATATCTGCCATGGTGACCTAATGCTTCACGTTGTGAGGGCAGTGAAGGCGGCAGACTAGCTGTGCCATTAAATATCAAGAGAGACTATTTATCTTAACACTCTCATTGTGTAGGACGCAGTTGTATACAGTGTTTCTGAAGCAGAGATGGTGTGATAAGTCTCTGATGTTGCAAATCGTTGGAGTGCATACATCTGATTGGCAGTGTTGAAACTCAAGGTGGGTACTTTGCCTCTACATATAGGAATTCTGGTTTTGCAAACGAGCATTTTGTTCATAGGGGACCATCTAAATCTACCTTTGTCTCTTCTCTCCTCCTCATTTGCCTTTAGTTGTCTGGGCTCCTGCATTGCTCAAGAGGGCTCCTAGTCATAAGTGCTCTGGATAGGACATGGGGTAATTTGGGCTGTGAAGGTGAGATGGTCTTGGCTCAATAGGACATGTGTACTGACAACATGGGGCAGGCGTTCTGCTGGCGACAGCCAGAGGCAGAGTGGTCTGAGTGTAGAAAAAGTGTTCAACCCTTTTCTGGATAAGAAAGCCCTGGTTTTTTTTTCATTTATGAGCAGATGAATCTTTGTGTACTGTGAGTCATAAGATATAATCTAGAGTCATTTAATTCCAAGTATTTTCTAAAGAGCATGATGTGTTCTGAGAGTTGCATGTATGAATGTTGCCTTGTTGGAGGTCTCTTGTTAGAAGAAAGGTTGAAAGGAAGGGGCAATAGCCCTAGCAAGCAATTTATCAACCATCCTTCTCCTGTGCTCAAAGACAGATGAAACTATCAAAGGCAGGAGAGAGCAAGGTAGAGGAGGTCCATGCTGTTGCTAGGATTCTGGTAGGAAAGCACTGGATTCATTGCTCTGATCTCAGATTATAGTGGGTATAGATAATTTCCTCATTTCTCGCAGTGATGTACAGAGGACATGCTGAATGTTTGTGAGAGGGCTGGCTGCCTATTGCAACTAGAAATGATTTCTTTCTCTAGACCCCTGTGAAAGTGAATATCTTACCTAGACCTACTAATTATCTACCATACAAGTAAGAATAGTGCTAGTAAGCTTGCCAAGCTCAATTTGAAGTATTTTTTGTTGGTTTTCTTCTTGACCTGGCTTTTACTTGCCTTTTTGTCACTTAAAAGCTTTTCTTTGCATTCACTGGAATAATTTTTCCCTCTAGGCTCCACGCTCATCAGCTTTACCACTAAGGAATTGGAAACCCCACTGCTGCCAAACTTGGGTCTTAGCAACGTGCTTTTCCTCACGCCATGTCTTTCTATTATTTGTTTGGGTTTTTTCGTGAGAGGTAGGTGCTGCCAGTGAAAAGTATGGTCATTATGGCGTGGTTTTCAAAGCATGCGTTTGATAGCAGCAAAGCAAGTGGCTATCCAGGGAAAACAGCCACTCTGCTCTGTTCTGGTGCCAAGCCTGGGGCAGCTATTGCTGGGGAAGTCTGGCTGTGCCTGTAGGTCTTTGGCTGGAACCTGTTTGGTAGGAATGGCAAATAAACAGGTCAGCTATCCGCTGAAGCTATGACGGGTTGGAGAACACGCAGCTGCTGTGTGTGAAAGGTACATGCATGGTGTTGTCACCACTAAGAGAGGTCAAGATATGGTGGATTCTGGGAGACTGTGGCTGCCAGGGTGCTGGAAGTTTTTCCTGAATGCATGTTACATGTCGGGTCTGGGTGAATTTTGGTGGGTATGGTAAAAGGCACTTTGTGTTAATATAAACACTGATTTTGGATGCTTGCTCTGGAGCAGGAAAGCCCTGGAAAATCATCAAATGGAGCTCATGCAAAGATCCTCGACTAGTAGCCTGTAAGCCGATTCCCCCGCCTGCAAGTCCCGGCTGTGCCATACTGTGGCATGCATATGTAGGAGCTTGAATCCAGAAGTAATGTAGTTATGTTTGTCCAGCTCTGCAACTGAGATAATGAGTTCTGCTGCTCGATAAGGTTTATTAGCTTTGGTGCAGCACTTTGTGAACACGGTTATACAGCTTCCACACCTGGGCTGCTCTGTGCACAGTTGGTTTGGGGGTGTCTGCATTGCGTTCCCATGGGGGTTAGCGTGACAAAGCAACTTGCATCTGTTTGCATCTAGGGTTTTATACAGGCTGTGGAGATTTGGGAAACTGAGAAATAAGAGTTTATGAAAGAGATTAGATAATGAGACCACCTGTGTTATTAGAGGACCAGAGCTGATAATCCAGGTGATCTTTTCCAGTTATGTGCTCCTGCAAGCCTGTAATCCTGGAAGATGCCAAGGTCACTACTGAGACAAGAAAGCCCAGTGCAGTTCAAAAAGAGAAGGCATTTCAAATTAAGCTTCTGGCTTCAGAGAAGGGAGATTCGGGATCGGGATAATCTGTTCTGTAGGCTACATTTGATTAATATGAAATCAAGTAAAATCAGTGCCCAGCACATTGTCATCACTTTCAGGAATTTCTTTCCTTGAGTCTAAACAAAAGAATTAGAGGGAGGTGGGCTGACTTAGTCAGTGTGAAATTTCCCCAGCAGTTCTTCTGCCTGTCTGCGCCATTCCCACCTGTGCAAACAGTGATGAGCGCAGGGAACTCTGTTTGCTGGAAGCCTGTCCGAGTCTTGGGAGACTGACAGGGACCAGGTCCTGTTTAAGTTAGTTTTTCACCAAAAAGCCTGTTTATCTTGGAAGGAAGAGAATAAACCGTAAAAGAATAAGAAGAGAATAAACCTCAGCCTTCCTAGTTTCCAGCTGAAAGCTTGAGGAAGAGCATAGAAAATAGCAATTTGAGACTGAACATCTGTGTTTCCTGCACTTCTCATGGTGCTTATTTGCAAATCTTAGTTCCAGCAGCACCAGAACTTCACCCTTGTCCAAACCCCAGATGTTACGGTGATGGTATAGGAAAGGTCTTTCAGTGGATCTGAATTTGGATGGCTTTTTTGCCACATCTCTAAGCGGTCACCAGGGTATCAACTGCATATGTGTGCATGCTTAACCAAAAGTATGATTGGATGGCTTGTGTGATTAGCTGGAAGAGATGCCTTCATCCTTCAACAGGGGCTGCTGGGCACAGCAGGAGTTAGAATCACGTTGTGGGGTTAGGCAAAATGTTTTCTTTAGGGAGCTGTCAGTTTGGAGGCAAATCTGCAACCCGTATCTGCAGTACCGCAGCTCTGGATGGTACTTGGTACTGAGGGCAATGTGACGCATCCTGTGGCTGTGCATCGGAGAGGCAGGCTGTGCTGGCGGACCGGTGCAGATAGTTCCACGCTGGAAGTGAGAACAGGCTCGCAGAAAATTAAGAAATCAGTCGAGGACATGCTTTGTGCCCTCTGGTGCTAAATTCTTTTGCTGAAAGTGTTAAAGATTCCTCAAAGCTGTGAAGAAGCTTGAACAAGTAATTAAGTTTCCCTCATCTGTCCCTTAAATTTAGGTTTCATTGTTCTCAGAGTCCTACATCTCATGACTAATATACTGCCTGCACAATGCTCTGGCTGCCTTTTTACCAGATGGTTCTTGGGTCTGTAGCTGAATCCAGGGCAAAGGCAGTTAGTTTTTCTCCTACCTCAAATGAAACATGCTATCCCTCACACAATGCTCTGAGTGAATCTTGGACATGAAGACAATGATGAAGTGAAAATATTTTGACCAGATGACTTTTTTTTTTTAGATATTCTTAGGGATGATTATTCTTTGTGCTTTAAGGAGTTGGCATAGGATGATACTGGAGTACCCCTCTGAAGTGTTTTTTTTTTTTATATACTTTATAAATCGTCTGGTGATGAAGCAAAGTTTAAATGCAGAAAACTCCTAGAATTCAAATATGTATGCATGGCTAGAAAATAGAAGATGTGCAGTATGATCTGCCTGTTGCTATTTTTTAACTTTACATTTCTGTCGTAATGGCCTCCTTTTCTCATCCCACCCTCAATCACTACGGTGACGTCAGCTTGAGTCCTTGATGTACCTTTTGGATGGAGAACCCTTTTGAATGAAGACGCAGCATCTCTCAGGAAAGCAGCACAGCCTTTTTGGCAGCATAAGTGGGGTTCAGAGCTCCGTCAGGAGCGTCTCAGTAACGCTGCAGAGCAGCTTTGCTCACAGGCCTGTTGAATCCAGCAGTGGTTCCAGCTATTTCTTCCCCCACCCCAATTTATTACACTGAGATTTTGGCTGCTGCTTGAGTGAGGAGGAGCAGTGAATGCCAATTACTTTTCTTGATCCAACCAGCTGAAAAGAAGAAGCACATTCAGCATAGGTGAGGCTGCTGATTGTGGCATCTTTTAAGAAATGGGCAGTATCTGCATTTTAAAATTTTAGTGTTGAGGAAATTTTTCTTTTGCAGCAAAAGATTTGGTGGACTGTATGTAGTGCATGTGTAACTGCTATTCTTAAACACCTCTAGGACTCAGAAGCTCTGTAGAAATTTGAGATGCTTTAATGCGTTTTCCTTGCATGGAGGGCATTTCTCTCTGATGCAGCTGTTTAGCAGTTGCGAACAGGTGTGCAATAAACACCCCTTCCCTCTTCAGCTGAGCGGGGTGGCAATGGATCCCTTCTCATTTAAACATGCATGTTTTTCTGTCCTTCAAGAATAAAAACTTTAAAAATAGTATACATATCTAGAAAGGAGTGCCTTGTCCTGTTTCCCTCTCTCCCTCCCACCATCGCTACCAACTCAAATTACCGACAGGCTTCGGAAATTTGGGCAGGGGAATAGAGGTGCAGCTGGCCTGCATGTGTTGCACCAGCTGTAATGCAAATGATACATGCTGAAAGAGGCTTTTCTCACTTTTGTAATTCTTAGATATTGTTGTGCAATGGGGACATGCGGCAATTTGTCTTAAACATGTTCACTGATATGTTCTATGGAGTATACTGTGTCCTTTGTTCCTTGCTGGCAAGAGACAATATCAAAATGCAATTGCCCATCAGGAGCATGTCTGAATACAGCTGGGACTATCCTCCCAGCTTTCCCATCCATCAGTCCTGGGGTGATCCCATCACACTCGATACCACTTAATTTAGAGCTGGCTGAAACTTGGACTTTGGTAAATTCTCAGCTCTCTTGGCTGTTTGGACAATTTGTTATAAACCACTTTCTTTTTTTTTTGGGGTGCCTGGCTGACTTGCATACTGGCTGTCTCTAGGTACCAGTCAACTTTTCAGCTGCTTATCCAAAGTGGTAAAAGCATGGGCACAGGGGGTTCAGTTGTGTAAAAACAAAAGCTGATGTTGATTTAATCCCATTACATTGCGTTGATCTCTCAACCACTGGACTCTTAGTAGGATTCCAGCTTTAATCCTGTAAGGATCAATCTGGCCTGTTGCTTTTCTGTCCTGATCCTAAATCCCCCTTTAATCTTGTTAATTATACCAGGCCTTTTTTGGTTTCATTTTTTTCCCTTGTGAACCAGCAAAACCACATTAAATCTTCACATTACCATCTCTGACCTGGTGTTTTTACCCTTTTGTTCGTGCTGTTGAGGGACAACATGCTCCTGTAGGCTTGTTTTACCATTTCGGTGGTGCCACATCAGCCTTTGGTCTGGTGTCTGCTGCTTCAGACTCTACGGATTCAGCTGGTCATGCTGTTGTGCTGAATCCTTCTTGGTTCTGTTGAGAATTATATTTTTTAATTTTTGTTTTTCGTCTGTTGTTTGATATTGTGCTGTCTGAAGGGGGTGGGCAATTGTGGAAAATGAGAGGCAATTCAAACTAAGAAAGAAATTTGAAAGAAAAGGGTATTTTTGGAGCAGAATCCCATTGACTGGCATTGAGTGCTTTGGGGAAAGAGACAATTTCAGGGAATATGGAGCACTCCCAGGGCAATGAGTCAAAGACTCTGAAAAGGAGAGGGGGTTCCCAGGAGAAGACCTGGACAATGCCATGGTCCACAGATAGATTCTGAAGGTCACAGAGAAATTCAGCTGCTTAAATCAGCCTTTTTATGTTTACGAGTGTTTGGTGGCTTAAGGAGAGGAATAATGTGCATTCCGACTTGAGGCTCTTTATCTTCACATTGCACTGTCTGCAGGCTTCCAAACCCAGTGCTGCCTTTTCTGTGTAATGCACAAGGCCAATTTCTCACTGTGACAATCTGCTCCTGGCACTTGCAATAATAGAAACTAGCTGTTCTTAATGTATTCATCTCTGGTATTTCCTATACTGTACAAAAGAAAACCAACCCAAAATTGCACCTACATTTGCTGTAACTCGATCAAGAGCTGACAGATCATTTCTGGAACATGTCTGTGCTGGGATCCTGACTGCTCTGCCAAATTTTATGCCTTTATCTTGCAGTGCTGCTCCTTCCCTCTTCCCTGTCCGTGCCGCTCAGCCTTGCCCAGCAGAGGCTTCTGCTTTTCCACCCTTTCAGCTAGATCCCAACTTCCCACCCTCTTGCCAGAGCAACATGGGTCTAATTTCCCTCCTTGCCAGAACGCGGGCCATGGGGACAGTTCTGCTATAGCAGAAGCCAAGCTGATTTCTTTTAAATCAGCTAGAGAGGAAACTGAAGATGGGCTCTCTCGATGTGTTTATTCCAATTAAAGCAGCCCCAGTGCTTAGTTTTTTGAAAACACTTAGAGCCATGGCAAAAGGTGGCAATTGCTTTTAAGCAAGCCTGGGCATTTCCCCAGCAGTTCTAGGGTTAAAGAAATGCAGAGAGGTGACATGGTGACTGTGTTCCCTATTTTTATGTGTTGCCAGTAGCAAGAAGGGGGAAACTTTGATTTCTAATCCGCTTTGGAGGAGGCTCCGTATCAGGGCTGCACAGAAACATCCAGTCAAGCAGCTCCTTTATCATAAAGGGGATTTTAATTAAAACTGTTCTCGCATCATGAGCGGAATGAGCATCAGTGCCAACCAGCCCTGTACTGGGCATTTATCTCCTTCAAACCACATTACTAGTAATTGCTGCATTAAATCAAAGTTGAGGGAGATTACAGGTCTGAATTGGGCAGGCGGCTGGTGCCAGCATGGGGAGCTCCGTGCTGCCGAGCCACTGATAGGGGAGCCCCCTCCGCCCCCAGCTGGGGGTGAAGAGTGGGAGAGCTGCTGGATCCCAAGAACCCCTTCTCATTGCGGGGCAGGAATTTTTGTCACAACCTAGGAGGAGTAGCAGGCTGTATGCTTAGAGCATTTTAAGCTGCTGGTGTTTTTCTGTTAACTTCCTTTTCAAACAAACCCAATAAAAAAACAAACCATGTGGCATTGCCATCTCACCCATGTCTCCTGTTTGGATCCACCACAGACATTCCTTTTTGTTCATCCTCTACTGCTTATTCCAGCCCTGAAACTCCAGAATAAATCTCCTTGTCACAGCTCGGTTATGGAGCTGTTAACTTGGTCCCCTCTGCCCTGACATGGGAGAACTGCTCCCCTTTCTCACCTCTCCCCCACTGAGGAACTGTATCTTCATTGACCTATGGTTCTTTTGCCAACTATGGCTCATTAGTTAGTTTAATTATTTTTCTAGGTTTTTAAGCATTCTGTTGACTCTAGCTCTAGAGCAGCTGTTTCCCTTCATCTTGTTGCTATACTTTGACCTTGGTGGCTCCAAAAACCATCTGATCATCCTAGCATTGCTCTTGCTTCTACTCTCCAGACCTCTGGCAGAGCAAGGCTGAGGAATGGCTGTGGCCACGTGAGGTTTTAGGCATGTGGACTGGCCGAGGTAATTAGATCTCTGTGGGCAATCAGTGAACTATCAAAATGTGACAGCTGGATTTCTAGGAGCTGTTATTAGATCTGTCCCATAATTGTAAAGAAGATAAGTCAGGAACAGAATGTGCAGAAAGTGTTTTGTTTTGTGTTTGGTTTTTTTTTTTTCATGTTTGTTTGTGGCTTTTGCCTTTTTTCTTAAATGTATTTTTTTATATGGCCATCATTTTCTTTGTTTTCATCTCAATGGTGGTTATGTATTTTTCTGTTCTATGGCAGACAATCTAGGGCAGTTGAGTGGCTGCGATGGTTTTTCTTCATTTTGTCCAGAGATGCTTTTGGCAATCTGCCGCTCTGAAGTTTGCGTCCTGCAGGGTTTGCACATCCTCTGCTGCAGAAAAGGGTCTCACTCCCAGCACTGTACTGAGGACCTGGTAATGCATGTGAAAGAGGATGCTGCAGCTCGACCTGCCTGCTAAAGCAGTTCAGTCGCAGACCGTCCAGCCGTATTAGATTCTCAATATTCATCCAAGTTTCTCAGAAGTTATCTGATTCAGAGCAGTTGCAGGGAGGTGTGCCTTCTGTGCCCCTTCAGAGCTTGAAGTTGCAGCTTTTGCTTCATTACAATGTGAGCTTGAGATGCAGCTTAAGTACTGCCCTACTTTAACTCTGGCCTATGCACAAATCTCTAGCCTGAGATAAGTGGTTCTTTTAAATTCATGCTTAGAGACCCATAAAGCTGTAGAGGCTGAAGTTCGAGTGCTGCCAATATAATAAAGCTGAGAATGCAGAGGGGTTGCAGTTAATTTTTGTGTTGGTAATCCTGTTACCACAAAGTGAGAATAGCCCCACTGCAGACCTACTGGAGAGGTTCACGGAGAACGCGAGTCAAGTCTTTCATGGCAATTTCTTGATAGTGACAGAACACAGAGATAAGGGTTTTCCTGGGAGCCAGGAAACCATCTTTAGGGCTTCCTGGTTTTGGGACAGAGGATGCAGATAGTGGCAAATTGAGGTGAATGAATGTGTGAAATTGTAGAGGCTACAGAAAGCTTCTAAAAAGAGCATGGATCTTGACTGTGCAGATGATGCAACTGGAGAGAAAGCCCCCAGTGGTTGTTGTCCAAGGATTTCAGCTGCTGTGGCTTGTTTTAAAACTTGCTGGGAAGTTGAAGCTAGCCCACAGGACAGGCTTTGGGACTGAGCCATGTCAGGCTTTATTCAGTCTTCTTGGCTCTTGGAGAGAAGTGTGGGTAACAGCTTCTGTGCCTATGGTAGACCTCAGTCCCGATGTCTTGAGACCTTGTGAGAAGAACAAGATTTCCAGAATTCTGATCACTCCTGCTTTCTGATAAATAGATAGATTTCAAAAAACCCAACCAAACAAAATATTGGTGTTTGCTGCCTTTTAGTGTTTTTGTCTTAGTCTGAGGCAGAAGGCAATGTGAAGACTACTTCTTGCCTAAGAGCTGGCATAGCCTCAACATACCTCTTCTGTTCTCTACCACAGCCGCCGCCTTCTCCACTAAAACCACTGGAGGAGGGACACAGCAATAACTAGCACCTCTGCCTCAACAAGAGTTGAGCCTCCCTGGGGTCATTCCCTACATTAAAGCATGACTTGCTGCTGTCACCATTCATATAGCATGTCTGACTTTGCTCTTTCAGGGTAAACTGCATCGTTCTTGCCAAACCTCGACTTTGCGTGCTATTTCTGGATCCTTTCTGTACATGCAGCAAATGCACCAAACTCCTAACTGCAGCAGTTCTGGTATTTTGTTCTTGAATCTCTTTTGAGCTGCCTGAGTTTGGTATTATTATTATTTTTTTAATGGGAATGAGGAGAAAGCAGGATTCATCATCTGAAGCTTAGCAGGAGAGCGATATTTTGAACTGGGGCCTACAAGAAATTAATGGGCAGATGTAATTCTTCTATCATGAAATTGTCTTTACAGATTTACGCTGAACGTATCATATTCTGTATACTGCCACGCTGGAACTGTTTCCAAATTATTTCCTGAGATTTATTTGGTGACCTGCTGTTGCAGCAGCCAAAGGTCCTGCCTGCATGATATTCTCCAATTCCTCAGTTCCTGCCAGTAACGTGGTCTCAGGCTCGGCTGTCTCACGTAGACTGTGCTGCCTGTTTATTTCTCTTTTACTTCCATTCTATTAAGAGTTTAGCTTAATATTTTTGACATGTTTTGTCTCTTGCTTGCACGGTTACAGTGTGTAGGCAGCTGCTCTGCTATTCCATTTGAACCAAGTTAGGCAGGGAATGTCTTTGCTCCTGTGTCAAAAGAACAAAATGCTGCCTGAGAAAACAGTTCCTCCAAATTCTGCTTTTGTGTGTGTAGCTGGGAAGGCATCCTGTTCTAAGGTGGGATGAATTTAAGTCAATACTAGTGTAATTTATTGTATGAACACTCTATAACTTGGAACAAGTACCTTTTTCTATTTTAGTTTGTCACATGGAAGCAATTTGATAAGCTGGGAGGTGAGGTGAGGAGGAAAATCCATAGCAAAACCGTCTCCGTTGGGGAGCGAGCACTCAGCTAGATGAGTCAGACACGGTCACGTACTGAAATGCTGTGCAATAGTTGATCGTGTGCTCCCTTCACCCCAGACAAAGGTGAGGTAAAACACATTCGCTCAAACCCTCAGCAAAAGTAGTTTATCCTGCCAGCCTTTGCAAGGGACTGGGAATGCGCCTGGTGTCACCGGCGGCCCCACGGCTACCACGTGGCAACGTGCTGGTGGGGCTGAGATAACGGTGTAACTATAATTACACTATGGGGGAAATCGCCTGTGCAGTCCAGCCCTAGTTTGTGATTCATTCAATTAAAAATACTTGGTGAGAGTATCTCTGATACTACCATCTGGTGACTTTTAATAATATTTATTCTTAGGAAGATAGTTCTTTAATTAAGGAATTAACCTTAATTTTTCTAAGCTTAGCAAGAGATCTGGAGACATGCTCAAGCTTAAGCTGCTGTATTTTGTCGAAGAGTCAAGTCTTTGTCTTTTGCATTTCCCTGTTAACTGTCTAGGTATGGAAGTTGTCCCCTTAAGGATCAGCTAATTGAACTGCTGCTACTTGTTAAGTGAAAAATCAAGTGGGAGTATGAGAGACAAAATGGTCAAAGCTTTTATCTGTTTGAGTTTCTGAAGCTAGCCGGTACATCCAGCAGCCTCTACATTGAAGGAAAGCTGCCTCTGCTCTTTTCTTTCTGTCTGCATCCTCTTTCTCCACTGCCCCCAAAGGAATATAGAAAGGCAGCGTGGTTGTCATGTAATGTCTAAACTACCAAGAGGAAACTTCTTTGATGTTGAAATTCTGCATCTGGACACCTTTTTGTTTTTCATGTAACAGGCAAAAAGCATTTTGATGGACACGTAGCATTACCAAGATAAGTGCAAATACAAGTGGTCCCAAAAGAAAACTCTGCTACGATCACCTTCTTTGCTTAGCCCAAAAGTACACTTACTTTCTTCCTGAAGCAGTGCCAAGCACTTAAGAGTTCTCCTTGAAAGGAGGCTCAGGCCCAACACATGGATACTTTTTTTTTTCTGGAAAAATCTGTGTGTACTTTCTTTTCCCCATTTATATTGTGTGTCTGGTAATAACTAAGGTGATGGAGCCTGTCTGGTTTTAAAAGCTCCTTTTGAACCTGTCCCCTGTTATACTCAAATGTGCTGGAGATTTCTCAAGATAGCATCATTAAAACAGGTTTTGTGATGCGTGTAAAGCAAAGGGTTGGGGTAGGAATTAAAGTTGAAGTTGTGTATTCTGTATGCTGTTAGTATGTCCAGACTGCTGCCAGCTTTATTTTGCAACTTCATCACTAATATATTTCTATGAGTTATTGTTCTGTTAAAGCTGCTTTCCTTGGAGCCAGCTCGTTAGCTGGCATTGTGCATAAAACTTCAGTTCTGGGAGCATATTCTTTTGACACAGGGTTTTTCAAACTTCAGATGAGTGTTCATCACTGCCTTACGTGTTTTGTTTGTAACCATTTCAGAGACAGACTTTGGGCAGTCTGAGTTTTGCCTGAATTGACTCTGGGTCCTTGTCCGGCCGCTGAAGTTGTGTGGGCAGGATCTGTACTTCCAACCTCAGAAAGTCTCTACCTACACAGATCTAACTTCAGGATCAAGAGCCTTTACTCTCCTGCGGTTTCTCCAAGAGTCTTGTTTTTTCTTGACAGCCATGACTACATAGATCGGGTATTCAGAGAGCTTTGTTTTCTGGCTGAGGAAGATCCAGGCTTGTGATTTCGCGAGTCCTGTTTTGGTCTGTAGGTTTCTGGAGTTTGCTAATGCTCCTGTTCTACTTGGATAACTGTAAGAAAGCTCAACAAAACAAAAGAGTTTTCCAGCAAGCAAAGGTCTTGTAATATGCTGCTTCAGCAGACCAACGTGATATCCTTGCTCTGCCTACATTTTCTTTGTCCTTCCCTAAAGCAGAGTTTGTTGAGGCATTGAAAATAAGTGGTACTTAAGAAATAATTATTTTTAATTCTGACCTGTCCTTTTATGCCGTGTATTTGTAATTGTGTTTTAAAACTGTGCTAGTTTTCCAGTCTAGACAAACCATTAATATTTAATAGCTGTGCGAAGGTGATGCAGTGAATAGCTGAGGGCGGCAGCAGGATGCAAGTATCTTGTGCCCGTAGTTTAGGGCATGCATGGTGCCTGGCTGTTTAGCCACTTTACAGCAGTTTCAGGACTACAGAGCTTGGTTTGGGAGTGTTTAGAATAGTAAAGGCAGATGCAAACTCCATCACTTGTAAATAAATTGTCTTGTGAATGGAGAATGTGTTGTAGAAGGAGATTGAAAAGAGAGCTCTCCAGTGCTTTGAGGGGAAAGGGCATGACCAGGAACTATTTCAGAGCTTCCATTTTATTAAATGTTGTCTTCAGTATTTTTCCTCTCTACAATTTTCTTGAGATTGTGAATTTTATCCATGAAAACTGGAATGTGTAATGACTGAGGTTCCACTGTCTACCTGCGGAATTTCCTTGGCAGAAGCAGTGAGTGTGATGCGACTGTCTTCTCTGCTACACATAACCCGGTGTTTGCTGCTTTCTCTAGCTTTGGGCTTCTTAGCCCTTCTGCCAGGGAGATTTTAGTTTTGTTGGATTCAAAGTCTATTTTTGGTAATTTCATTTGTGTTAATGTGATTTAGAAACCTTAATCCTAATGAACAAGAGGAAATCAGTAGCGCTAACTGATCAGGCTGAGTTCAGGCAAGCAGTGGTTCTTATGGATTTACCAACACATTGAAATTCTTTCCTGTGATGTCCTTATTACATTGATCCAACATGCGCTCGTTTGCTTCTGCAGCTACTCCACATCTCCCAGAACTGCCGGTTCCATTTCTCTTTAATGCATCTTGTTCCTGATCTTCAGGATTTGCATGCTTAACACATTTCACTCGCAAGGAACGTGCTGGTTTCGCACCAAGTTATTCTCTCCTCTGCATACCTGATCCACCACCAGATCTTCTTGCTCTTAAGATCAGGACACCTGTGTGAAACCGCCAGGTTTCTGAAATGTGAGGAAAACCAATTCATGTGTTCACCTATTTGTCGTCACCTTTGCTTCTGCTTGCCATTTTTGAATATTGAGCTTTGCCGTACGTGCTCTGCCTACATTTATGTCCTCCCCACTTGAATCTCTAATGATTTCAGGGTCAAAATAACAACTACCAGACCATATGTAATTTTTATAGATGTTGGTTATATTACAACTGGAAGGAAAAAACAAAATATCACACAGCTCTTTGAAAAATGTTATACCTATTCAAACCAAACGAGCAACACAGCCCAGAAAATGTAGCCCTATAGAGGAATTATGACTTTCCAATATATTCATCTGTAGTGACTGAAAGCCACCTTCGTGCTCAGGACACGAGACTTGTTCTGGTGCAAAATGAGAATCTCTTGTAGCTCTAAAGATGTGATCTTGGTGCTGTGTGCTGCTTGTCTAACAGTGGTATGAGCTGGCTGAGCCACTCAATGTATTTAGCTGCTATGGAAATCAGTACATATCCAGCCAGAAAATGCATCCTTGCTCGCTGGCATGTTTCCTACATTTACATCAGTCTTTAAAAAGCAGAGACATATTGTAAGCTGCTCATCAGATCCCTGATGACCCAGTTTAGCAGATGTAGTGATTGGCTAATTGTTAAAGATGCCATTTTTGGTGGGTGAGAGGAAGAGCATCAGCCAGGCTTCTAGCGATGAAGAGTTAGAATCAGCGGAGGTAAGAGCTCTTTAGTGGGAGTAACTAGATAAGGCTTGGATTAATTTGTCTGGAGAACAGAGAATTATACTAAAGATTTTATAAATTCAGTTTATAAAATGAAACTGTTTGTGTAATTTCCTTAGTAAAGATCAATGTGGTGTAATGACTGTGCAGTATGGAAATATCTCAGACTCCATGCTGTATTTCTGTGTCCCCACAGTACCATAGTTTTTAGCAATTAAAAAAAAATAGGTACGTGGAAAATGCTGGGAACTACCATGGATGCACTTCAAGTATAGGAAGACTACGGCTAGCTTCTGTTCTTATAGCTATAATTGTAATTGTGACTTGGTGTGCTTGCTGTAAGCAGTTTGAAGAGAGCAGGCAAAGCAGAGCCCAGGGCTGTGGTCTTGTGTATTCCAAAATGCTCCGTAGTCTGCAGACATCAAAGAGATCAGTGCATGTGAAGCAAAATGCTAGCTTTTGAGAACGTTGGGAAAACTTGTGTATTCGCCATGCTTTGCTTAGTACGCAGAAAGAGGAAAATTAGGTAAATGCTGCTACAGCAGCATGTAAAACAGTATCTCTAGGCAATGCGACGGGTGGGTAGGACATGGAAAAAAATAAAATTTGATGTTATAAAAATAATAATAAAATTTAACAGTAACTAGATGGGTGATGCTCTTACTTGAGGGAGCTGGGAGCTGTGTGATCAGTAAATGCACAAACATATCAGGGTTTTTTTTCAGGCTCCTGGCATTAGAAATAACAAATAGAGGAACCAGAGCTACTGGTGCAGAACATGAAACTGGATATTATAGGGATAATATCAATCTGCAAGAATAGAAATCATGGCTTTAACATGCATTCAAGATTATGTGCAGTTCAGATAGGGTAGATGTAATAGACGATAGGCTGTATTGTATGCAGTAGACTGTAAAGAAGAAAGAAGAGTAATACTGATAACACAGGATCCGTTTCTGGTCAAAATTGCTGTGGGGAAGAATGGTAAAAGAGGTCCCAGAGGGGCTACTGTGAGTCTGCTGTAATCCCTTGTAGGATTGGATTTGGATACGATTTTGAGGCTCTGAGAGGATACTATTCCCTGTACCGTTAGAGAGAGAAATATTAGTACAAGAAACTTTCATTTCTCAGATAAGGCTTGGAGAACAAATGTTGCTGATAATAATAGGGTCAAAAGATTTTTTCAGTATAGCATCATCACCTGTTGTTAAGACAGTGAGTAAATTATTGGTGCTATGACTGTTACAGGAAAACAAGCTGTTTAGAAGCCTCCACGTCCCCACCTTTGGATGGGGTGATCATGATTCAATCTTTGAAGCAAAATAGGTCATAGAATCGTATTTAATGAAGTCAGTGAACTGGATTGAAAACTTAGACTTGAATATAGAGGTGTGTGGTTGGGTTTGTGTGTGTGTGTGTCGTGGGTATTTTTGTTGGTTTTTGTTTTTTTGTTAGAGGTACTTTGGATACGAATTTTTGATATAAGACAAGACAGAAAAGCTTGTAAGAAGAAACTTCAGCCTAACTGGATGCATAATCACCTTAAAAAGGCTACTAGATGCAAAAAGAGAATTTACAAGGGATGGAAAAAGGACTTAGGAGCAGACACTACTATGCCTTTAAGGTCAGGAACTGTAGGGATAAAGTGAGAACTGCCAACCTTGGAAATGTTACTAAGAAAATGGGTGACAAATTATTGAAATACAAGTAGAGAGAAGAAGGGAAGATGTACGGCCGCTTAGTTTTGAGGTTAGTGTAATTAATGAGGATATGCACTGTGATCACAAAAATGAACAAATCTTTTGTTGTTGTTACAGATAGAGTTGATCATGGAAGCAAAAGCAGGATGGGTAATGGGCATGAACCTACCATAGAAACCACCACCTTGGGCATTTCAAAGACTTTCGTGCATGCAGGCTGGGCTGGGCTGGGCTGTGCTGTTGCCTCAGGAGCAGTGATTCCTGTTCCTGAAAGCATCAGAAACTGGTCCATGAAGTTGCAGATCTGATACAAGTTTTAATCTATGAAGTCAGGAGTGCTACCAGGTGTTTGGAGAAAAGGAAATGTAATAGCCCTGTTGATGGTGGGGGATGATCTGAGAAAATACAGACGTGTTGGTCCAACTTCAGCTGCATGCAAAATCCAAGACAAAAATAGTATTTAAAGGCTTGGACATAAATGAAAAATGAGATAAAAGGCAACACAAATCCATCTGAATAGGATTGCGCCATATCAGCCTATCTGTCTTCAAGATAGCCCATTTTCTTCATGCATTTTTCTTCACGTGAGAATGTGTAGATGGGTCCTACAGCTTCTGATATGGTGCTACAGAGGAAAGTACTGATGAGGCTGGTGAAGATGCAGTTTAGTGCTGGAACTGTGAAACGGATTAAGAGCTAACCATGTTGTTCTGGGTAATGTCTTTTTTTAAAAAAGAAAAAAGATGGGCAATGAGCATGGGGTTGATCAGGTGCAAGAAAAGCCTTCTAGGGACTGGGGAACAGCAAGCCTGTCATGTGAGAAAAGAGCAGAACAGCTGCTTGTTAAGATGGATAGAGAGGGTATACACCGGGGAGGTTTAGTTGTAAAGGAAAGAGAAAATACGGTTAAGCCAGAGGATGGTACTGGCACATGAACAAAAAGAAACACAAATTGCTCAGGAATAATGTTGTGCTGGAGATGAACACATTTCCCAACTGCTGGAGAGGGAGGTTCTAGAGCAGGCTTTTGGCTGGGGTAGCGTAGCTGCAAAACCCAGTTCTATGAGTAGCTTGATGAATTTTATGAAGAGATTAGATGACGTTGTATGATAGCAATTGATTTCATCCTGTGTGTCAGGAGCTCTTTTGCAGTATAAATATTTATGTAATTTAAAAATTATTCATATGTGCAAGCATTTGCAGGAACAGGGCTATAATTTTATAACAGTTACCTAACTTGTGTTACTGGAAATGCATGTGCATAGCAGGTTATATGGCAAGGCAGTTGGGCCTTTATCTTGAAATAAAACTATGGAGTGCAGCGCCATCTTACATTTGATGAAAACTGGTTGCAACTCAATGTGCAGTAGTAAACCAGCCATTATGGCCAGCCCTGCAGAAATTCCATAGTTTATTACCAGTCAATAAAGTCTGTTTAATCCTGCTGTATCCACCATGGCACATACCATTTTAAAACTAGTTTTTGTCATTTAATCATCTGTGGGACGCAGGAGGTGCGACGCTTTTTTACCAAAGTGTCACCCAAGTATCTTAATGCTGGTTAAGGCGAACGTTTAAATCTGCATCAACAACTTCAGAGCATGGCAGTTCTATCTGAATCTGTATTTAAAACAAAAGAGGAGCTTAGGTGATGCTCCCTCTCCTTGTTTTGTTTTGCCCATTTGCTGGTATGTATAGATAGTAAGGTATCTGCACTAGGATTTGGATATATCTTTTATTCCCCTGAGGCCTGTTTGGAAATGGCAAGAATTGGACTGTGAAATAAATGTAAGGTTTTTAACGTATTCAGGGATTTGATTTTAAAACCTGGGGCACTAATACTGAGTAGCAAAAACAGGCAGTGGAAAAGACTTCAGGTTTTTATAAATTAATGACTTTTCATAAAAAGATGTTATTGGAGATACTAAATTGCCTGAGTGCATAGTAACGAGCTATGCAAAAGAATGAAGGGCAGGCACCTATTGAAGCTGTAGTTACAGAAAGGAGAAGGGAAAAAAGAATTGGCTGTTCAGAGGAAACCAGATACTGTCTGTGCCCCAAAGTGGGGTTTGAAGGGGGAGTGCTGAGCGGTGGACAGACCACCTTCTGAAGGTGAGGAGGAGGCATGATGTGAGCTCCAGGAAGCTGGTCTGGGGCAAAATAAACTGACCTAAGGCAGAATTAGATGGAGGTTTATTGTGGGAGCCTCATCCTTTTTCCCAGTGAAGAGACCTACAAGCATAGCTGCTTTCCCATTTATGGGCAATTAATTTCTCTCACTGTGCAAATCTTCACACAGAAACAATGGCTATAGAAACTTTTTTTTTTTAAGATGTACAAAATGTCATGCTTTATACTCCTCAAATTGGCCGTGCTGCTTTTGTAAGGAAGAAGCGGCCCTATGGCCCCAGGAAAGATGATGAGAGTGGGCGGCAGCTGCTGTGACCACTCGCCCAGCCCGTGTCTTGTGAGGCACCGTGGGGCGGTGGGAGCAGCTGACAAACCAAGAGCTGTCCTGCCAGGCTGGGTGGGCCAGGGGCTGCAGATTAGGCACCCCTTACCTAAATTACAAAGTGCCGTGCATGCAAATTGGGCTCAAGAATGATCCATGTATTTAACCTCTTGGGGAAAAAAAAAAGATCTTAAGTTTAACTTTTTGAGGGGGAGGAAATTATCAATAAGGATGGAAAGGCAGCTACCCCAGAGCTAGGCTGAGGTGGCTGTTCAGTGATGCACAGCAGCACTACAGAAAATTGAAATATTAGAAATGCAAAAAAACTGCTCACCATGTACATTTAAAATGGAGGCGGGAGTAAATTTGGATAGCCCTTGTTGGGTTTGATCACTATAATATCCTCATTTTTTAAACTTCAGAGGGAGGGATTTTATCACTGCTGTCCTTTGGAGGACAGTGGGAACCTTTTGGGCTGTTAATTCTTTGGGAGCCCAGTTTTGGACCTGCATCCACCTGGTGTGGTTTGGTGTAGTGATGGGTGAAACCTCATGTGATTTGCTATGGGAGGTCGGGCCCCCCCAGCCATGGTGTGTCTTCTAAGAATCCACTAAGAAGTGGGCTTTTGGGTGGCGTGCCTGGCATGCAGGGCCGGCAGGGTGAGCCTGCTGGACTCTGCCCGGACAGCTCCCCATCTGTCCCTGTCAGTCAGGGAGCAGATTGCTCTCTGGGAGTGGGGAGGACGGGCTTCCTAAAATGGGCACAACAACTGGCCCTGCCCAGCCTTGCCCCCTTTCTCCCCACTGCTCGATGTCCCCTGTGGCAGAGTTAATCCCCCCTCAGCTCCCGGTTTGACTGGAACAGCTGAAAGGGGTAACCTGCCGGCACAGGGCTGGGGTGGTGGGGCCATCCCTGGGCCCGACTCCCCCCACCAGCCCCGTTCCGGCAGCTGTCCCTGCCTGCCTCAAGTGCGGATGGAGGGAGAGGCGTTACACGATACGGGCATATACTCCGTAGTGAAAGAGATCTCTTCAGTGTGAGATACCAACGTGGCTTCTCCCCTCTCCCTCCCTCCCTGACACCAAAGGGTTTTTTACTATGCTAATCCCAGCACCTGTCCCCGCCGAGGACAGCAAGAAGGGTATGGGGGTGGGGGACGAACAGTCCCATATGTTTTTCCCTGTCCTGGATTGGAAGTGATCCCTCTGACGCACCTAGAGCCCAGAACATATGCTCTTTTCAGATCCTAAATGCTGTTTGCTTCCTCCCATCCCTGGCGGCGGTGCCTGCGAAGATCCTGTGTCCCCCTCTTCCTGGGATTCGCTCTGTTTGCTGCCCGGGAGTCACAGAACACTTCTCAGTCAAGGCTTGCAGGGCCGTTTTCAGTAGGGGATTTCTAATTTTAGGAGTGTCTGCTGCCTATGGTTGAGCGCTGCCTTGCTGGATCCCAGAAGAGAGGGGCTGAGCTGAGCTGAGCCAGGCAGCTTCTTTTTATTTTCAGCTGAGCTAGTGTCAACCTGAGTGGCCCCAGAGGCCTGAGCCAAGCACTGCGCAGGGCTGCCAGAGTCCTTCCCACAAGGCTGAAAGACGGAGACTCGAGTTTGAAGCTTCCAGTCCTGTGTCCATTTGGCCTTTAGCTGAAGGATCTTTGGCTATGTATGGTGTGTATTGTATGGATTACCAATACCCAGTTGTCCAGGTAAGCAAAAGGACAATGGTGACTTTACAGAGACTTGGCGTTTGCTCTATATGTTCTTCGGGCAAAACTGGAGCTTGCGTGCTGGTTTTGTAGAAGGACGCTGCTTCCATGCTGGGCTCCTTGGCTTGGTGCGTCCCAGGCCTTGGTAGCCCGGTGGCTCTGAAGGGCTTTGAGGCTCCTGTGTATGAGTGGAACTGTTTGACACTTTAACTCCAAGGTCGGTGTTGTTTGAGACTTTTGTGTTTTGGTTTGTATTTTTGGCTTTTTGTCCCCTCCCCCCCTTTTTATTTTTTTTTTTTCCTGTAGGGGGGTTGAGTTGGCAGCAATGCCATCTGTGTTCCACAAACTAGTCTGTTGTTGTGTGTCTTACTGCGTTGTCTGCGCGCATGTGACTTGTACGTGTGACTGCAGTCCATCCCGCAGGGATGGCGAGCCACCGGGAGCGGCTTCTCACCTATATTCCTCTTCATTCCTCTGAAACCTCCCACAAGACTTCCAAAAAAGTCTCATTCGTCACTTTTTTGCTTTTGGAGATCTGGCAAGGACGTGTAGGGTGATAGGAATGGGTGAGTTTGAGAGCAGCATTTGGGGCAGGGCAAAGCCTGTATTACAGCCTCTACTGGGGGAGGGGGCTATATTTGGAACACACGTGAGATTTGCTGGCCCAGCTTGTGGAGTCTTGGAGAAGCCAGAAGCTATGGGTCAGGCTCAAATACTTTCGGAGCCAAGTGAAAGGTGATGTTCTCTGCACAGTCCTTGGCTATTCAGTGTCAGCATTCCTTGTCCTCACAGGCACCAAATTTATCCAGAAAAACATGAAATGTAGACTGGCAGTTGAAGATTATCTACCCTGAGATACTTCAGATAGGCACTAAAGGGTATTTTGTTAGGTTACCTTGTACCAGGTTTTTTATTACACACATGAATAGAAGCCACCACCAGAAGTGTGTCTTTTGGTTGTTAAGATTTGTTCCTGATAAATTGGTTCTTTGCACTTGAAACTTTTTTTCTTCTTCCCTCTGGCCTTGATCCAGCTGGCAGGTTTGCTCCATCTAAACTTGAGCCAGCACAGAAATGCAGGTAATGGGATGTTAAAATTGAAGGCTGTGCTTTCTTTGCACCTTAGCAGCAAAGAGGAATTACAGGCATAGCAAAAGAAGGAAGGCAAACCTTGAACTTGCTGAAAGCAGAGTACCTGTGGCTTTCTCTTCTCTTGCCATTTCTACTAGTCCTATGAGTTTTAAACTAACCCAAGTATTTGAAAATGTTTGTGTAAACCACTTAGTCAAACTAGAGGTTAGTTCTTCATGTCTGCTTTCATCACTGTGATTTCACTGGCCTTGCCCTGTTGCCATTTGCTTGAACATCCTTCTCCATTTTATTTTCCATTAGGATTTGAACCAAAAACCATCATGTGCATCTGCGTGAACACAGGAGAGAATACAGAAGTGGTGCACATGTGCACGGGAGGGAACAATGAGCTTTGCCAGGAGTGGTAAAGATGATAAGCTGTGTCCTGGCTCCAGTTAAATTTGCCCATAGTTGTTTCAGAATGCAACTTCTACAGCATGGTAATGAAGTTTCAACGCATATGTGCCTGTGATGCACAAGAAATCATGAGAACTCTTAAGTATTGGCACCAAGAGCCATTCTGAATATGTTGCTTCTTGAATAGATGCAGTAAGTAGGAAGGGATGATCTCATGGCTCTGAGTGGTATGTTCTTCAGGCTTCCAGCCTTCAGCGCTACTCGTGCTCCTCTGTTGTTCCAAGCAGCGTGTTCTGCAGTTTGGGTCTTTGATTTTCCTCAGTAGAGGGTGGCAAATGGTGATGGTTAATTGCATAGTGGTTCCATGATTTGCAAATAGGACAACTTAGATGGAGGTCCACCAAACTTACTTCTTTTGGCCATAAGACATCTGAACCCCCAACACTCAGTGAGGAAAGGTGAGTTGCACAGATTCACCAATTAATTTTATCAGCCTTGCTCATTATCAGGTATTGCTTTTTGGGCTCGAGTAGAGCCCAAAACAACAAAGACCTCAAGTGTTATCAAGTCTGATAATGTTTTCCATGGTATTCTTGAAACTTTTGAAAATCTGTATCAGCTCCTGCAGGCCTGCATTTCTTGTTGCCAGAGCACATTCATTGGAAACTGGGTCTTTTCTTTTGCTAAACAGGAGCAAAGGTGGATATATTTCAAGCATGGGGGAGGAGATGCTCTCTGGCCTACAATGGAGATGGAGGAGGGAGACCAGCAGTAGATTACACCAAAGGGAGTTCCCACTCTGCTGACACATGAGCAAAGCTGGTGTACCAACTGGGCGATGGGGAGGCAGTGCAAGTGAGGGTTCAGTGCATGGCTGGGTACCTCTTTTTCCTTAGAGGATTCTTTTGGATGGCAAATATTTCTGGAGGTTCCTAAGGTGGAGGCCAAAATGGATTAGAAATTATGCTCTCCTGGTGAACAGTGGGGGGTGACAGTAGCATGATGTTTCTTTGTCTTGAAAGTCTATGCCCTAGTTCTGGGACAAGAAGTTGCCACTCTGTGGCAGAGACTGGGCAAATGCAACAGTTAAGTGGAGGGAATAAGGAGATTATCCTGGGTGATTTGCAGAGGTCTAGTGGACAAGGTATGTGTTGCTGAAACCTGGTGCTTTGTCGTGGCAAAGGTATAAGGAGGTCACTGTGTTTTCTGCTGCTTTGAAATGGAATTTACACTTGACCTAGAATCTTGGTCCAGAATCTCAGGTTTGTAATAGGGGAGGATAAAATAATCCAATACTTTCCCTGTTTTTGCAATACGGCCTGTAAACCTGTAGTATTGTTAGATACATGTTAGCAGAGAGAATGAGATAACTGGGAAGAATGCGTACTCTGCCTTGGAGCCCTGCAGGCTGCAGCCGTGGAGGCTGACTCCTTTCAAGAGGACACCAAACCACAGTTTGGTCGTACGGGGTGGCTGGCCCATGGGTCTCTGACTCCATGCTCCGGTGGAATGTAAGGGCTTGGGGTTGTCTCGGTCAGAGGAGTGAGTGTGGCAGGGATGCGCGCTCCTGATGGCCTTCTACTGTGTTAGGGGAGAAAGAGGAAGGGAGGGAGTCAGAGATTGGTTTGCGGTGGTGAGATTGGGAAACTGTGAAGTGCAGCATGGGTCAGCATGGCTTGTCTGGAGAGCAGTGCAGTAGCAGAAGCCCATGAAGGAAAAATCGTTAGGTTGGTTGGGTTTGGGTTTTTTTTGAGTGCAAATTATAATAGGGCATATTTGTGCAAAAGAGAACACGTGGGGATGCAACTTGTTACTGCACCGTAATTTGGCTTTTCTGATGCAAAAACCTGTGTGTCTCTGGAGTACCAGGTGTCAAGAGACATCAGAAGGGCAACTTGCCTGAGCTGGTTTTATTTCTGCATCATGAGCACTGGAGCATTGGCACGGTCTCCTTGTCTAGCCAAGAGACCGGTGGACCTGTGCTCAGCCCTGTCCCGGGTTTCCCTGGGTGCAGCGTTGGGAAACATCAATCAGAGCATCTTGGATCCCATCTGCTAAACAGGGTAGCAGTATATTGGTGTGTTTTACAGGGTAGCTGGGAGAACAAGCACTGCCAACTGTGGAGTGCTCAGGTGTTAAGGGCCAGATGCTTACTGAAGATAAATGGGAGGGGAAAAAAAGCAAGCTGGGAAGGAGTCCAGCGATCTCCAGTTTTTATGATGAAAGAAATGCAGATCCTGGCACGGATTCTGCTTCCGGTTCATCTGACGCACCGTGTCACCCACGCGTTCTCCCCTTTGTGGCAGGAGGGAGGTGTGTGCCAAACTGACAGCTATCTCCCGAGCATCCTCCTGCTGGGAGATGCGCTCTCCCGCCTCCTGAGCTGCAGGCGGGAGCAGCCCGGCCGCCAGCCCCGAGCCGCTGGCGATGGTAGGTGCAGAGGGACACGGCCACGCCGTGGGGTCCTGCCGGGCCGGGAGCCGCGCTGCGCGGGGCGACCTTCGCTTTTGTTTCCAGCTCCTTGGTTGTGTGGGGGTGCGAAAGGGGGGTCCCGGCGGGCAGGCGAGGGAGCGCCTCGCCGGGGTTGCGGGCGCGGCGGCGGCCGAGCCAGGCGGGGCGCGGCGGGGGCGGTCCCGGCTCGCATTAATTACCTTCGGCATTCGGGGCGGTGCTTCCCGCAGCCATCTGGCGGAGCCGGGGGGGCGGCGGGGGGAGCCGCGGCCGGGGAGGGAGGGAGGAAGGGGGAAGAAAGGGAGGAACACGGGAGAAGAAAGGGAGGAAAAAGGGCTCGGTGGGCACCGCGCCGGCGAGGCAGCGCAGCGCAGGCACCCGCCGCCGCCCGCCTGCACGGGGCTGCTGCTTTTTAATTTTTTTTTTTTCCCTCTTTATTTTTTTTTCCCCTCCCCTTTGCGGCCGGGCTCCCCCATTTTGGTTTATGGAGAAAAAGAAAATGGTAACTCAGGTAAGGCTGGCGGGCGGGCTGGGATGCTGATGCCGCGCCGCGGCGCCTGCCTGCCCGGCTTTGTCTGGGCGGGGAGCAGGGTGCCCGGCGCGGCGCGGTGCGGTGCGGAGCGGAGCGGCCGGCAGCGGGGCTGCCCCGCCGCCTCCCCCTGGGGCGGACGAGGTTCCGCGCCGCCCCCGCCCGGCGCTGGGGCGGGAGGGAGCCCCGTCGCGCCGGGCACCCGGGTTGGGCGCTTTGGGCAAGGGGTTCCTGCAGTCCCCCTGCCCGGAGCAGCCTCACAGCGCTCTCTAGGGAGAAGAGGTGTGTGAGGAGCACGGGTGCCTCTCTCCCGAGTTAGGCTAACGCCTCTTTTGAAGGACCGATCCTGGACGAGCACGAAGGTAAACGTCTTCCCAGCCATTTCTCCATCCAGCTGCCGGTCACCGTGAGGTTTGGGAAGCCCTTGTAGGTAGCGTGGGGCTGCCGGTGCCTTCCCGGGGGGAAAGTGGCTGACGTTTCCCGGGGAGCGCACCCAGCTGCCAGGGCCGTTGTATTTCCCCCACCTCGCAACGGTGTTTTAGCAGATGATGCTCGCGTTTTAAGGCTGCTGAATATTTTTGGATTTTTAGATTTTTGTTTGGCATGGCATCTGCAAGTTGCCACCGGAGGGAGGTGGGAAAGGGAAGAGGAGGAGGAGAGAGGCATCGGGAGTTGGAATCCTTTGGAGTTTAGGCATTATATAATGCCCTGCAGTGCCTTGCGGAGCTGGAAACCTTTGGGGGATATTCCCAAAGGGGGCGGAGGAAAGGACTCTTGGAGGGAACTTTTCTTCAAATCTGTGTTTCACAAGTGCTGGATTTTTTTTGTGGAGCTCTGCAGTTTTTCATACTAGATGCATACTGTCTCCTTGGCTTTCCTTAGCCCTGGCTGAATCCTTTTTCAGTAGCTGCTGCTGAGATCCTGCATGTCCCAGTGCAAGGGATGGCGCTTTTGTGGGTGCATGGCTTGGAATGAATCTGCTGCAAGCAGTGACACCCACTTTGACCCTTCCTCTCTCTCATCTTGTGTTTGTCAATGGCTGAAAAAAGGTCTCTGTCCATTCTTAAGGTATCTTCCTAGGCTCCCAAGCCCCACCTTCTGCTGTTTAGTCCCTTCCGTTACCGATTTCTTTTTATCTGGACCAAGGCTTTCTGTTTTGAGATGGAAGAGTTCTGCAGAAATCTCCTGAGGCATTCTGTACCTATATTTAGTTTAGTGAGTGATGCTGAAAAGCTATGTCTCTATGGTTGGAGTCCATTTATGTATTGCTGCATGCTCAGAGAGTGCCCAGTTAGACGGAGGTGTATGCCCCCAAGCTACTGATTGGTGTGTGCACGATTTGAAGAGTTGTTCTGCGCAGCCTTGTGTTGCAATGTGCTCTCGGCCACAACTGTTAGACACACAGCTTGTGCCTGGGTCCCCAGTACACAAGTGCGTGCAGTTTGTGTGTGCCTAGGACTGAGCACCCTGAAGCACGAGCAGGTTGGTTTGGAGATGTGTGGATCTGGGAAGGATGGGATTCTGCTGAAGCACTGGCTGAAACAAAGTGGATATAAACTTGTTTAAAGGTTTGGGATATCGTGATAGACTTCAGGGAAATCTGTCTTCCACAGAAACTGTTAATTTACTAGAGTGGGAAAGGAGACATCAAGACCATGCATTATTAGTATTGGTTGACCTTGAATTATGACTGTATGTACTATCTAGGATAGGTTTTCAGGATTTGTGCTGCATGTTTACATGCTGATGCTGAAGAAGATGCATATTAAAATAAATAGTAGAGGAGGATAGCTCGGACTTTCTCTCGGTTGTGGTCTCTGAATGAGGAACAGATAGCCCTTTTATGCACAGTTGAGAAAGGCACAGAAGGTGAGTTTAGCTGTAGCTTAGTGCTGCTTCTTGCAGGAGGAGCATTTGGCTTCCTAGGCTGGTCCTTAGCAGTGCTTCACTGTAGTTATGGCTGAGTGTGGCACATCCAGGACAATATCCCCAGCCACATTTCTCCCATTCTGTAGTGCTGCTTTGAAGCAGTGGAGTGACATTAAAACCTGTGAATGTATTTTGTTGGAACTTTGTCTCATATATGAAAAGTAAATGTTGGTATGGTAAGCCGGCAATTGCCATTGATTAAATTCAACATTGCTACAGTCTCTCGCTACACTTGGTTCAGTCTCCAGACAACACTGCCTGCCTGATCTGTGTTCTGTTGTGTTTTAGGGAGCAAGCTCACCCATCTTCCTTGGAAATCTGGGAGATCAGCTTCTTTGCAGGCATGAGGGGCTGGTAAAGCAAATGAGAGTGTGTGGGGTGGAAAGACTAGAAGCAGTTACAGGAAGAAATTGGAGGTGCTGGAAGGCAGAAACATGCTTCAAGAAGAGGAAACCAAAATTGCTAATGAGAGCAAGAGCTCAAATTCATTAACAGAAAGTACCCTGGTCTTATCCCCCTTAATCCTAAATCAGTGAAAATGAGTGTTAAACGAGGCCCAGTACATCATGTGCTAATTGCAGATAAAAAAGAGAGTCTTGGGTGGATGGGAATTATATGCTAAAAGGCTTTTTTCTCTGTGCGGTGCACGGTGAGGTTGCTGGCTTGCGTGGAGCACAAAGCCCTCCCTTTCTTGGACAGCCCAGTGCCTTGCTGGCGTTTTCCTCCGAATCTGTTTCCCATCAGGGCTGGGAGAGGGGGAAGGTGTCGAGCATCTCGGAGAGTGGGAAGGGAGCTGCTGCCTCCTTAAGGAGACCTGCCAGCCCATGTGGCAGCCGGCAGTGCCGAGCAAGCGAGTGTGCGTGTGTATATGTATGTATATATGTATGTGTGCCTTTGTAATGAATCACCCCGCCATTGTCTGCTCCCCTCCCTGCTGCTGGCGATGGAGCCTTTCACCTGGGTTGCTGCCTGCTGGCGGCCTTCTTCCAAGGTGGGAAGAGGAGGAGGAAGAAGGGTTACTCGCGATAATTAAAGCCAGGCTGGGGAGAGCTGCTATTTTCCGACTGCAGCACCCTGTTTTCCCTCTTTCTCTCTTGAGTTCACGTATTTTGATGCGGGTGTAGGCAGGAACGTCTGAAGGGTCCCCTTCTGTGCAGCTGCAGGATCACCAGTGTGCATTTTGTGGCACTGCTTGAAGTGTCTTTGCTGCCCTGCCTGCCAGCGTGCCCCCTCCTGTCCCCCACAGCACCCCTTGGAGGCTCCAGCCAGCACCGTTTATCTTGGCACGTGTTTGACTTGCTACGCTCTGCCCAGGGCTCAGGGAGGTGATGGCGTTTGTGGCTTTGAGACTAATTTATGTCCTTGTTAAAATGAACCAGCAAGCAGCCTCATTTTTTCCAGAGGTTTTCTTCCCTTTCCCTTCCCCCTTCCATAACCCTTTCCCTGCCAGACCCTGTGTGTAGCTGAGACAACCTTGTGCAGCCAAAAGTTGCTTGCTCAGTCAGTGATTGTTTTTTTTTTTTATTTCTTAATTTTAAAAAAAGACAAATGCAGAGCTCCTTAAATGGAGATCTTATTTAAATCAGAGCTGTGGCTGACTCATTAAAAGCTTCTCTGTCTCCTTTTCTTTCCTCTGCCTCATTCCATTTCCCTATCTTTCTCTACCTCCCATTACAGTAATGGCGTGATAAAATGGATCTTTGTCTGTGTTCCATGTTGGGATCATGCAGGGGGTGTGTATTTGGAGGGGGAGGAAGACAGGAGATGGGGAGCCCTGCCACGACAGCCACCTTGTGCTAACTAAAAATATACAATGCATCCAATTATAGGAGAGCATCCTCCTTTGTTTGACCTGGCTGCAAGGGAGACCGAGTCCCAGAACAGCCGTCCCCTTATGTCTGCTTTAGGATCTGTTCCCCTCCAGGCAAGCTGGATTCTGCAGGGTTCCCCTGCCTCACTAAATTTTTTTCTTTTTTAAAGAGCTTTTTCTGTGCATAGTGAAGGCTCTCTTTTGTTCTCTCTGACTTCTTCCAGGAGCTACCACTATTCCCCTGTCTCCTTCTCTTGCTTTGAGGCATCTCCTTTTCTTTTCTGGCCAAGCGTCCTTGCTGTTTGCTCCTCGGTTTGGTGTTACTCTTGCAAACTTGCATGAGCTGTCTGAAGGGGATTGCCCTCTGTCCATGGCCTTGTGCTCTTCTTTGCCTTTCAAAAGCGACGCTTGTTTACATGATACCTGTCTCTCTGCCTATGCCTGTCCCCTAGTTTTTGCTTCCTTTCTACTTTTTGTCGTAGGACTTTGTTTTAGCGCTGCAGACACTGTGTCAGCAGCAGAGGTTTGTGTGAGAGGAATCCTGGCCGGTCACTTTTCCAGGAGAATCTCCCCTGGGAATTGAAAGCTGGATCTGCGGCTCACTTCCCTGATGTAAGGACACGGTTGCTTGAGGTGGGCCTGTGGGTTGTGTCTGTAACTGTTGTAATACTTAGAGATTTAACTGCTGGTTGAGAAGGGCTTTTTCTTAAGGGCTTAAAATCAGTGGGGCCTATCAGAACCCAGTAAGTGTTTTTTCAAGTCCTTTTCTCCTTACCACCTTTCCTGAGCACTTTCAGATGCGTTGGAGTAGAAGCGAACTGCTGTAGGTGCGTGCAGAGCAGACTTGGGATGGCAGAAGCTGTGTTCAGTGTTGCCTAGGCAGGATGGTGTTGTAAGGAGGAACTTGATACAGCAGTGCCATTTCCTTAAGTCCCTGTCCTAGAAATAACCTCGCTGTTCCCTAATGCATTTCTTCTGCAGGTGACTAGGTAACTAATCCCCAGGTACCTGGGAATTGAGAAATGAGGATGCCTAAGTTTGCCATGGTACATGCTGTGATATTCAGATGACAAGGCTGTGTAAATTTAACATACTGTTTTATTGTTATTTTAAGAACTATTAATTTGTGAAGTATCTGGATTAGTGAAAAGGTTGTAGCGAGCTACCAAAAAATACTGAAAGTTGAAGGTTGAGAAGGAGAGAAGCCCTTAAAACCAGCAATGTCTTCCCCTGCAGGTTATTAATTCATGATGGCTCCATTGCACTTAATTAGTATCGACCAGCCTTCTACTATAAAATTCTAACACCATTGCAAAAGGGGGCTGCAATGGGAGAACTGATGGTTTTAGGCCTGGATTCTGGCCTTATTAACTGCTTTAGGTAAAATGCTTGATGTTCCTCTTTTAGATACATTTTCAGCAGATGATGTGTGCAGTTAGCTGCCCCTTTTCAATGAGTTCCTTAACCTGTGTGTCTCCCAGTTGCAAAGTCTCAGAATTGACTGACAGGCATCCCTTGAAGGTCTAAGTACCAGGGAGGAGGTGGCTGATTTACCTCAATCTGTTCTAATATTGTTATAAAGGTTGTAGTCAGGTATTCTTTCTATCTGACACATTCTCTGGAATCAGAGTAGAGAAATGTTAACTTTCCTACCAAAAGTAGTTTGGTTTGCTCCTGTGCAGTTATTTGTGATCTTTATGTTGTGGTTTTTGTTTATTTTTCTCCTGGGCTGCTGAAGCTCATGCTGTGACCATGGGGGCTGGGATATATGGGCTGGCTTTGTAGGGTGCGCAGAAGCTAGAGCAATTAGTGTTCAACTGAAAGCTTTCTCAAAAAACTACAGTGGGCTTTGCCTATATAAAAGAAAACAGGACAAATGCTGGAGCAGTTCAACTGTGTGCTTTGTTTAAAATATCTGGGTTTTTTTTTTCCCCTTTGAAAAAATGTCCATTGAGCAATATTATTCACAAACTGAATTGAGAGTTATCAAGATGGTAATGGGAAAGCACTTCAATTCCAGGGCATTTCCATATTTTAAGTTGGGAAAGAAACCTTCATTTGTTCTCTTTATTTCTGTTTCTATTTATGATAGTCTTTAATCACATGATTGCATGCTATTTTTTTTCCACAAGAAAGAAAAACCAGACAGCCCTCCACCCGTCCCCATCAGCTCCAGTATATGTGTCACCACGATGACCTCCGCAAGCATCAGTAGCAGGGTTGGCCATCCCACAGACCTCTGCCCCTTACACTGAATGTGTAATTAGCTGTCATTTTCTCTGCAGGCCAGCTTGATCTGTGTTTGCCAGTTGGTTTTGTGCATTTGCTGGCAGCAGAAGATTGGTGACTTTTCACAATATTAGGCTCTGGTTTAGGCTCGGGGAGCATACACTAGTAGGCACATTTTCCCCTCTCTTCCATCCCTGCATGACCTCGCCTGTCTCAGCTCTGCCATCCATCATAGATGGATAGATGGGTCTTCTTCCTCTCACTCTCTCCTCATGATCCCTGGTTAGTGCTTGTCCTGTGCAAGTCCATGTCCATGCTGTCCCTGTCTCCATTCCTCTCTAGTTATGCGTCATCGTCTTTCGGCACACTACTTCTTTGCCTTGACCATTTCAGTTCTTTCTCAGCTAATTTTTAGGCCTGCTTATTCTTTCTTCTCCTCCTCCCTGTGCTCACTACAGCCTTCTTGTCATATGTTTTTTTAACTTCTCCACTCACTCCTTGTATTCCTCATTTAGTTTTCCTTTTCTGCTCCTGTTGAAGTCAAACTTGTCTGATTTGTCCCTTTTCCCCCCAACACTAAGTCTGTCCTGTTGGCGCTCAGGTTTCTTGTCCCAATTTACTTGCCTTCCACTACACTTCCAGATCTGTTTCTTGGGTTCCTTTGGATTTGAGGTAACTGCTGTTCCATATGACTTGATCCTTGCAAAGGTGATGGTGCAAAGTATGGGAGATGGATAATCTCCCTGCTGTCATTGATCTCCAGGCCGGGATCTGACCTTGCAGGTATCTCCTGTGAAGCTATGGATGAGCCCTGAACCAGAGCGTGAGATTACAGACAATTGGGTGCAGGTGGCACTGCCAGCCTCCCTCAAGCATCTCTATTTCCTGTTAGGATCAACTGTGCCTAAACCATTCCTGATGGCGAGTAACCTGCCGCAAAAACAGTTGTGATGCCACTGCCAGCCTCGACAATCCAAGTCCTTTCCTTTCTGAGCATTGCTAAATGTTTCCTAATATTTAATGTAAAGCTTGTTGCCACCATCTGTTAAATTTACACAGCCTTGTCATGTGAATAATGATATCCATGATAAATGTAAAGAGTGGATTGGTTCCTTTTGGCAGATTTTGGGTTTTTTCCTTGTTTTTAGCCTTTTTGCACCATCATATAATAGATATAGTTGGTAAAATGTAAAACAAGCATAATGTTGGTCAGATTTTGGTGACTTTTTAGTATGGGTTGCTAAATATAGTTCGCTGAAATGCAAGTTTTTCTGTTAGACATGAAGTCCTCACAGGGCTTTCCAAGTGTGTGAGGCATTTTTTTTGTGGTCCCCCCTCCCCCAGTCATAAACGAGACAAAATATTCCACCTACTTCTTTCCCTGGTTGGATTGATACGTCTGAAGTAACAAAAAAATTAGCAACCCTGAAATCAAATGCGGATAGCATGAAAAAAAAAAAGTTAAAATGGTTTCTCAAAATTACAAACAACTGAAAACAGGGTCTTAGAATGGGAAGTATCAGCCAGCCTGGCTCTACCAGCCCTGCCTGTAATGGAGACTTTCACCCTGAGTCCTCTCTAAATACCTAACTGGAATTGCACTCCAAGTAGCCTGTAATCTGAGGGTGCATGGAGACACCAAAAATGTCCAAGTAATTGCAAGGGTAATCTTCTAGTCGGTTCTGAAGACTGCCCTCGGGCTGGGAGTCTTGAATACGGTTAAAACCTTCTGAACTGTCCTCTGGGTTATCCTACTTAAA
Organism: Columba livia; assembly: GCF_036013475.1. NCBI lineage: Eukaryota > Metazoa > Chordata > Aves > Columbiformes > Columbidae > Columba > Columba livia. Next base: position 174,124,619 of record NC_088602.1, read on the forward strand.
ATTCATAGTCTCTGCAGTTGTGGTCCTGTGGAGTTTAGGATTTCTGTGTGCTTTATAAGTCCCAGTCTTGCCAAGCTATCTGACTTGGAGGGCATATTTGACTTTCAGATAATTGCTTTTGATTAACTAAGATTTAGATAATCAGAGTTTGACCTACACAGTGCATAGACCATCATTCACCCATCGGGTTTCACTGAGGCTCCTTATCTGAAGCCTATGCTCTCCCTCCAGTCCTAATAGCAAAACCTGCTTTAAATTACTTAAAAAGACAGGTTTAAAAATGCCTTGGAGAGGAGTTCAGATTTCTTGGATAGTTTTAGTCCTTCTTTGTCTCACATACCCTCCATGAAGAGTGAAACCCTTAATTTGATTTGTTATTCTTTGTAGCTTTTCTTATTTTTGCTATTGCAGCATATGAAAGGAGGTTATCAAAACTGAACTATTATGCAAAGTACTTAGGAATATTATGGAGCAGAACTAAGAAGGCCTTTTGTTTTCTAGCTTGTGTCCCTTTCTGCTTTGTAAGACGTGGTTGAGATAAATAGGACAGCAGGGGAATGGATTTTGGAGTTTCACAGGCAGAGTTTTGGATCTGTTATCTTACAAAGGATTCTTCCAGCCTCTACCAGGAGGTAGAGGAGAAAGAGCATGGTAATTTGGTGAAATTAGTGGATTAGTCAATTTGCTGACTTGGTTGGACTATAAGGTATTGTGGCATGTTAGCTTTGTTCAAATACTCCTCTTGCTTTTCTTTGTGTGTGTGATGAAGCTATTTAATGTTGTTACACTTGTCTTTCAAAACTGTTCTCTGGTCTGCCTCCACCTGGTCTCAGGATGAAGCTCTCTTCTGTCTTGAAGCAGTGGGAGAGAGAGGAAAAGTACTTCTACGAGTCCCTCTTATATAAAACTTGGGGGGGCGGGGAGTGTTGATATTTTGTGTGTATTTGTTTGGTTGGTTTTTTGGGTCACTTTAGACTGTGGTGGAGCAAATCTGTGGTAAGGAGTGTAGTGTGGTGAGAAATGGGAATGAAGAAAGTGGTGACTGGAGGCTGTGGTGAGAACTTGAGACAGTTCCCTGCTCCAGGTGTCCTTCACAGGGACATGGGTGATGGGCTGTGAATGAGCATATGCAAAGTGTGACTGATGGAGAGGTGTAGTCAAGGAGGGACCGACCCTCTTTGTGGTTGAAAGAATTCGGGTCATCCAAAGCCAGCTGTAAACCTTCATCCTAAGAGAAATTTTCTGAGGGACTCTAGATCTTCAAAGCTCCTTTTGGTCAAAATGCCGCAAGGGATGTGAGAATGAATTTATCTGGTAACATGGACTTCAGAAAGGTGGAAGAAAAGACTGCTGGGATCTTGATGCTCTGTCAAAGCTAGACTGCTAAATGCCTTGTCTTACTGAGTGAATCTAAATAAACCGGGTTAAATCAGATTAAAGATCCCTGAGCTGTGTTTTCCACCAAGTCTGAAACTGTCATTTTGGGCAGCCCGATGGCAACTTTGGCTGTAGACAACGTGCAGGTCCTCCTGGAACAAGCCCGGCTGTGAGGAGGTAAGAGAGGCAGTGATGTTACTGTCTCTTTCTGCTCAAATGTGATTTCTCAGGACTTTTTTGTTGTTGTTAGGGATGCTTTTAATTGGTTTTGATGGTGAGCTGCAGGAGTTACTTCAAGTGTGGCACAGAAGTCGGGAGAAAGCTGCACCAGAAACTGCAGACTTGATCTTCTCAGTTCAGACCAGCGCCTGCTCTGCCTCCTGCCTGATTGGGTGCCAGAGGTCCTGCCTCGCAGCTCAGCCACGTGGCCAAGAACGCATCTAGAAAGCCGAAGTGGCTTTTTTTAGTGGGTGGGTTGGAAACTCTGAACCATGTTATGTGTAACACAGAAAAGAATAATAGCTGGAGCTGAGTAATAGGAATTTCTGAATGTTTTGGAGGAGAGTAAAGGACGCTAAATTTCATTCTTCTAGAGGGTTTATGGAGAGCTGTAGTGGCTTTCAAAAGTGTATTGTAGGCCTCTGGGTTAGGTGTGAGGCTCAGTGCATAGCCCTACAATTATTCTGAGATACTACCTGGCCTAAATCTAGGAGAAAAGCTGGTGGCAAGCAAGAACCATGTTTGATTGACACAATTTAAATGCAGTGCTGTGATGAGCCTCCTGGCTACTATTCTGGCAGTCCAAACAGAAGAGTGTCAGTGTGGGGCCAGGCCTCCTGCAGCCCATCCAGCTGTGAGGGGGTTTGGGAATTGCCCTCAGCTGTGTCCATCCCACCTTCCTGCCTGGAGTTCTGTCCCTGTGTGAGCTGCTCTGGTGTGAGGTCAGGTGCATCAGTCCTGCTGTTGCTGAAGTGCGGGGAGATAAGTCTGTTAATTAGGCTGTTGTGAGCACAATGCTAGAGGCAGTTGCTCAGATCATTCCCTCTGTGATCGACAAAGATGGACCATAGCTAGAAAATGCAGGTGGTCCTCATACCCTGTGGTGCTGAGTTCTGGGATTCTGGCACAGCTTTACGTCTTGGACATGCAAGGGGAAGCTATAAGAGCAATAGATTCAGTTGCCATTGTTTTAATCTTACATGATATTTGGAGCGTGGCCTTTTAAATAAATGTTGGTGGTTAATTTCTAGATTTAAAGGAGGGTTTTCACGTGCATCAGTCTTCCTGTGAATCTTCTAGTGCATTTTGAAGGCCTAAGAAAGCAAATGGACTTCAGGTAATAACAGGTACTTGAGCTGCTGTGGGCTGCTACTCATATTGTCATTGGCTGCTTTTGAATATTAACTCTTCCTAAAAATGTATTAGGATACAAAAAGTCCTTAGTTTGTGATAAGCTTTACCAGCCTGGATGCATGAGGTAGGAAGGGATCACCTGTAACAGAAAAATAGGTTACAGAGCCCTGATTTGTTCTTGCGTTTGGTGCCTGTTTAGTCCTGATCCTCTGACTGCCCTTTGCTTCCAGCAGAGCAGGGCAGCTCAGATCCCTTCAAATGAGATGAAGTTAAAACCAAGTGCCAAGGGCTTATGCTGAAGAACGTTTCTCAGGTTTGGCAGTGATGAAGTATGTTTGTGGGCTGTGCTGGCCCATCTGGGGGATAACTGTGTTGAGCTCACCCAGCAAGCTGGGTCTCCTGCTTTCCAAGCCAAGAGTGTGTTGGGTTTTAGAGGGACATGTCTTTTGAAGGAGCATGTTTGTAGGACAGAGCAACCGTCTGTCTCTCAGTTCCACGCAGTGGCTTCAGACTGATGAGAAACGATTCCAGTTCCTTATGTCCTTATTGCTTTTGATGGATGGGTTCTTCAAAGAATAATTCACTTTTGCTTTCTTATTTTCAGTTAACTGTGCTCCTTCTAAAACAGTGAGGATTATCATCTTGGCCGCTCACATACACGTGCTGCAGGATCTCCTCCTCCCTGTCCTCAGTTGCGGTGTTGCACATTTCACACATCTCATCTCTTAAAGGAGAGGGGGTTGTACCTATGGAAATTAGAGGAACTGGCAAAGTCTGCTGAAATCTTGTGGTGTTTTAGGTCAGCTGTAAGTGATAGTAATCTGATCTATGGCAAATCTTTCCCTCCCTAGTCCCCAGGGTGCCTGCTCTGCCTTTTGCATGCCAGTGGGGCTGATAGGATCCAAATTAACTTTTTCATGTGTTTACATTTATTTTCTGAGTCATGAGAGGTCCTCAGGAGGCACAGGATTAAATGTTGTTTTCCTTCCTAACACTTCTTGTATTGTAGCAAACATTATCTTTTCATTCTTGCCTGGGATCAGATGCCATTTTTTTCCATGTAAGTGTGCTGTTGGGTATGCGACCCATCATGGGAATAACGTGGAGCTGCACGGTTAGCAGAGGAGCACTTGTTATTTTGATGTCTGCTGCAAAATGGTGGTTCTTGCTCTAAAATACTTGGTGAGGTAATTGCTCATCTTCCAGGATATTTTGCTTCCTCTGTGTATGAGGGCTGTTAATAGGATAGGAAAGTACAAGATGTTTTTTTGTGCCAGCCTGGGTCTGACTTCTGACTGGATCCTTTAGTTTTAGCAATACATGAAAAGACAGTTGGGGTGATGGTTAGGAACAGAGATGTAAAATCCCAGGACTAGCTGCTGGCCAAGCAGCGGTGTTGTTGTTACTTTCTACATACACTGCTGTGATTGCCATTTTATATTTTTAATATAAGGCAGCATCTTTTTGGTGGCGTGGCTGATGACCAGTCTTGAAGGAGGGTTGCCGCTGCTCTTCCAGGAGCCTTTGGTCAGAAGGGACAGAGGGCAGCGGCAGCTGATTAATCTACCTATTCAGCAGGCAGCTGGTCTTCCTTGAATTTCTGTAGGGAGGGAGGTTTTCCTGTTAGATGGTCCAATACTTTGCTTTGGAGCAAATTCATGCCACAGAGCAGGGGATTGGGACAGAATTTCATTAATAGGAAAACAGCCATCCCCAGCAGGCTGTGCAGCACTTGGATGCTGCCCTGATCTCTTCCTTTGACCGTGAGGACCATGGATGAAATAGCAGAAGCTCTGGCTTGCGGTAGAAAGCTCACTCTCGATGTGCTGCAGGGCCATTTTTGTGCATAAGAAAGACCCATCTGTTCCACTTCAAAGGTCTCAAAGCAGCTGAAATGAGACTGCAGGGGAATTTAGCAGTTTAATCCAAGACCGTGCATCTGCAGACCTTGCTGAGTTGTCACATACCCTTGCAGGAGCCCTGCCGTGCCCAAGCCGTGACAGGGACGAGCCGTTTGGTGCCCAGCTTCTACCTTAAGCTGGGCCAGGATCCAGGTATGAGGAGCAGCTTCTCCTTGTGCAGTCCGAGAGGTGTCATTGAAAGCATGTGGCATGTTGAGATTGCAGTTTAGTTACCATCATCTTTTAAAATGTGAGCACCGAGAAAGGCAGAGGTGCCTCTAATTTGTTATATGCTGTTAGTTACAGCCTTTCCCTGAAAGGGATCTGCCCTGGTGCAGCTCAGTTAGCCAGGGCAGGCCAGCTCACACCTGTCACTTAAGATAACCCTTTGGCTGCTCCTAGTGAGTGTGTCTTTTTGGCTTCCCTTCATTCAGGGTAGGCACTATCTGTTTTCTGAAGGCTTCTCCATATATTGCGTGACCAGGAAATATCTTGTCTTTTGAATCTAGTGAGATATGCAGTGGAAGCTGGTATGAAAGTCTGGTTTTAAGCATCGCCATGGGTTTTTATGGCCCTATAAATTTGATCCTGAACAGGTGTCTTATGTGTGATTTTGATTTCTTTCAAAATGTACTGCAAAATTTTATTTACCCCTTGAAATTATTTAAAAAAAATAGTTTATTTATAGGTGAGAACATAGCTAAGATCCTTGTTAAAAATGCAAGCTTTTAGCACCATGAAAGTCAAAATAGCCCCAGTACGTGAACGACATGCAGATGACAGCTGAATAAATGCATGCATTTTCTGTATGTCCTAAACCTGTTTTCCAGCCAATTTTATTTGTCCCAGTGATGGCCAAGTTGTGTACATCTGTTAGCGTCCCACAGAGAGCCCAGCGGAGCTGCTAGCGAGCAAGAAATGCCTGAGTAAATGCAGTCCTGAAATTAAGGAAGGGAGTTGTGGGGGGGAGAGACAGGCTTTCATTCATACTTCACCGCTCAGCCAGGCTCTGGTTGAGCTTTTGGGTTTGGTGGGCTTGTATTTTTGCTCTTTGAAGGGGCAGTATTAAAAGATTTAAGACCCTGTGGGGTCTTAAAGCAAATTCTTTTCTCCCCAAGTGTGAGCACTACACCCAAAAGCCAGAGGCCCCAGAAAAGGTGACGGCAAAGCATGTGGTAAGTGCATTCTGCACCTCTCTGGAAAGCAGAGCACCTTTTTACTTTTTCACAGTGTTTTTGCTTGTTTGGAAAGTAACCGGAGCTGTGCTCATCAATATTTGAGGCTCTCAGGTGCCTGTTGAGGGCTGGAGGGAAGGAGGGCCAAGGGAGGGCAGGCAGTGTGGGAGCCAGAGGGGCAAATAGGGAGCAGCCCTGACCCTGCCTGGTTGTCTCATCTCCCTTATGCTAGTAGACTTCTCATCGGGACGAATGTGCTCTGAAATATTTATTGCCCTGTTTAAATATTCATCGCTGCAAAGGCAGCACAGCCTGATGGCAGCAGCAGAGCCTCAAGGGACAGGGGCTGCAGCAGTCCCTGGCGTTTCCGTTCAGTAATATGATAAAAATATATTAAAAAAAAAATAATTGGGCATTCCCCCACTGCAAGATTGACAGGAGCAGTCAGGCATACGTCTCGGTGTTTCCTCTCCGTGCCAGAGACTTGTGTTTGCTCTCAGGCTTCTATGCTGGGGTGCTGCTCTTGGTTGCCAGATGCTAATGCTTTTTTTCTAGGCCTGTATCCTGGAGCAGGCGGCTTTGTTTAGCCTGACACTGTATGCGTGAAAGGGGATGTACAGAAGGGGAGACCGACTGGCTGAAAGGGTTTAAGTTTTGCGTAGCCTGTTCTCTTGTCTTCCTGTAGGTGCGAGCAGACAGAGTGAGGCAGGGAGAGAAAGGATCTTTAATGCACTTGGCTGTAGAAGGTGTATGTCCGCTGGGAATTATGGACGGGTAAATTTCATGGGAATGCGTGCAGTAACATATTAATGGAGCTGCAGATGCTGACAGGCATGCCACCAAAATGAGTTGTTCTTATATCAATTTAGCTTTTAAGGTTTATTGATTTAGCTTCAGTGAAATAGAGCGGTTTAAAAGTGGAACTACCAGTAATATGCAGTAGTTTAATGAGAAGATTTGGTGTATTGCTGTTGTTAAACCCACACATGCTTTTTGTGGCCAAGGCATCGATGTGGTGGTGACAAGGGCGAGCAGCATGCTTCCAAAGGTACGGAGGGAGCTGCTTGAACGGGGGCGCTGCAGGACCTGCATTAAGAACACCCAGCCCAGGAGGAGCAGTGAAAGATGGTCAGACACACTGTGGACCTGGGGCTTCACCTTTGAGCTGTGCAGGTGGCCTTTGTAAGGGAGAAGTCTATGCTGGTTTGTGGTTACAACAGGAATTCAGTAAACATATATTAGCTGGAAGGCCTGGGGGAAAGAGACTCTAAAGGATTTGATAACAAAGGGGAGTTCTTTCCTGAGATACCTGACAATTCACCATGTAAAAACCAACTCTGTACTGGCTTACATTGGGACGCTCTGAAAGCTAAGCAGGTAGAGGCAGTAACATACGCAGAATGTCCAAGTAACCTCTTGTTCTGGGACAAAGTGGCTTTCAGGTGCATTTCCAAGTTGCGCTTAATGTAGCATAGCTATGGGCTGCTGTGAGAAGAATAGTCCCCCTCGTCTCTCTGCCCTGGCCATATGTTCAGCCACCTCACTGCTTTGGGCACCGTGCTTAGGCGGATATAAACCGAGACAGTTCAGTTTATGACCAAACAGACAACTATTGTTTGGATTAATTTTCTGGCTACAGCTGTGGCATGACTTGGTCTCGCAACAGCCGGGGAGGGAAGCAGAGCCCATGCTTCTGAGGCCAGCTGGTAGTTTATCATATTAGGTAGTACACGAAACTGCACCCATACTTCTCAATAGCTTGTTCCCCTCCATAAGGTGAAGTCATTTTCCTTATAAATGTGTCTGCTGCTGAGTTTAATCTGCTTTAATTTATGTGCATTGACTTCTGCCAGCTCTTCTTAGCTTTCCAGAACATTGTCCTATAGATCTGGCCTCAGATGGTGTCTTCTGGTGTATGTGTTGTAGGCCATTATGTCTCACTCAGGTGCTTCTGATTTGAATGACATAATGTTTTCAGCACAAAGGCATGAAGAGATGGAAAGGGCTGAGTCCTCCTCACTAGCTGACTTAATGACTGTCATTTAGGAATCAGTAAACAAACTAAAATGGTACCTTTTACCAGAACTGAATTTATCAGACTCAGCTTCTGGCTATTGGTTTTATTGATGCCTTTGTTCATTAGATTACATATTATTAGTGCCTACTTCTTTTTTTTTTCCTCTCCTGACAATTAATATACTTTCACAAAACAGTCAGTTGACACTTTTTTTAATTATAAGCAAAATAGATTGGGCTTTTCAGGTTTTTCAGTGTACAGCCATGTGGCTTTTTCCAATCTTGTGGTCATTTTTGTGGCTCTCGCTTGTTCCCTTTTGAGTTTTTTTAATTCCCTTTTTAAAATTCATGTGCAGAAGTGTGTATCACCTTATTTTTTTCATCTGGTCAAGGCCACGTGCTAAAGTAGCAATGCTTCCCACACCCTCCTTGTTGGTAATATATCCAAACAGCTGTAGTCACCCTTTGTACCAGGCTGCTGCATTGGTGAGTTCCTTCTCTGTGGCCATTCCTTTAAAGAACCTCTGATTTCCGAGACACATAGTGGAGGTTTCCTTGAAAATGGAAAACTCCTCTTGGAACAAATTAGTAGCAGGAGATAAGAGAATGCATTGCTGGAATGGAGAGTAACTGTGGGAAGAAATCTGTGTTTTTAAACCATCAAATTTCTGTTCCTGAGCATGTGCCAAGTCAGTCTCAGATATCCTCCCCCCACCTCAACCCTGAGAGCAGCTTGAAGTAATATTGTCGCTGTGTTACTGAGTGCTGGCGCTCGAGTCACAGATGAGTCCTGTTTGCTTCGGCTGGGGCTGCTGCATCGCATCCCCTGTCTCCTGTACTGAATTCTGACCCTACCCACACTAGGCCAGTGGCAGTGAAAATGTGATGGGACTGAGATGTTTGGCTGCTTGCATTAAAAAAAAAGAGCCCCAAGAGGAGCTCTGGTTTTGTGTTTAAGTATGCTGGATACATCTCTTCCCCCACCTTTGCTCCATAGTCATGCCCAAACACGCGGCTCCTCGCTGTGGTTTCTGCCAGCTCTGCAGTTCTTTCCGAGGCATTCAGCACTCTGCAATGGATTCCAGATGTGCTCTCCCCTTCCTGGCACTTTCTCCTTTCCTCATCTGGCAGTGAGGCAGGGCTTCTTTTCCCTGTGGGGTGCTGGAATTAGTGCAGGCAGGTGGGAGGACTTTCCTGCTGGACACTGAAATTGGGGGAGTTGGAGGGGCCTGTGTAAGTGAAGCTGGGTGATGGGGCTTTGAGGTGTGTCCATCCTCCAAGAGCCAAGTCAGCTTGGACCAGCACCTCCACACAGCTCTGTACCACTTTCAGCTCATTCCCCTCACAGCAGGGGAGAGGGTGACAGAGAAGCCCCATGCCAAAAGCAATATTCAGAATCCTTCTTAGAAGAGCACTGAATATACAGAGAGATCTGGAAGAGTCTCTTAGAGATAGCTGCATCACATAGTAAGGTCTTTGAAAAATTCCTCTGTAACTAAAGTAGATATAAATCTTTCTAAGGGGTTGAATGAGCTTCATGAGGGTTTAAACATTCAGGAAAGCAGTTTGAATTCTTGAGGTTGCCGGAATAACTTTCCGCACTCACTGAGACGTGGTGATGTGCTTGCAGATACAGGGTGATAGTCCATTTGCAGAGCAGGGACGTGGGATGAAAAGCTTATCAGTCCAGCTCAGGTACCTGACTGGAGTTGGAGAAGCAGTTTTTTAGAAATATGACGTCACCCAGAGAACTACTGTCTTCCTTGAAACAAAGCTGTCTGGAGTGAGCAGACTGGTTGCAGAATTAGCTGAGATAACGGTAGCTGTGACACTAACCTGACAGCCTGGTTGAGAGTTACCACAAGGCCGGGTGGGATTTTCTTTCCTGTTATATTTCCCTGTTCTTGTAGCCCTTCTTTTACAGAGCAGCACCAGGAACCACGGGTTAGTGGTCAGGAGTAAGGCAGAAAACCAGCACAGAGCCGTCTGAGAGTCATGTACACAAGTGCCCAGGAACCCTGGTGCACCCGTAGATGATCCCTGAAAGAGCCATCACCCACACTCCTTCCCCACCACCAGCCTCCAGTTCCTGCTGCCTCCCTGTGTGAGGATTTGCAGTCATGCAGCTGTGAGTGTGATCGGTTTGCTAATCTGCTGAAAAGCTAATCGTGGTTAGCTTGGATTAAACATACGTGACACATCTGCAGCACACTGTTTCTTAGCTATGATTCATTTGAATTCTGGTCCAGAAGAAGAAACTTAACCCTCTTCACCCAATAGTAAAGTAATCTCACTTGTGTGGGAGATGCTTCTGTCACTCTGGGTGCCTGCTGGATTAGTGTATGACAGGATTTGTAATATTTTGAGACTTTATTTTCATATTTATTTGTTGAAAGCTAGTCATCTTATGGAAATCTTTTTTCCTAAGAAAGTTGGACTATGAAGTGGAAAATATTCACTTGGAATATTGTACTTGTGGGAAGAGTACAGCCAGGGTAGGTGATAAAGAACCGATCCGGAACAAAATATTGAGCCTGAGCCTTTCTCTTACTTGCTGGCTTTGCTGCTGAGGACAAATCCATCCTGGTGATTTTTTTCCCTTTGTTCCACAGCCCCACTCCTCTCCCCAATAATTCTTGGAGGTCGTTTCATTCCTAATATGGAATGGAAACAGATGTTGAGACCTCGATGTCATCTCTTGAAGCACAATTCTCTTTCTAATCAACCCCAGAGAGTGTAAATTGATTGAAAGCGTTTGGTGGGATGCCTTTGTGCCAGTGACATTTAACTTTTTTTTTTGAAAGAGGAGCAACGTAGATTTCAGGAGCAGAAAATCAGTGCTTTTTTAAAATGTGAAAGGTATGTTTCAGGCTGGTAAGTAGATGTGGCTCTGGGCTTTCTTAATGTTGTGTAACTCTAAAGCTTTGGCTATATCCAACAGAAAGCCTATTTGCAGGATGCCCAGGGGCTTCTTAATTAACCGTTATGCATTCAGCACTGGGAGCCTGTGTTTGTGCATTGGGATAGAGCAGAAGTTGACCGTTACTGGAAATAATGACAGCATGGGGATGAGTGAGTTCTTCCTGCGTATAAGAGTAAGACAAGACTATAATTTTCTTTCATCCTTTCCTACAAAAGAAGGGCTTGAACCTTGAATCTCTGTAAAGTTCTTAAATGCATTAAAAAAAAGGCCAGCTGTTTTATTTTATGGAACAGTTTTTGGTGGGCTCGAATGATAGCGTGTGTATTGGAACATAACTTGTTCTTCCCTTGCTTTACATATCTAGGAGAAGGAAGGGTAAGATTAGATAATCTAGTGCAAGCTTGCACCAGGAAGTCGACGGAAACATGCCTTTAAATGGTTAGCTAGGTGCTAGCTTGAGTGCAGGCTTCGCCCCCCCTCCGCTGTGAAAGGTTAGCTTATGTAGGCTTAAGTTAACCCAATGCAAAAAGTGTTTCCTAAAATTATTACATCTGATGGAAATTAAAAGAAAAAATGGATACATATAAAGTTTCTTCTGTTTTAACAAAACTAGCATGAAACTCCACCAAACCTATAGGTAGAGCAATGTTTTGGGGAGTATTCAGGAAAAATTGCTCCAGTGCCCATGGTAGTGGAGTCAAAATCCAGCATCCTTTTCTGTTACCCGTGTATGTCATAGGTCAAATGAAGCTGAAGCTCCATATGTGCAGATGAAATACAAATACCCTTATTACTGCAATCATTGTCAAGGTACTTTTATGATAAACCCACATCAAGAAAAAGCATGTTGATTTTTATCAGCCTGCGTCTTAAGCAAGACAGGTATGGCAGTCATACTCTCTGGAGTAACAGAAATGCCTTTCTAGTGTGGACTGTGGGTGTTGGGTTAGGGTCGTATACCCTTCTGAATCAAGGAACAGGTTTGTACAAAGATGAAGAAGACAGGATGATTATAATCTTTATATATCCTTTTTACCTCCGAACTTCCTTTCTGTAGGTATTGTACCCACTTTTTCCTTTCAGAAACTAATCCGTAATGAAATGGCCATAACAAAGAAAGTGTTATTACTGTGTTTTGGGGTAAGGAGCATGTGTGACGTTAGTGGGCACCCACAGCATTTGTGTGGCCAGGTCATTGTTTGGATGTGACTGGGGAGCTGGAAAGCCATTCCTTCATCATCCTATACATTGCTTAGGCTTTTGTTTGGGTAGCTTCATGACCCTAAGGAATAAAAGCACTGTTTTTGAAATCAAGGCTTAGATTCAACGTGCTCTGAGAGCTACCAGTGTAGGTTGGGGTTTATCATTGGTATAATGCCCCAGCCCTTGGCTTTCTGGAAGGGATCATGCTCAAATTCCTGGTGGGTCTTGGAGCAACCCTCGCACTGCTTTGTATCTGTTCCATTTGCAAAGAAATTGCTTGCTTATGTGTTTATCAGCAGGCAAATTGTGGGACTGTCTGGAGAGAGGGTTAACGTGTGCCAGAGACTGCGGCTCCCTGGCAGCCTGAGCTCATCCAAGTGCTGGTGCCCATGGCCCTTCCCTCCCAAACTTCTTCACTCTCTCTCCTTTCTGGCTCTGCTTCTCCAACTCCTTGCCAAGCCATTTCAGCACTCTTAACTGGGAACAAAACTAACCTGACAATAGAAAGCAAGTTTGGGTGTTGTGTTTTGTTTTTTTTTCCCCGAGATATGTGCTGAAATGGCTCAGCAGAGGGCAGACGGGGTGTCATAGCTGGCGGGGGACAGAGGGCAGGAGGGCACAGCTGAAGGTGGGACGGCAGCAGGTCCAGCCAGAGCCCCTCTGGAGCACGAGTCCCCGCTGGACTCCTGGGAGAGGGAGCTGGGACAGGGAGCCTGCTAGAGCAACCTTAATTTGTGTTCAGCTGTGAGAAGCAGGGGAAAAAAAACTCACAGCCTGTGTTCTTTAGCACTCTTATTATTCTCTTGCTTCTGCAGCAGCAGGACGGTTTGGTGAGCCCTTCCTCTCGTGTCTGTGTACAGCTGAGGAGCAGCGCTCAGCCTCTTCTGCGGGACCCATGTGTCACATTTGCCTCCCCAATGGGAGGCTGTGACCTGGATCAGAGGAGGGATGATGTGATCCCCCCATCCCCTGGCTCACAGGATCCCTTTCATGGGAGAGCTGAGGGCAGGCAGCGGCTCCAGGTTGGATGGTTGTGCCAGGCTCTTCAGGTCTCAGCTACAAACAGTTTTGCTGTTTACGAAAGGGATTAGGCTAGCGCAGAGCGCAAACAGTCATAGCCTGGAACACACCAGTCCTCACAAACAGGTTAATTGCCTTCCCTTAGCTGCAAGTCAGTTGCTTCAAGGTTTCATAAAATGAATTCAGCAAAGGCATACCTATTAGAAACCCCATGCTGCTAATAGGTATATGCTCAGGTCTATCCCAATGATTTGGGGGTTACCAGAGTTGAAAGGCATATTTAAGAGATTACTTGATGTTTACATGCTGTAGAATTTCCCTGCACCTTTCTCTGATGCTTATGACTCACAGTGAGGTTATGGAAAGCACAGACCATTTACCTTATGGCAGTTTGCATGGAAATGTCTATACAGACATCGTGCCAGTTCAGTTTTACTGAGATTATAATTTTTATTTGGTTGGTTATGCTTTAATACCTATGCATATTATGGCGTACCAATACAGAAGGACTCTGTAGCTGCATTGCTATAAGGCTCCTTTCATATCCCTATAATTACACCCATTTCTCTAATGAGCAAAACAAAACCAGACGTTCACAAAATAGACTCATCTTTGACAGTTTTATAGAGGCCTTTGTGTGCCTTTCTGGTGTTTGCTTTTGGCACCCCAGTGCCGTGATCTTGGATCACCACCTGCTGTCTGCTGAAAGAATTCATCCTGTGTCGCATTTGCTGAACCACGTTGCTCCTCGTTGTGATAATGACCCCAGCTCCCACCCTTATGCAAGGTACTGCTGCAGGTGGTTACTTACCGTTCCTTCACTTAGCTTGGAGCTACAAAGTTTGTTAATTAACTTAAAGCTGCATAAACTTTGGGAAATGTGTCCTCATCAGGGATTTTTAAATGGTTTAGCTAATTTGTGTTTTAAACCAAAAGTGGGGTGGGTCTGTACTGAGCTGTGTAGGCAAAACTCTGACCTAAGGAAGGAAGCAGGCATCTGCTAGAACATGGCTGGACCTTTGTAGGGCTGAGAATAGGGACCTGGAGGGGGAGCCCAGGTGGAAATCCCAGATTCCTCTTGTGCCCTGAAAGCTTGTGTGCTGATGAATCAGATGTCAGCATTTTGGAAGAGGGGAGCTGCTTTGAGTTCCTGCCTAACATGGATGAGTGATGTCTTTGGGAGCAGAGCAACAGAACGAATGCGTATGAATTGCTGGTTTTCTTCGAACTGTAGGTTACCATATATTGTACTGAAGTTTTTTCGTTTTTCTAAGACACGTGTGTTAACTACACTGAGTTGCAGTTGCACTGAACAGCCTTTCCCTGTTTGGTGAGCATGGGATGACATCTAGTGTGGGTCAGTACATGGCAGCACCAACTCATGGAGGGAATACCTTAGCCTGGAACTGCCAAACTGTTCCTGCAGCCAAATGTCCCTTAAGCTCCCTTCCTGGAGACTGCCAGCCACCCTGCTTTGTGGCTGAGAAAAGTGTCTGTCTGCTCCTGAATACTGGTTAAAATTTATTCCATCCTATCACACAAGTTGAAGACAGCAGTAGTTTTTTTGGGGAGCTGCAGCTGGTCTTTCCTAGTCCTATGATGGCATCCTTGCGTGTGTTTAGGGATGGCGACTATTCTTGGACATACCCATCTCAGTCTGTTGTTGCATTTGAGTCAGTGTTTAAGAGAATTTAGTGAGCTAAAACAGGCAGGACTGGCAGTGCAGTGAGGGATGTTGTCCAGATTGGATAGACAAAATACTTTCAGCTGAGTCTGTCCTCCTACGTATGTACCTTCACCAGGAAGCCTGGGGGTTTCTCTGTGTTCTTTGTACCTCCTGAGAAATGGGAAAAGCAGCGCCTCTGACTGCAGGATTTTCCTTGGTGGGTTAGAAGTAGGGAAAGGAGTTCAGCTTCAGAATTTGAAAATAAATGTGTTTGGTTTCTTTTGGTTAGTTCTTTAAAATACAAGGTGTTGTGTAAATGTTGGAATTCTGTAGAATAACAGAAGAGGTAGAATCTCCTCTGGGTTTGGAGGCTATCAGTATGCCATGAAACCTGCAGAGATCTCATTGGAGTCCTCCTCTGTAGGCACTGGTGGAGACAGAAGAAAAGTAATTCTAAAGCATCAAAGGAAATTAAAATTACAAAAAAAGTTCAGATGGGAAACGTGTATATAATCACACCAAGAAAAAAAATCATTTGAGATACGGATATACTCTGTAGGATGATGAAACTTGGACAAGCATAATGGTGATAGATCTACCGATAACCCGAGACATTAAATTAAGGATACTTTTGTAATAAAAGACAGGATTTTTGCATGTTAGTACAGCTGGGGGGAGGGGGAAGGAAGTGACAATAGTCTTAAAAACATTTCATTCTGCACCAGAAACCCTTATTTGAAAATCTTAGGAAGGTCAGAGAGAAGCAATAAATAAAGTTACCAGGATATTTTGGCTTGCAAGGTATGATTAAGCTCAAAACAAATATGTTTTATCAAAACACCACAAGCAACAGAAGAGATAGCATATTTTTTTGTCCTTCAAACATTTGTAGATAATTGAAGAAGGGAGAGAAAATATTTAAAAGGTTGAAATGTGTTTAAACTTGAAGGAACAGTGTTAACTGAGGGATAAAAAACATTGAAAATGAGATTATATAAGGTTTATGGTTGGCATTTTAAGTAGTCTAAGAGTGAGATTAAACAATATGGTAGAGTATGTCCTTTGGGGAGCAGCCCTGCCCTGTTGAGAAGACAGCAGAATAGGTTTTGTTTGTGGCTAATTAGCATTCTCATGCTCCTATCCAGACCACCACCGACGTGTAAATCTCGGTTGTTCTAAGAAAACTGGGAATAGTTTCTGCTACTGCATCTTTCCTGGGGTTCCTCTACCAATTTTAAAAATAATAATAAAAAAAAATCAGCTTCGTATTTGGCTCCTATTCTGAACACAAGAAATGGACAGACACCGTGGGCTATATGGAAGCACACAGACGATTGGATATAATGAAGTACAGTAAGCAGACGAGCTTGAAAAGGGGGCAGTATGCAGACAGTGGAGCTGTCGTGACAGAGGATGGATTCTGCAGGTGGGTGAGCAATGGAGGTTGCTGGTACCTGATTTGCAGCAGGATAACAGTGTTCAGCCTCTCCTCCCTCCCGCTTGTAATTGCCCTGCAGATCTTGGTGGTGGTTTAGGTCCCTGTTTTGAAGCTGAGAATGAAAAAAGAGTGAGCACAAGCAGAGGGCTGGTGGGTCGGCCCTCCTTTTTGGGGCAAAAAGCCCTGTCCTGCTTTCAGAAATTGTTCTTGGTGTGTGAAAAACCTCCGCAGAGCTGCCAGCACACGACACGGGGCTGCAGCGGCTCAGGGGAGTGTGTGCGGTGAACCGAGCGCTGCCCGTGGCTGGCGTGCTCGCCTGAATTTTCCTTTCTCAGATAAGGCTGCGGAGTTTTGTGTTTCTGCGGGCAGCAAGGCTTTGCAGCGGCTGGACTTCAGTTAATGAAACTGCCCATCGTTCCGCGCGGGCCAAGACTGCAGCGCAGCTCTGCTAAGTGGTATTGAATGCCCTTCCCTCTCCTTCTCTCCAGCTGCGGGAGTGCGTGGCCACGTGGCCCCCAGGGGAGGCAGACCAGATAGACTAATGTCAGAGCGAATTTGGGATTCAGCCAGTGTCTGAATGACCCGGTGCTGGCTGGAGGTGCACTGCATTTATCATTGTTTCCTTTGCCCGTAAGAGAAAGCTGCAGGTAGGCTGATAAAGGGACTGAAAGGTTTGTCGGGCTTCACCGGAGGTCCGTCAGCCCCTGCACGCTCTCTGCTGAAAGGCTGCTCGGTAATTCCCGCTCTGCCTTTCCTATCCGTGGGATAAGGTCTGCTTCTCTTTTACTCCATTGATTTAAGCATGCTGGTGTCAGAATAGGCTTGAGCACCTCTGGGCTTTGTGGGGGAGGACCCAGGGCTGGAACAGCAGCCAAAATTTAAAATCAGGGTTAGTCTGTTGACACACACATAAATCAAGCAGCCTTCCTATCATAAATCTTTTCCGTGGATTTTTTTTTTTTCTGCTGCTGTGGTGGAACCAGTAGGAGCGGTGCAGCTGCCTGGCCTTCCCAGGGTTGGCTTTCAATGTCAGAGATGTTCTCCTTCACCCCAGGTGGCTAAATGCAGCTCCCTGCTCCCCCCTTGGTGAGATCCCTGCAGTGTTGCATGCTTTTGTGTTTGCCTTGGGTGGTTTTCAGGCATGGTGGGGTAGGTTTTTGACTGTCTTTTGGGGGATCTCTTTTGCATGGTCAGCTGTGTTTCTTAGTCATCTGGCTGGTGTCAGCTACATCTAAGGTAGTGCTAAAAGCTGCTAAAAAGTCAGTTGTCCTAGTGTAGAGGTCTCTATGGGACCCTCTAAGCTGAGGGAGGGGTGGGTAATCAATGCCTTGTGTGATGGTGGTGCTGCTCAGGACTGGGGAGTGATTTGTCCTCCACGCTTGTGTTCTCATGTGCCATAGCTGTTCCATGTCTTCTGCACAGCCAGTACAAAGCAAAGGGGATGTTCCACTGATGGGTACCTGGGCACCTGTGCTCTGTACTCAGTGCTGCCAGCACAAAGGAAGGGGCTGCTGCATTGATCAGTTTTAGAATGAGTGCTTATTTTCTCTCACTGTAGCACAACAGAGAAGAGTGTGCTCTGAACTACACAACGTGCTCGCTTGTGAGCAGAGCCACGAGGGTCAGACTGGAGGAGATAGACCCTGACAATGTTCTTCTAGGGATATTAAAGAACTCTCTTCTGTCTGTTTCCTTCTCCCTACCAGTGTTTCAGTGCCTCTTCCCCTTCCAAAATGATGCCTTACTGTGTGTAAAGCCTTTTGTGAGACTGCAGGGGTATTCAACTTGTAAGCTGCATAATTTGTTCTCTATATGTCACCCAATAGTGAGAATGCTGCCCGATAGAGATTAAGAAAGCAGTGTCATGGCTCAGAGGAGCAAGGCGTGCTCTTTTTGATAGAGAAGATAATAGAAGACTGAGCAATATTATGGTGGCTGTGGGTGGGATGTTTACATGAACTCTGTGGAACACGTGTGCATGTAGATGATTTCTCAGGCTGATGTTTTGATTCTCCTCCAGTATAATAAAGCTGTTTTCTCCTTGTCTCTTTTTTCAGGGTAACCAGGAGCCAGCAGCAACTCCTGATGCAATGGTGCAGCCATTCACCACAATCCCATTTCCGCCACCCCCACAGAATGGGATTCCCACAGAGTATGGGGTGCCACACACTCAGGACTATGCAGGCCAGACCAGCGAGCACAATCTGACGCTCTATGGAAGCACGCAGCCGCATGGAGAGCAGAGCACGAACACGGCCAGCACGCAGAACGGATCTCTTGCAGTAAGTGCAGGAGTATGTAGAGCAGGACAGGAGCACAGTGCTTTAGGAAAAAGCAGACATTGATTAGATTGCTGTCTGTTTCTTAAGTATGCAGCAAATCAGCAGTAGACTTGAAAAGGAGAGGATTATAAAGAAAAAATAGCTTCTGACCTTCCATTACTAGGCTCCTGTCTTTTGTGTTGTGTGTGTTCCCCTCATAAATGTCTGCAAAAAGCAGTAGTACTTGGTGTTTTTACTATGGTGGCATTGTCCAAAGAGAGTCCTTTACAAAAGTGCTAATTACCTTGAGTTAATTCGTGAACAGTTCAAATGAATGTGAAGGAGACAAATTCTGGAAGGTTGACAGTACAAAGAATTAGGGTGAGCACATGCATTGTAGGTGTAATCCGAGTGTGGTTTTGTTTTCAGGAAGCTAGCAGAGTAGAAAAACAATTTTCTTTGACTTTTTGAAGATGACAGAGAGGACCTCTCAGCTACTGGCATCCATTTGCCAAACAAAGATTTTCACCTTCTTGTATTTTTTTGCTTTCTCCTCATGGCCTGGAATGGGCACTGGGCAACATGCTGGCAGATTATCCCAGGAAAAGCTTTATCCACCCCTTAAGCCACTTGTTAAGACTTAACTTCCTAATAAAGAGCCTTATGGTGAGAGCCTTTGGTGCTCAGGGCCGGATTTAATCTGTTAATGCTTTCAGTTTTACTTGTAGTTGGGTGTTTGGCTCATAGAGATTATTTTTTCCCCCAGTAAGTACCGAGTGAATTCAGTGCCAATGATTCAAGAACTGATAGTGCCAGCTTGAGTGTGTGTGGTTCCCAGCGGGCTGCTCTGCTGTTTCTGCAGTGGGCAGTGGCTGCACAGTTGACACTGCTGGTTGTGACTTGGATATCTTAGAGTTAAACTTGGGAATGCTGCAACTTCAATGTCTCATAGAGGAAGAGGTTACAAAGCAGATTGGTGGTGTGCAAAAGGAACTTCAGGTGCCTTCCTCAGCAAATACAAATGTAGATGAGGAGAGATCGGGCTGGAAATAAAACGTGGAGCTGGTGCAGAGTGCAGTGTGCAGAAATGCAAGTCATCATTTTAGTACCCAGTTGTCTGATGTCGTTCCAACCCATAAGATCTGGGCTGCCCATCTCCAGCAGACAGCTATCTTGAGCACTGCCAGTTGGATGGGAAGGCTGGAAATAGGGAATAAAACAGGGCAGTGGCTTTCCCCGTGTATTTTTGCTGTTCCCATCCTTGCCCAGAGCTTAAGACAGTTTCTTTTTAATGGAAATGATGCAAGCCTTGACCCTGGATGTAAGCTCTAGCCAGCCCTTCTGCTCCTCTTCCATATTAGGAGCCATCTCTGTGGTGCTGCAGGGCTGAGCTCTGTGTTTCATCAACTAATGCCGGCTCCGAGGAGCCCGCAGCGCACGGGGAGGCAGGGGGAGGCTGGTGAGGCTGCGAGGAGGGACTGGGAGCCCATCTGTGAGGGAGGGAGCGTTGCTGGGAGACTGCTGTGAGGCAGCCGTGTTGCCAGGAGGCTGCGGAGGGAGCCTGACTGGCAGGGGTTATCCGACAAACAGGCTGAATAACACGTAACGCTTGTACTGGCTGTTGGAAACAGGTGGGCACGTCTGGTCTGACCATTTGATGTGGTTAAAGATGTGCGAGCTGAGTGTACAGAGTCGGGCTCGCAGACCCAAGCCAGCTGGGAAAGGGTAAGGGCTCAGATGAGCGTGTTGCTGCTGCTGCTGTGGCTCGGACTGGTCAAACCCAGAGGATCCCAGATGGTGGCACATGAAGAAATCCAGGGGGAGGGGGAAGGCGCCTCAACCAAGAGCCTTTCACGTGCCAGAGTTTCACATGGACGGGGTCCTGGATCTTCTGAGTCCCTTTGTCTTTCTGTCTAGGACTCCTTCTCTGTGAAGTCATTTTGATTCTGTGGGCTGCTTGTAACTTCTCTCCTTCTCAGTACGCTGATTAATGATGTAGGAACTAAGTGAAGGAAGAAAGCTCAGTAGTTACTCAAGCTAAAGCATGCTGTTAAAATACAGCAGAATGAGTTGGTTGTTTCACCTTGAACATCTACAGCTAAAGTCAGTCATCTTGTCCATCACACACACTGTTACTGGTTTGATCTACATATTCAGTCAACGTGGACTAGAATGCTATGCTGTAAGGCATCTTTTCCTTTCACCATTTTGTCTTGCTCAAACAATAGTGCTAACTTTAATAGAGCAAAAAGTCATTGTGGGTGATGTATGATCCTTCCCTCCCATTATTGTGACTGACAAGTGCAACTGCTGCCATGTGTGTGAATACGATACCCTAGACCGAACAGCCGGAGAATTTTTTAGCTGCTGACTTGAAGCCTGTGCTCCCATGGGATGATTCGGAAATTCCTCAGCCAGGCAGATAAGGTCTCCTCTTGCTTTTAAGAACAAGGCCTGTACTTGGTCCAGTTGGCAGGAAAGAGCGACATAGTGAAAGGTATGCTGAGATGGCTGGGCTTTCCTGCTTTTCAGGCTGGTAGCCTTTAGAATAATTGCAAAAGTAACAGGGAATATGAAGTGGCTTAAAATTCCATCATGGAAAAGGGGGAGTTTCATCTGGTTGGTAAGATGTTATGCAGCAATGTAATGGAGTCTATAACAGGGTCCATAATACACTGGATGGAGGCATCTTTTCATAGAAACTTGGCAGATTCTGATGAGCAAGTCAGACTGGACAATTTGAAATGAGTGGTGATATCTGAGTTAATAGACAGTGGTCTGGAAGTCTCAGTTCAAACATCAGCAGTGAACGTAAGTAAAATAAACTTTGAGAGTCTAAGTCCATACCTTCCTACGTAGTTGCCCTGAGCAAAGGGGAATGACTGGTTGGTGGCATGAGGTAGGGATGAGCTTGGTTCTGGAG
Source organism: Columba livia (assembly GCF_036013475.1). NCBI lineage: Eukaryota > Metazoa > Chordata > Aves > Columbiformes > Columbidae > Columba > Columba livia. The sequence goes on from NC_088602.1 coordinate 174,145,875, forward strand.
GTCTGAGTGTAATGGAAAGCATTCAAAGCTCGCAGAACAGGGATGTGGAAAAGAAATTGGCACAATAGGTGGTGTAATACAAACAGCTTGATATTTTGGAATCTTTTTTATTTTAGGATCAAGCCTCATCTGCGGGGCTTTGTTTCTTCCCTGGCATGTGGGTCTCCCGGTCTTCGTCTGTAAGCATCTGTCTTTTCTCTTGATACTATCCCAAAGCACAGCTGCTAGACCTGGATTAAAAATAGACTGAGGTACCGGACCATATTTGGGCTGCTCGGTCTGCCTGTTGCAGCCTGTCTCCAAAACCGTTGACACTGCGCATTTCACTTCTGGTACTGGGTCGCCTGGTTTCTTCCCCCTTCCCAGTTTACATTAGCACACTTATCCCTAATGGAGAGACCCAGCACAGATAGCTCCAAGTGGAGATGCTAATTAGACTGCGGTACCTCTGACAGCTGAACTGATCTAAAGATTCACTGCTGTCAGAAAGGAGAGATCTGGCTCCAAGCGCATACTCCCACTCCTGTTTAGTGGTTCTGGCATTCCTTACATGAGCCACTTTAATTCAGTGACCTGGCAGAAAGCTGTCCAGTTCTTTCGCTGCGTTAATGAATTAGAGCAACTCTTGGAGGGATCCAGCAAATGCTGTTGTTGCAAGGTGAGCGTATGGAGAGCATGGCCAGGAGCCGAGAGCAATTGTCAGCTCCCTGCATCTCCCAGTGCTCTACCCGCAGAGGGAAGATTAATCATCCGCTGAACTAAAAAAGCTCGCTTGATAGTAAATGCAATGCACTTAATACTGTGAGCTGATTATTCAAGTCATTTCTCTTGTTAATGTCAGAGGGAAGAATTTGTGTGTCTGTATAAATTACGGAATGCAGCTGGAGGTATAGAAGTAGAGGAATAAGTTTATGTAAATTAATTCACATGAAAATGGCAGGTGCTGTCACCTTGGTGTTACGTTGTCATGAACCGGTATAAAGCATTATTTAATTACAGAGCATCGTGTCTCTCTGCTTCTTGACATGCCATACTGAAACATATTTAACTCATCTGCTATACCATAAAGGGATATTGACTTTCAGATTTCTTAAAGGAGACACATCTGTGGTGGGGGATCTCTATGTATCATCTTCGGAAGCAAGACAGGGGAGCTGCTTTGTCATCTGGCTGTGCCCCATACATCTAGCAAGAGTTTGGAAAGAAGGGAGCCAGTGGCACCAAGGCTTCCTCAGCTGACTTTTGTAACACATGGATGATGCTATAATGATGACTTTCCCTTGAGTATTTCTTGCCTAGTCTGAGATTGCAGAATTTTCCTCTGTAATTATTTTTCATCACTTTAGTAATTAAAGCAATTGCTCATGTGAGGTATTTCAGGTGAAGAATATGTGTAATGAATATTCTCACTGGTGTTCTGATACTGCTGAGCAGGTAGACACAAGAAAGAACCAGCTTCAAATAAGCAGCTAGCTGCTGATTGTTTGGCCACCTCAGCTTGGAAATTGCTGTCTTGAGGTAGCAAACTCTGACATTTAACATCAGGAATTTGCTCTGAGTATGAGGCAGATTATTTTATTATTTTGAGTATGAGGCAGATTATTATATTGAGTATGAGGCAGATTATTGTCAGCACTTGTAGACTTGTGTCTAGTGAGGCAGATTTAAAAATGATTTTGAAAGATAGGAAATAAATCAGTAAACATCATTATGTTAGAGTATACAGCTGTGGTACTTCTGCATATCTCTCAAAGGTTACAGCAGATCTAGAAGTAGTACAGGGAAAGATAATAGTCATGATGAAAGGGATGTAGCAGGTTCTTTATGAGAAGAAATGAAATCTTCTATTACAAAGAGAGCTGACAGGAATGAAGGCATATGACAAGTACATAGAATACTGAATGGTATGGGGAATAAAATATGGAACTTTCCCATTTTCACTTACTAGAATGCATGTAGGAAATAATTGGGTGCCACATATGAAAAAAGCAGTTTTGGTTTGTTTTTTTTTGTTGTTGTTTTTTTTTTTTTCCCTTGAATCCAAGACTGGTCTAGAACCAGTGGAGGGAGCACAGTCTGTTTCCCAGATTTTGTAAGCCACCCAAGTCTCCTTTTAAATATAGTTATTAGTTACAGTTTGTGTTTTGTAAATATTTTCTTTGCAGTGATTTATGGCTCTTAACCTCCTCATTATGATTCACAACATTTTGAACTGCCTGCTTCCTGGGGGAGAGGATGGGGATTTGGTTTTTTGCTTTTCTATAACTTGGACCTGAAGCGATTCCAGTTCTAGTAGCAAGTGGGAGATGGAAACAGAATGTGCTGGGTATTAATAGTGTCTGTCCTGGCCCATCACTTCCGTGTTTGTCTGGCTTGTTGGGGAGCTAGCCCTCAGCCCTCTGTCTGGCCACGCACATGGAGATCTGCTCAGAGCTCAGGCGCCACTGGCGCTCCTCAGCACTTGCTTGTTCACCAGCTGCTTTAGGACAGAAGACTCTAGTCAAAAGGTGGGAAGATAGTTGCAGAGTGGCCCCCAAACATTTCACAACACCCTCCTTACCTCTTACATGCATACGTGCACATTTTATACATCCATGCTTCTCTATGCAGTTGCTACTTCTTGCTTAGGGTTTCCTTACTGTGAGCACAGGCAGCAAGTAGTTAAAAGTGAAGCACATATCACACGTGTCCTGAGCTCTGATGTGCTTCTCAGTGACCTTGAGCAAAGCTCAAAGCTTGCATGTACAGGCATGAATGACATTATCACCTGCATAAGTATATGTTAGACTATGCTGAGGAGGTAAGGTAGATCCAGTACTGTTTCTAAAAGCAGGATCTTTGCCGCAGCATGTCTCCGTGTTCCCTGATGACAGGCATTGAGACCTAGGGAATGTGTGTTAGCTCCCTTCTGAGCTGAATTGCTGTCTGTAAGGAAGGGTGAGGACCAGTTCTTCCCTGTGAAGTGTTGATTTGAGGCCAGAAGGAAGAAGCTGAAATTCGGTGTGGGGAAGGAATCGGGGTGGGGAGTGCACACTCGGTGAAATGTGGGCTTTTATTGTCTGGCTTGGTCAGGGTAACAGGGTTGCTCATCTCCATTATGTGCTGCCTGAGAACACGCTTCAGGCCCTTCTTTTCATCTATTTCCTAATGAATTGAGACAAGGAATAACTATAAAAGGGAAAAAAAAAAAAAAAAGGCAAGATCTGAGGAGACTGTTTTTTTTTCCTTTCTGTTGTAGCTGAATGTGTGGCAGTACACAAATGTATTGAGCTAACCTTATAGTGGCTGAAAGTTCAAATCTTACCTTAGGGCCACAGACGATAGAAATGAGGGAACTACATCACTGAGAGAGAGAAGGTGTTTAATGTTAAACTACTGCTGAAAATCAGGGTATGTGAAACCCTGAAAAGCATTTGGGGACTCCCAGTGTAGTCAGAAAGGGAAGAGTGGACTGAGATCTCCTGTGCCTTCTATTGTTTCTCCTCTTTCAGGCCTTTGTCTTACTGTACACATCACGTGCTGCAGAATGACTCCAGTGTGGCAGCAGCACTCTGCCATATGCAGGAACAGCTGTGAGTGTTTTTGAGCAGGCCACTGTACATGATACATTGCACCCTTGATAAGAAAGGATTTCCACCCTCTGCCTGCAAACAAATGGATGGGAGAGGAGCGCAGATGACCTCCCCTGTGAAAGTGTCAGATCCAGTCCTGTGCAACCTATATTTTAATTTAAAGACCAAAACATTTTTGTTGTCACTGTTCAGAATCTGTGCCTTTCATCATTCACTCTGCAGAAGACGCAGTAGTGTGTCTGTTTGAAGATGCACCTTTGTGCGTGGGGGTGTGCTCACTTGAAATTCTACACAAAGCCACAGAAAACATGGGATTTGACAAATTGCACTAGCAGCGCTCCAAAATGAGTTGTAGGGATCCCTTTTAGCAGGAGCGTTGATGATTTTGGGGAGTTATTTTGGAGGACTCACTTGCAGGTGTTGTGTATAGTAGTGATGGATGGGCTACTCGTGTGTTTTGTCCTTCTTGGACAGATTTGCCCTGAGGAGCAAAGGACTCTGATGGAGTCATAAAAATAAAACCACCAAATAGCATGGTGTGATTTAATTGCAAGCCAGCTGCATTGATTCTTCCCCTAGGGTGCACGCTCTGTATGTTTAGAGATGCATTTTGTCATAGGGGTGAGGGTAGGAGAAGAGAGGGAACTTAGAGGGGGATGCAGCTTTTTAGATACGATCAAATGGAAGTTTTTGAGGTTGTTCTCGAAAATTTGGTGTCTGGGGGATGAATGAGTCTTAGCCAAATAGAAATATTTAATCCTGCTAGGCTTCTGAGTCTTGCACGGCTCTGGGAAGTAAAGATACTCGCAGGGCAGTATCTTCATTCTTCCTGTCACAGCTTAATTTATATTAACCTGATCTAACATGTTTTATGCTGCATCTGCAGCCCTGCTAAAACAAAATGGAAAGCTGCCACTGCTTTGCTCAGCATGGCAAGACCCCAGTACTCACCGTTTGCTTGCTCTTGTCAGTGCGTTATAACCAATATGGAAGTTCAAGGTCATGTCTGCAAGAGACGTTTCTGGCCAGAAGAAGCTCTCTTAATGTTGCCAGTTTATTTTATCTGTGGAGAGATGTTTTTTTCCAAATATTCATGAAGTGTTGTATATTAAATGATGTACGGAGCAGTCTAGCAAGTCCAGTCAGTGGTTGGGGAGTCAGTGCAGGCAACTCTGCTGAGATTTCTTTCTTCTTTGGTATACAAATTTTGTATTTAAAACAGGAAGGGGGAAAAAAATAAAGACACTCTCCCGCCCTCTCCCCCTTAAATCTTTACTTTTAAGGCCTGTATGTGTTCTTGAAGGTGCTTAGGAAAGGCTGACTCTAGCAATTACATGGTCCTTGCCTTCTGGCAGAACTTCTTTTCACTTGATGGGTTGAGGAAGAAGCCAGGTTGGCATCTAAAGAAATGAAATTACACTTTAAAGTGCATCATACGGGTGGTCAAAGCATGATTCTCAGGAGGCGGAGGCAAGCAGTAGGAGGTTGAGTGCACAGGTGGGTGCCCTCTGAACAACTTGGCCTGTCCATGCATGCTCTTGGAAAGGGACAGAGCAATAAACCAGACCAATTTGTAGTCTACTTTGTCTGTAGCTTTGAGGTTTTGAGGTAATTTTTCTGACTAAAGTGCGAAAAATACCATTTTCTCACCAAGCCAATTTGCAAAGGGGTGTTGCCTTCGTATTTAGTGCTGTGTTCAAAATTGAGCACTTCTTAGTCTAAGTCCATCACAGGTGGCTGATGTTCTCTTCCTTTTTTCTCCCCTGCCAGTCATCTCTGCAGAGGCCTTAGGTCTCTCCTCTGCCATGCTGGTCTCCCTTATTCCTCTGCCTTCTTGCTGTATTTCTTCTGTGCACAAGTGCCCCTGGCCCCTGCTTTGACCTGGCTTTGCTGTACCACTCAGTGCTTGGGGATGCTGGAACAAATTCCCTTGTTTTAGCTGTGGAATTGGTAGCAGAGAGTAGCACTTGGAGTTTTTATGAATCTTGCAGTGGTAACGACTGTTTGCTGTCTCTGGGCTGACTTTTAAATGTATGAGAAAGGTTAAGCAAAGAAAGACACCCGTAAGCTGTTCATATATGGATTTTGCCATTTAATTATAGATCTTTTTTTGGGGTAATGTTTATCTGAAGGGAGCTTGACAGAGCAGATGCCGTTTTGCCTGGAGATGCATTTCTGGTATTGGCCCAGTGAAGAGCTGCCACTTCAGCTGTGGGATTTTGATGATGGTATGAACATCCTGCCACATGAGATTAGAGTGGCAGTGCCACCTCCCAGCTTCAGGATATGAAAGATCCGCCTCTTCATTAGGGCTTTCCTATGGTGGCAGCTGAAGTGAGGAAGAACAGGCGAAAAGAGAGAAGTAATTTGAGAAAACCAAAGGCAAATTTACTAAGCTAAAAGGTGATATGAGGGGAGGGAGGCTGAGATCTCATTACTGTTTACTTATGGAAAGGGAGGGGAAGAACAACAGATCAATTGTTAAGCGTTACTGACTTTATCAAAATAATTGTCAAGTGCTAGATAATAGCAATTGCAAGTGTAGTACTGATACCTAAAAACAGATAGTCAAAGCACGGGAAAGGAATTTGTGTGGTTTGTGTTCATGCACACTCTCTTGTCTTTCTGATTTCAGCAGACGGAAGGAGGGGCACAGACAGATGGACAGCAATCACAGACACAGAACAGTGAGAATACCGAGAGCAAATCCACTCCAAAACGACTTCATGTGTCTAACATTCCCTTCCGCTTTCGAGATCCTGACCTTCGGCAGATGTTTGGGGTAAGTTACCAGTGCCTTTTAAGGCATGACAGATTCTCTTTCCCCACAGGTAGGACATGTGGTGCTGGTGTATTCATGGGGATGAAAAGCCCTTCCCCCTCCATTTAGTTAGCATGCTGTAAAATATTTGCAGGACTAGGACAATTGGTAGTACTTAGCTGTTAAATACACATGAAAACTGTAACTGTTTTGTTCATATCAAAATGTTCAGTGTAACCTACCAATTGGTTTGGAGAGAAAACAAACGAAAAACCAAACAAACCCTGAAACTTCACCTTATTTCCTAGTAAAGACTAGCACTGAATGTTGTCTCAATATAACCCTTGCAAAGCACTGTGTTTCAGTTGCTTAGAAACTTGTTGAAATATTTACGTCTTTCCTCATGATCCGTTTCTGTGATGAAAAATTGCTGGAAGGAATTGGCCAACTAGCAGTTGCATGTGGAAAAGCTAGTGCAAGTCAGATGGTATTTTACATTGTGTATGATATGCATTCTGTTTCTTCTGACCAAATAGTTTGTCTTTGTTAATCTTCGTATGCTATTCATCATTCTCAGTTTATGAGCTCTTTGAGGAAGAGTTTGTTCACATGTGTATAGATGGTGACTCATTCCTCATGAACACAGAGATAAATGAGCTGGATGCTTCGTGACCTAACCTTCAGGTGAAGATATCTGTATATCATCATCATCAGGAATATTCGACTTGTTGATACGATAGTAGCATCCTTGGTTGATGGCACGTTTTTAAAGTCTTCAGAAATATTATTAATAAAGTTAATTGCTGCTGCCTGTGTAAGGTGCAATGCAGAGGACTCAAGTCAGGAAAGACCAAAGCTAAGGTTCCTCTTGCCACCTTAGGCTTTGAGTGTATACGGTGGTCCTAACTGCATAACCAGCTCCCCCTCCAAATTCTGCTGTATTCCTTTTTCAGTTTTTTAATTTCTTCAGCCATCTACGTGTGTGTGTATGAATGCACATACACACACTCTCACATGTAGAGTAGTGTTACGATATTTTAAGTGTGTTGAATTCAGGTACTTCAAGCTTAAACTGCTATAAATGAGAGAAGAGTTGGGCTTATCTGTTCGTAGCTTGGACAGTAAAAATTGAACAGAGTGCATAGATGTTAAAAATTTTGCTGATGGTCTTCAACAAGAGTCCCAATTGTTATGTATTGTGAGAGATCCTTGCTCCTTGTTCTCGAAGCTTTTTGTGTCCATAAGAAGCTATTTTGTGGATGAGACCAAATGGAGAGGAGGGCATGGCTGCTATTCAGAGGGACCTGGCCAGGATGGAGAAGTGAGCTGACAGGAATCTTAAGATACTCAAAAGATGCCCAAGATACTCAAAAGAGAGCCTTCCATCCGGGAGGGAATAACCTCTGCCAGCAGTACAGGCTGGGGAGCAGCTACCTAGGAGGACACTCTGCAGTGAAAGATTTTTGAGGTTCTGATGGACAAAAAAATCAAACAAGAGCAGCAGCGTGCCATTGTGGCAGAGGCAGCCTGGGTTGTGTTAGTGAGTAGTAGCAGTAGGCTTTGGGAAGTGGTCCTTTCCCTGTCTTCAGCACTTCTTGGACTGCATCTGGAATATTCTGTCCAGTTTGGGCTCCCCAGTACAAGAAGTACATTTCATCTAAGTGAAATACTGGAGCAAGCCCAGTGGGTACTGAGATGGTCAGGGGCTGGAGAACCTGGCATGTGGGCAGAGACTGAGACCTGGGACTGTTCAGCCTTCAGAAGGCAGAGGGGGGATATTTTTGTTGTCTGCAACTACCTCATCAGAGGATACATAAAAGATGTAACCATATTGTTTTTGGCTTTGTGTAATGGTGAGAGAAGAGACAACAAACACAAGTTAGAACTAGTGAAATTTCAAATAGATATCAGGAATTCTTTTTTCTTTTTTTTTTTTTTTTTTTTTCCTCTTTTAACTGTGAGAGTGGTTAAATAGTGGCACTTGTTGCCCAGGGAGGTTGCAGAACCTCCATCTTGAAGGTATTCGACTTGACTGGACACAGCCTGGCCAGCCAGATCTCATTAGACCCACTTTGAGGTCTGGAGGTAGATCCCAGCCAAACTTATGATTCTGTGGTACTGTTGCAAGAGGCCTGGGTTTGCTTCCGTGTTGTTCGTACATTAGATTGTCACACTCTTGACATCCGTGGGAATGTTTTCAGGGTGAAACTCATCTCCTGGCAATCTGTGAGTGCTGAATCTCCTCAGTTGCCCGTTCTGCTATTGTGTTTTTTAGCTTGCTTTATGCTGTTGCAGGGCTGTGCAGTTGGCAGTTCCGTCCGGTTTGGATAAACCGGTTGCTGAAATCACAGCCAGTTCTTGGACCACCTGCTACAATCTGTATTTAGCACGTCCTGCTCTGTGCTCCTGCTGCTCCCTCTCCTGGGAGCTGTATCTCTTACATAAACCGTTCCACGTTGCTGCTGCCCCTTCCCTCGAGACCTGTGCTTGGTTTGACAACTGGCTCCTTTCACACTTGTTCACCTTGATGCTGTCCCTCCCTGTGCTCCTGGTGTGGGAGTTGTGGATAAAATGGAAATGATGAGAACATCCATGTCCTGGTGACTCTTACCTCTGCTTTGCAGATGAGGACACCCAGGCAACACGGATGAATTGCTATACTGAGAAGTGATTTCTACAAAATGTAGCCAAACTGCTTGCATTAAGGTTTCCCATGCTTTTTTTCGGCCCAAATGGTGTGCAAATGGTTGTACATAGAAGGGCTTGGGAAATACATAGTATGAATTTGTTTCTATTGTTCCCCAAGCTATTTGGTTTTGGTTTATTTTTTTCCGTAAGCATCATCTCCAGACCCAGCACACTGATGTAATTTTAACTGGGATAAGTTGTATAATCCCTATAAAGCCTTTTGTTGGTTCACTTGGCCTTGTGTTTGCTGATAGGTGTGCCCACCAGAAGAGCAGTTATCTTTGGGGACATAAAAAAACCCCACGTGCCATTTTCCTGTAATAGAGAGCTTCTTTGCCAAGGAAATAATCAATGGTTCTCGCAGATCTTCCTTTTTCTCTCACTGCTGCTTTTCTCAGCATGCTCAGAGCCTCAAGCAGGGGAGCATTTTTCTCGGAATCCTCCTTGCTCCTATTTCTTTTTCAGGATCAGGATGCTTTCCCTTGGGTGATTCACTGAAACCTACCCTTCCTCCTACAGGGGTTGTCTGAGTCTTCAGCTGTGGCTGGCCTGTAACCCCCATCTTTTCCTTCTGCCTTCTGTGTGTCAGGTCACATCTCCTCAACGTCATATCTGAGAGACTCAAAATCCTTGCCTGGAGTGATTTTCCCAAGCTAGTGTACAAGGAGAAGAATTGGGTAGACAGCAGAGTCGTGGAGCAAGAAATAAATGTGATAGTAAGGAGGGAGTAAAGAAAGTCCCCTGAGGATGGAACAGCATGTGAGAGGTCAGCCCAGTCCTGGGGCACAGAACATTAGCTGATGCTTTCATCCAGGCTTGAGTACAGTTGGACTTGAGATGTGTTGTCCCGTGTGTGATTAAATGGATATTACGTAACGCTTTCTAACTTTCACTGTTTGTGAGAGCTGCAGACATAAGGATTTCCTGACAAATTCAAGTTCACAGAATCATAGAATATTAGGGATTGGAAGGGACTTCAAGAGATCATCCAGTCCAGTCCCCCTGCCGGAGCAGGAACACCAAGATGAGGTTACACAGGAAGGTGTCCAGGCAGGTTTTGAATGTCTCCAGAGAAGGAGACTCCACAACCCCCCTGCGCAGCCTGTTCCAGTGCTCTGGCACCCTCACTGTGAAGAAGTTACTTGTTTCAAACCATCTCTTACCTATTATGTGTTTCTAGCAAGTCCTTGAGATATCCTCAGGAATGGAACAAACATTACCTTATGTATATGCTTTTTAGAGGGAGACAAATACAATAGGCTGCTTAAAACAGGTAATATTTACTTGACGTTTCATGATGCCAATAAAAAGACTTCCAGAAAGCTCCTAGAAGGAATAAGTCATTTTTTAAATGCACGTAGTTTTGTGCCCTCTGTGGAATAAATCAATAGCTGACCTTGTTCTAGCAGATAAGGAAGAGTTAATAGCTGACCTGAAACCCTATGGTTACCTAGGCACCGGTGATTGTTATTTGTATTTACTTTGTGCAAGCAGAATATGGCATCAGGCAGTAATGTAAGGAGCTTTAGAAAAGCCTGTTTCTTCGTGTTTAAACAATTGGCAGGATAACTGCCTGGGAAGGTACTTTTAAAAGGTAAGTGTTAATGGAAGCTATAAAGTATTAAACAAAATGATGCTGATGGCCAAAAAGGCATGATTCCACACTCACTGAAGCTGTGTTAATAAGACACAAAGCATTCTTCATGTTAGGTAGGAGGAGGAAGTAAATGGTAGTGAATAGAATTGCAGACTTAAAGAAACAGGTGAAAAAGAAAGTGTGCTAATCATGGAGATATCAGTGATGTAGGTTCAGAGGAAAAGACGTTGATTTTTTTACATGCAGAGAAAAGCTCTAGGTGTCGGTACAATATAAAATTAGGAAATAGTTGTCTGTGTTTTGGGGAGGAAAAACCAAACCAAGAACAGAAAAACTTAAAAAACAAAACAACAAGCAAATAAAAAAACAAACCAAACTTGCTGTGCATATGATTTAAGAGGTATTTGTAACACATCTGGTTTTGTAAATAATTTATGACAAAAGAGGATGAGACAGTACTTGCTAATATTTAAAACCCAGCAGATGTAGATAAGGTACGTCCAAAGGCGACAGTCAAAGCGAGGAGCTCTTTTGTTCATTAATGTTAATTTTTAGCCAATACTTGTAAGCTAGAGGAGTTGCAGAAGGCTGGAATGGTGCCCATCAAGATTTACTGTTGAAAATAATTGAAAAGGGTGACCCAGAGAGCTACAAACTATCTATGTATTGATTTAAGATAAAAATAATTTTTGGGAAGTTTTAAAAACATTAGAGTCTGACAAAATGCTTAAATATCTATTCAGTGTGACTTTGTGTAAAGTAATATACATCTTTGCAGTCAAATACTGTCTTGTCTATTTTGACAAGGTTGTACAAAGCAGTACTGATATAGTTGAACATTGCTCAGCCAGTTTAATTCATCCAAGTGGCCAATGTTGCTTTTTAAGAAAAAGAATACTTATCTCAAACAAACACAGCACAACATTAGAGGAATCAAAAACCTCTTTAATGACAGATAATAAAAAGCAGTAGTTATTGGGGAGATATCAGTGATCAAGACTGTTTCTCATGTCAGTTTCCCCAGGGGTCTGTTTCAGTCAGTGTTCTGTTCAGGATCTGTATCAACCCATGGAGACAGTACTATTAAAACCTTGCTGGTAAGGTTTGCAGTTAAAAAACTATTTGAGGAGGAGGAAAGAGAAAGGTTACTGTTAGAGAATGACTTGAAAAACCTGGTTAACATATGATAAATCTGACAAAAACAGGTTTGATGCAGCTCAGAGCAGTGTACTGCATATGTGGAAACCAGACTGTGCTTGCAGGATGGAAAGCTTTCTTTGGAAAACACGGTTTTGGAGAGTACTAGCGATTGTTGAGGATGGCTGCTTCAGTAATACAAAGGCAGATACCAGGTTGAAGGAGGGTTGTGGTCTTGCTCATGTTCAAATTTGAGAAGGCTGTAACTACATGGTTTTGTTTACTTCCAGGACCAGCTTAGGACAAAAAAAATATAATCTAGGGATTGTAAGATGTGTGGCTTTTTAACTGTGTAATGTGTTGGGTACATGATTTGCTCAGCTTATTAAAGCGACATTGGTGGATGGCATGTCTGTTGTTTACAGGTGCTTATGCATGGATGATACCTACTAATAGAGGGTTTAGGTCTTGTTTACAGTCACAAGATTTTCCAGTTGGAAGCTGAGATTAAACACAATTAACTTTGAAATAGAAGAAAAGTTCTTAGTAATTTTGGCTAATTTAAGCAATGGAACAGCTTTCAAGGGTATAGAAGAGTTGCCGTCAGTGCTGAAAACAAGTTAGAAACTCTTTTCAAAATCTTACTATGCAGTTTCTGAGGAACATTCTTTGTCTAGTGTGTGTAAGGACTCTGACATGATGGTAGTGGTCTTCTCCATAACTGCTGGTAGGCTGTCCCCTTCATTACTGGACTATGTATACAGAAGAAAAGCTCATATTTCACTCAACACATTTCCAATCCTTTCAACTCTGTGCTTTGATTGTGTCTGTGCTTGTACCTCATGGTTGATAGCTTCAGTCCTTCCCTCTTAGGCTTCAAGAAACACTTTTCCTCCCAGTATAGAACTGGTTGAGGTACTTCGGGCAGTTCTGCACTTGAGAGTCAGATGGACTTCGGAGTCTCCTGGGGAAGATAGAGGCCAAGTTGGACTGCATGCAAGAGGAGAATCCATCTGTTCTCAAGCTGAGCCATGAACTGCCTCCACAAAAACAAGCCAAGTGGATTGTTTTGGTAGTTCCTGTATGTTTCTGTGCACTAAGTCCTTCTTACCTGTTGTGAGAGCAACAATACAAGGAATCAGACTTGAAGTTTCTCAGAGTTTACTGTGGTGAAATGCTCTTTGCTCAAGAAACTTCAACTATTTTTAAAAAAGGAGATGGTGTAAGATAAAAATAAGGACTATGTTGATGACGATTGCAGATGAAGGTGGGATAGCACAGTACAGGGTGTGAATTCTCTCAGGCTTTGGCTTCAGGTGGAGATGTTGCCTTCTTTACAACGTATTCACTCCATGGCTACTTGTAGGCTGTTAACTGCTTCTGGTGGGGAACATCGTCAGCCCAATCAGTAAAAGGGTTTTGTGTGTTATCAGCTACAACACTAATAATGCATAGCTGTTTAATATAAAGGTGACCATTCTGTCACATTTAATAACTTCAGTCAATGACATTATTAGTAGCTTCATTTATTAAACATGACAGAACGGTAGGTACTTTTTTTTAACACTGGATTTTGAGGCAGGTACTGTTGTTATTGTATCACTACTGTGGGCTTCTTTATAGTGTATGTTATCCATAGACCACTGCTTTGTGTGACCCAAGCAACACAGCTCTGGGAGCTGAGATATTTTTGAAAGCTCTTGTAGCCTTCGGATCTCAGCCTCTGGGGAAACATTTTGGCACTTTGCACTTCCTAAAATATCTCAGTGGATATAATTTCTCATCCAGTTTCATTTTGATGTCAAGAGTGCAAAACACCTCCATAAGCCTGTAGTTTGAGGTTAAAGTAATAACAAGCTAGACTACAAACTCTTTCTCACCAAGAATTTGGTAGAATTTTAAGTCCGTATTGGCCAGTAAATAAATTAAAATCCACAAGTAATTAATGGTACACGTGTATTGGCAACAGCAGAAAACTGCTCATTAGGTGTTAAGGTAAGTGGGTGAGTAATATGATAGACTAAGAAGCTCTGACCTTCAGGTGTTGATGGAGCGAGGCCTGAATACAGCAGTAGGAAAGTAGCTGAAAGTAGCTTTCTGAGTGGATTGGACATCTAAAGGATGAAATCCTGCCTTCTGGATATCAAGATGTATTTTAGGCTTTTTAATCCCTGACTAATGCTGACCACTCATCACACATAGCAAGTCTGATGTGCCAGTGTTGGTGGACAAACGTTCTGACACAAGGTGGCCTCTTTGTGACTCTTCCTGCGATGAGAGAATGCTCCAGCCCTGTCACAGGGCAGGACTTTGCTACTGCTGATGTTGCTTAGAGCTGGAGGAGACGCTGCTGTTTACACTGATATGTTTCACCAGGGCAATTTCTGGAGTCACCTTTTGCAAAGGACTTGTGTACTCGTTGTTACTTGAGCATCCTGCCTTGTCTGAAGGGCTGCGCTGGGGACCATGGTGCTTCTGCACGAGGGTGCTGGTGCCACTCCAGCTGTCAGCAGCTATTGCACTGTCTGTCTTGCTCTGCAAAAGCCGTGTGCTGATTCCAGAGGACATAGAAACTTCTGTAGTGACCATCTGGTGGAAGGCAGCAGTGACTGGATCATACATTTATCTAAGATTTGTTTGTTTTCATGTGAGTTACTAGAAGAGTCTGCACTGAGACTGGGCTGAATGTCATTTAGGAAACAGTGCTGTGCTGTAGCTGGATTTACTTGCCTGAAAGGCTTGGGTAAAATTACATGGAGTTGTCTTTTATAGCCCAGTTTTATATACATCCAGTCTACATATCTGAGTCCTCTCAAATTGAGTTTTGAATGTACGCTGCTTTTGTGGGCATGAGTCCAAGTACCTTTTCTGTGGCAGCAGTACCAGGTTACAGTTCAGTCACACCTCTGGGGATGGCACAAGGCAGGAACAAGGAGCTGTAAGTGTAGACCTGGAAGCTGGCCTGGTGTTAAGATCTCTGGAACTGTACCCTGCTGTACTGTTCACCTCCATCTTTCTGTTCTGTGTGAGAATCTTTTATTTGTGAGTCAGAGTATAACAAATGACTGAGAAACTATGTTCCTCGTCACTTTGTTTGCTGGGATGGCTGCAGTCTGTAAACCTGTGCTCTTCATCTGGCTTCCTTTTAAAGTCTGGCTTCTTAGAAAACATCTGTGTTGTGTTGGGCAACAGGTCAACCCTAACAAGGGCTTGTTGGTGCTTGTTTACTGTCTGTTCAGTTGGTAAACTGTGGAAGTGCTTTGGTTTATAAATCCTTGATGCTTCCATCTTTCTGTTAACAAAACGTGCTGGTTTAGCTTGGCTGAACAGGGTTGGCTGTAGTAGGGTTGACCCTACTATTTTAAAGAGATGTGATCCAGCTTTAGGTGGGGAAGTTCAATGTAGTGGTAGCAGAGCTCTGGCAGACCCCGGGCTGCCGTAACTAAGCACTGACTAATACACGCTACAGTGGAGCCAGCTGTTTTCAGCTGAAAGTACATCCCGTGGAGCTGGGGTACGGATGCTCTCTGCATATGAAATGCTCTTGCTCATGCACCTTAAGCCTAAGGCCCTGAAATGGTTTCCTGCATAGGAGTGTGGTTCCCTGGCTATTTTGTATTTCGATGATCCTTGAGAATAGACTGGTTGGCACCCTTGAGGTTTAGCTGGGTCACTGCACTCATCTCTCAGTGAATTTTGTAGGGCCAGTGCAAAGCTGCTTGGGCATACAGAGTTCTCTTGTAGGGATGTGAGGTTGTTGAATGGTGGCTTATGTTACCTTTTGTTGTTCCTTGATTTCTAGAGATTTTGCCTTGTACTCCCGTTGTTTGCATCTTTAGGGTTAAGTTGTCTGGCATGTTTTGGAGCTGATTTTGAAAGCTCTAGACAGGGAGAGGCAGCAGGGCCAGCTGGCACAGAGCCTGCAGGAGGGGCCCTACCAAACTGTCAGTGCCTTGGAAGGCAAAAGCTCTCTGGTGCCAGATCTCTCAAATTTATTACATATAATGTAGTTATGGCCTCTGCTGGAAAAATCTGTTGCCGTCGTGTCATCTGGGTAGAAAGAAACACGCAGCGTGATATACCCTTCCTTGCACAATGCCCTTGCATCTATGGTAAGGTACATCGTGTTCAAGCAAGAAAATTGGGCTCTGGTCATAGCTGATGTCTGTTAATATCTTTATGCCTCTTAAAGCTGTTGTTTCCAACAGACCCTGCTACCACTGTAGCAGAGATGATTCTGATTTACCTGCTTTACAGAAAAATAGCTAAAAGCTTGTACAAGGCCACTTCAGGGAATGGAGCACAAAGATATAAAAAAGATGCTATAGCTCCTATGCCATGGCATGACTGAAGTGTGTGTGTATTTCTGTCCATCGTACGGTATGTGCGCGAGTGGTTCACCTGACATGTGATGAGGGATCCTGGCTTTTTGGACATGGAAGTGAGCATTTGGGATGTGTGATCCTGCAATGCCTTCTTCAGAGGCTGTGAACTCTGCTGAGGACTTTTTTCCCTTGCTGCCGTGCAGGGTTGTAAGTAGAAGTTCTTGGTAATAATTAAGTGAACAAATCTGGTCTGCAAGCACAGTGATTCATGTCTTCAAAGTTAGAGATTAGAGGCTTAGTCCTTATGTGTGACCTAAGTATGGATCTTGTTTTATTTGGCCAGACCCTCTGTCTGCTGGAAAATACAAACATGCCTATATATATAATTTTTAAAAATTACTGTGGGGGCACTTGGTGTTGACCCTTGTGTTTAGACGGCCTAGCATTTTCCATACAAAAATTATGACCTTTCATTAAGGATCTCTTAAAACTTCCATTGTTTGCTGTAGGCTGTTGACATTTGGTAGGGGAAGCACCATCAGAGAACAAAGTGCCTTTTTATGTTCCACTAAATTAGATTCGGCTTTGAAGGAGATATAAACTGTTAAAATGAACTAGTGCTTTTTTTCCTGCTTTCATTCTTCAGGAAAAATTCTGGCACACTACCAAAAAATAGTGCCTCCAGTGCTGGACCTGCTGTAACCACTACAGCAGTGAGGACAAGAGCCCTGATGTTAGGGGCTGTCAGAGCAGTTGTGCCAATGGCTGCAGCAGAGTCTGGAAGAACCCAGCACGTGTCCTCCTGCCTCACGGCCGTGCTGCTTTCTTCCAGGGAGGTTCATGGAGCAGAAAACCCCTCCCCAGCAAACCTCAGCTCATCAGTTGGCGCCTGTTGTCACTGCTCCTTCTCTCCCAAGCAGGTCCTTCCATCCTGCCTCTTCAAACACTCACAGCTCCTAGGTAGAAAAGAGATTGGGGCACTTTGCATAGGTGGATGTAGCCCATTGCAGTAGACATCAAGTCTGTGCATGCTGCAGCCACAAGATTTGGTGATCTTAATTCTGTCACCTAGGAAATGATGCACCTCTATGATCTACAGGGCAGGGAGGCAGCCCTGCGGCCTCTCATGGAGTTAGGTCAGCGCACTTGCATTCTGTGTCACTGCCAGCTTTTTGTCAGCCACGAGGAATTAAACACACAAGACAGGATTTCCTGCTGGTGTGGAAACCCTGCGCAGTGAGCTGGGCCGAACGGGGCTGGCGGCTGCACTGGCAGCGATACCCGAGGATCTGGGCCCAGCTGCGTGTGGAGAAAGGGGAGGATGGCACACTGTAATTGTGCACCAGAAGCTGCACAGTTTGTTCTCTTTCAAGATGATTCTAATGAGGTAGAAAATGGTGATTTTTTTGATGGCTTTGAAGATTCTGAAAATAATCTTGGCATTTGCATTTATCGAGAGTCAGACTGTTTCAGCGTGTGTGGCAAGGCCGGGCAGCTGAGCTGATCTGGCAAGGACAGATCTGCTCTTGGTCAGGATGTGCTGCTTTCCGCTCCTGTTTGTTACTTGGAGCCCTAATGATCACCTGACCTTTTGAGCCTCTTCAGATTAGTAAACCATCAAAAACTTTGTATTCATTCCTTTTGTTGGGCTAGTTTTTCATAGGATTGGTGAGCTGTATCAGTTTATCTACAGGTGAGAATGAAAACTGGAGCCAGCTTTAGGAAGGTGTTAAGACGGGACACAGAAGGACAAGGGAACAGGTTGCCCAGGGAGGTTGTAGATGCCCCATCCCTGAAACATTCAAGGCCAGGCTGGACAGGGCTCCAAACAACCTGATCTAGTTGAAGATGTCCCTGCTCATTGCAGGGGGGTTGGACTAGGTGACCTTTGAAGGTCCCTTCCAACACAAATAGTTCTATGATTCTAAGGGAGTAGGGGCAGCCCATTGGCAGCCATGAACTGTTAAATTGGTTCTGCCCCTTTTGTGTAACGACACTGAAATAGTCTACCAAGAAAGCAATCATTCCTCATTCCTTTCATGGCAGTGCCCAAGCCATATGCAACAAAGACAACAAAAAGCAATCAGTGGGCAATCTTCTTTGTAGACAAGCCCACACCAAGCATGGGATAGAAATAGAAAATATATTTTAGCCGTGATTGGCACAGCAATGGTCAAAGAGGATTGGATCCAGCATGGATCAAGCCTAAGCTGTTGATGTTGAGGTTTTAAGGAAGATGCATGTTTACATTAGCATTATTCAAATTTCGCGTAACGTGGGATATTGTGAATTCCATTGTTCTTGGGATGAATAGAAGATCAAGTATTGTCCTTAAACAATAGAACAGTAAAAACAACATCTGTGAACCAACATTTATAAAAGAATACAACTATCTCCTTTTTAAGAATGGAGAATGGAAGCAGACAGAAACTATAGCTAAAATTGTTGGAAGCATTATGTTTGCTTAAAGACAGTTGTGAAATACTTGTTCAAGGGACTTAATAGCTTTTTATTGCTTTACATATTCAGAACTTCTCCTCAGTCGTCATGGCTCACTGTTGTAAATGTTCATGTTTGTGAATTGGGCCACAACTCTTTCAAGCGGGGTACCCACAGAATGAACATTCTACTCATTTTCTTCCAAATGGAAATGTTAGTTTTAAAAAAATTTGGCAAATATTGTATTAAGAGCACTGTGGCAAAGTAAAGAGTCTCCTGAAGGCTGTGTTCGTCATCTTTCCTAACTGAAACTGTCCTTTCCTTGTTGACCCTTCCTTCATTTGGTACCACCTTTAAATCTTCTGCAAGCAGTGAGGTCAAAACCGTGTTGATGGAAGCTTTCATAAATAATGGGATAGGAAGAATACTCAGAGCATTTGTCAGAGCACGATATGCGTCTCTAGAACAAAGACTGCACTGTATATATGCTCCCGAAAATGAGATCTTAAGCCTTTCTTTCAGGAGAGCAGACCTCCAGTTTGGAAATACAACATTGAGGGGACAGCATTGCAGGGCTCTGTTGAAGTGGTGATGCTTTTACCTGTAGGTTACTGCTTTGAATCTGCCCAGTTCAATTAAAATATTTTATGTGTTCTAAGGTGAAGGATGTGGTCTGCACATGTTTCCACAGGGTGTGCTAAATCTTCTTTCTAGCTTGTAGCTCTCGTTACCCACTTTTGATTTGTGCTAAGTGGGGAGCTCTTTGGAACCAGTTGCTGAAACAGCGCAGAGCAGTGGGGCCTTGCTCTCCTTGGGGTCTCCACGCTGAGGTCAGAATTGTATCATACGTGATAAACTTGCATGGTTTTTTGACAGCCTGCTGTATGTGGCCGGTTGAAGTTGAATTACGTTTTTCTGAAAAACAAACTGTTGGGGGTTGGCTATTTTTGTGGTTTCTGAATCTGCCATCAATTCTTCCGAAGGCTTGGAGTCTTGGAAATTTAAGTGGGGTGAGGGGCTGGAAAGGATATGTAGGGTTTGGAATCTAAATGTTGAGAGTCTGATGTGACCATCCTCTCCAGAGAAACGTCGTCACTGTTAAGTTTCTCTTTGTGATAGCCACTTCAGGAGGAAGGTGAAATGCTGCATTACATTTGAAGAATGTTGTTAGATTTCTGAGATTAAATCATATAACCATGTCTTAGATGAAGTAGTAGAATGAGGGAAGAAAGAATTATTTAGATTAAAAGGGGAAAAATGAAAGACACCTCAGATCCCTAAAACTCTTCTGGAGATTGTTTTTCTTCCTTTAGACTTTTGTGAAAAAAAACTGGGATCTGTGACCAAGAGGATCCACATGTCCTAACCTGAGAGTTCTGGGTCACATCAGTGAAATTTTATGCCTTTGCCTGTATGCTAGAAATGGAGATATTCTCACCTCCTTTCTTGCACTAAGCAAGCCTCCAAAAGGTAGGAAAAATGCCAAAAATAAATATTTTTATTTTTCTCCTTGTCTCTCTGCAGCAATTCGGCAAAATCCTTGATGTAGAGATAATCTTTAATGAGCGTGGCTCCAAGGTAAGTCCTGTTTCTGTACCCGCTTCTCTTGTTTTGATTGCAGAGTAAAAGGCAGTTCATTGCCTAGAGAATATACTCTGTAGAGATCAGCAGGAATTAGCATGATGGGGGAAGGGAAAAGCTATTTTGGGGGATGTCTCCTGTTCCCTCTGACTCCAGACTCTAAGCATGGTCATTTCTGGGCAGCATGTACAAATGCTCCTAGGGACTCCTGTCCGTAATGTGGGATCAATTTCCCCAACCTTCTGAACAAACAGGGAGTCAGTCACTTGAGCCCTCATACCAACCTGTTCCCATTGCACAGCGATGGGTTCCCCCTGGGGAAGGCAGAATAAGGTGTATAACAGCTTTGGGTGATGGGAAAATGCAAGAACAAAGCTTCACCCACCCATCCCCCAACCACCTTTTTGTTGCATTAAAATACTTCTACAGAAAAGCTGTCATATCTCATATATGAAAGGATTATATTTACTGAATTTTGCAGACTTTCTCGGCACTTCTGAGATACCAGCCTTTCATGCTTGAGATATTTGATGCTTAATATAAGAATCCTCATTCCCCTTGCCCTGTCCCATGTGGATCTCTCCCCACTGAATTTGCATTCACACACCGATTTTTCTCTTACAGTTATATTAAGAGGGAGGTTTTGGTGAGGGTTAGTGGTAATTTATTTCTCTGGAGATGAGATTTCAAATGTTGCTCAGGTCAGCTGCAGAGAGATTCAGTGATCTTTGTCCTAATTGGCAATTGGTTCTCATCACGTAACCAGTATCACCACAATGACAAATTGATGTGATTCTCTCTCTGCCCAGGAGGTTCAGCACTGGAATAGCAGGGAGTTTTGCAGGTCAGGAGCGAGGTGCATTGCCAAAGCTCTATGGGGGAAGCTTGCACAGTGCATGTCTATACTCTGCTTGACTTAATCAATGCTAAGATTCCCATTTTCAATTAAAACAAAGTTCCCCTCCTCCCCCCACACACGTGTGCGCACATGTGTGCATGCACACAAGAGATTTTGAAGTTGCAATTCAGCTAAGCAGTTTCGGTTTAGAGTCTGTGCCTTTCGCTTGGATTTGAGGTTCACAGTCTTAAGGTGGCCTCTTTGCTTCAACATGTATTCTGGGGTATGTTCCTGTTCAGAGCCCTCTGCAAATTTCCACCCATGCTGCCCAAGATGCATTCTGAAATTCTTCAGTCTCTGTATTAACTGGAAACCAGAAAGAGGTTGATCTGTATACAAAATAAATGAGTATCGGCCCTTTCCCCATCCTTTGTTTGTGCTTAATACCACGTTTATGTTGTTTAATAAAACAGACTGAACAAGTAAATGTCTATATAGCTTAGTTAGAGAGTTTTACTTCCATTTGTGAATAGAAATCTATACTCTTTACCAAAACAATCACCTCTACTGAGTTTGTAAATAGTGATTCTGCTCTCTGCTTTTCTTCTGATATTTATGGACCAGAGCTGTCTGTGAATTACTCTTGATTTTAGTAATTTCTATTTGGCTTTGGGCATAACCTCTGGCCTCTATCAAATCCCTACTTGTTTGGATGTAATTGCAAAAGAAAGAGCAAAAATAACTGGCCTGGCAAAGTGGGGAGCTGTAGCCTTCATCCCTCACTGCCTGTGCTTTCTGGAGCAGTGTTTTCCCCTCCACATGTGAACTTCACTCTCTCTTGCATCTATACAGCCCTGTATTATACGCCCACAGCTGCCCTTGCCCTTCTAGGCAACGCTAACATTGAAGGCTTTCTGTGAAGACTTGATTTGTGACCATGAAAAGTATCTTCGTGTGCGCTTGTTAAAGCCCAAGACTTCTGGTTTCCAGTTAAAACAGAAATTATTGCTGAAGAGTTCCTTGACGAGTTTTGTCCCGAACCCTTAATAAATATATGAAAAAAGGAAACAATCCAATGAGATGTACTTCCAGTCCTTGACCATGCAGTTTTCTACTGCTTTTTTGTCATCTTATAGCAAAAAGCAGTTGCAAAACCAAGAGCCTGTGTGAGGGATGGGGCAGAATCTGAACAGAATGAGAAAACACCCAAAGAGTAATTTTGTGGTATCTTTGCATCCTTCTCTACCCAAAATAATTCGTTTTTAAATAATGCAAGATTATTCCTGCTTAGCATGAAAATGGGAGGCCCCAGTGTTTGAGTGGGGTGTAGCTGCACGAAGCACCTGGTATTCACATAATAATGGAAAAACAACAGTTTGGTGATCTGATGGTGAAGCAAAGGAAACGGATCTTTCTGGAGGCCACTCACTCACTCTTGGGTTCTTCCTCCACCTTAGGAAAAAAATAAATCTGAACGCATTTTCCTGCCCTGTGGTTTCCATTCTAATCTAACGATATGAAACCTCTCTCTCTCTTCTTCTCCTCCTCCTCTCTCTTGGGAATCCGAAAGCAGATGCTCCTGCTGCCTGCCTTGTGCTGTGTTCTCAATGCTCCCTTCCCTTCCCCGGGTTCCTAAGGGTTGTAGAGTTTTGTGTATATGTTTTAAAAATATTTAAAAGATACGATGTTAAACCCCAAACTGCCCTGGGTTTGCCCCCACCCAGTGTACGATGGGGTTGAGCAGCGCTTTGTCCCTGCTGGACTGTGGCAGGAGATCTAAGCTGGGATGGCTCCAGGGCTGGTTGGTAGGAGGGACAGGAGGAAGAGTGTGGGTTGCATTCTTCCTTTTGAATCCACCTGAGATGAGCAGGCAGTTTGCTTTGACAGCCTGGGGGAACCAGATCAAACCAGCTGCACCTTCAGGATCTCTGTGTATTTAGGAAGTTTGGTGGTCAAAGAGAGCAGCGCGTGTCCATTGCAGCCACCTCGCGCCTCAGGTTCTTGCGTTTGGCTTCGGAAGTGTTACTTGTTCACTCTATGTATCACGGCAGAGTAGGAGGCAACTTATAATTAGTTTTGTTGATTCTTCTTTCAAAGCAATGTGAATTCTTGTTTCCTAACTCAATTTCTGCCCAGATTCAATCTATTTAGTAGGATTATATGAGCCCTGGTAGACTCTACACTGATATTGTTTTGCTACGTGTGAGAAACAAGATACAAACTTAGACCATTCCTTCAATTTCATTTTGTTTCATTCTTGTTTAATAGAATGACATCAATCTTCCCTTGATGTGTTTAGTTTTTTGCTTGCTTCCAGGAAACTAGCTGTTTGTTTCATTTTTGTCCTGTTTACCATCACATTTCTAGTTCTGACCTCTATAAGTGCCTTTAAATAGCATTCTGCTCATGGTTGCAGTTTACCCTGCACTTCACTGAACCGTGAATAAAACACCTCCAGAGGAACTCGAGAGAGCAAGGAATTCCTGCTCCTTTTGTTAGTGGAGATGCATCCTCTAGATGCGTATTTTGGCACTGTTGTGCTGAACCAAACAAGTGGATATATTTGCAGAATTAATGCAGCCTGCCTGCATGACGAGTACCCTGTGGCATTCATGAAGCTGCAGGGGAAGGGAATCCGAGCTCTTTGCTCATCAGCTGTGTACTGTGTGTCGTTCCAAGATGTGCCCTCAATGACATTCAGAGACCAAGAGTGCGTAAGCACACAGCAAAATCTTGGCTGAAGAGGGAGCTTTTTGTTTTTTTCTTTATTTTTTAGATTTTTAATTGTGAGAGTTCATATTAGTGCAGATGACAAGCTTGTGCTTTCAGGCTGTTCTAAGTTTGTGTCCCTCACTGCCTTCTGCTTGGAAGAGCCAAACCTCCAGGTATTTGTGTGCAAGTGTCTTGGCTATATAGTAGCTTTTCTCTTCACAAAGAAATTGCATTTGTTGGTGAGTGGAGTGCTGTAAGTAAACTAAAAACTTCTGCAGAAAGGTGTGTGGAAACAGGAGGTTTTTCTGTTTGCAGTTAACTGTAGGTTAACATAAGACTGTTAATTTAGGTTTTGATAACTGTACCCAAGAGACTGTGTGTTTGCAAGTGCATTTATTTCTTCTTTGAATGGATTAGGTGCTTGGACTTGAGCCACTCTTGTTCTGGACTTAGTTTCCACTCAGTGAAATACATACAATCCCTTGTTACATAAAATAAATTACAGGTCTTGTTTTAATTTTAATTCTATTTTTATAATTTCTATTCGGATGTCATCAGTTGAACCAGAAATACAAATAGGGTTATTAACACAAAGAGGCTTAATAACAAATTAAGTATCAGTGACAAGTGTGGCCTTCTCGGGTCACCAAATCCTTTTATGATGCCAATGTCGTGAAGGAGACATGACCTGTGTCCCTTTATCCTAGTTCAGTCAAGTACAGTTTTATGCCTTCAACTCTGCAAAATGAAACTAATGAGTTAAATTAGTCCATACACTGAACTAGTTTACGTAAGGCTGCAGGTGATTGCTTGATAGTATAAGCTGATTTATTGCTCCTGTGTGAGCTCCTTCCCGGTGGTGCTTGTTTCCCTCCACAGGCACTGGAATCCAGGGTGCTACACCACAGAAACAATGCAGCTAGAAAATAACCGTGCAGGGGTTTTTTTAAGATACATTTATGGGGTTTTTTTTAGCCAAATTTATTCCTGCATCCAGTTCACCAGGTTGCACAGGTATACAGACAGGTGCTTATGTGAATGTGCCTTAATGCACTCAAAGTGTGGCGTGGGTACAGGGAGAAGCTGGAAGAGCTGCCAAAATGTTGTCAGTGTGGTTTACACCTATTCCCTCTCCAGCTTAAAGTGTGTATTTGTGTGTGTAACTTCAATAATGTGTTTCTGAATTGCGTGCTGTGTTTCTGTCAGTGCATTCAGTCCTGCTCATCTCAGGTGGATTATAGCTGAAACCCTCCTACTCTATCCAGATGCCTTGGAAACAGGTAGCCTAAGCTGCTGTCTCCTCGGCCATATTTTCAGGCTTCTAAAAGTTTGTTTATTATGGAAATAAGGGAAAACCAAACCAAACCAACAAAAAAAATTGGTTAAAAAAGGAGCACAGCAGCAGGTGACGGCAAGGCCGGTTGCTGGCTGCATGCTCCAGTGGTACAAAGCAAAGATGCTGCTGCTGAGGTGACTGGTCTAAATCCTGTTACAAATGCAGGGTTAACAATGCATGGATTTCAAGGGGCTCTGTTTAGTTTCCTTTGGTTTTATTTTCTTTTTTTTATTTTACTTTTTTGTTTGTTTTTTGTTTTTTGTTTTTTTTTTTTTTTGTTTAATTTCTGTGTTCTGGCCACACCCAGGAGAACCGTCTGCTTTTGATTTCTCCCTTTACGGTTACATGGTAAATTTTCTTTCTCATTCTTCAGAGATGGAAACATTCAAATACTATATATACATTTATTATTTTTTTTTCACTGCTCATCATGTTGCTTGTTATTTATTGCAGAGTCTGAGGCCAGACTAAAAGGGTGGCAGTTACTCGGTCTCTTCAGGCCCTTTGAATAAACCTTTGGGTAAAAAGGGGTTAGTCCGGCACTGCAAATTACTCACCAGTCCTAAAAAATGTTTGCTGGGGTTATTTAGTGTTCGCTGGGTACACTGAGGTTTAAACTTACTTTCTGCTTGGAAGAAGTTCCTGGCAGTTGCTGGTGAAGAGGAATTGTTGAAAATTTCACCCTTGTTTTCATAACAGCCTTATTAAACCCAAGCTATTTGTATAACCTGGATTTTAGAAACCTTAAGTCTTCTTTTACCCAGGATTTTATCTTCCCTTCCTCTAGCTCCATACCTACTACTTTGGAGCAAACTGGTACCTACCATAAAGTTAAGCTAGTAAATATTGGGCATCTGCCACCTCCTTTTTTCTTTCATTTTTCCTTTTTCAAGGGCAAGACAACTTTGGGAGGGAAAACTGTGAATTGTTTGTTGTATATGTATTCAGGTAACAATTAATCCCTATTCTTTACAGGTCATCTGTGAGAAGGAATTAAAAATTATATGTATGTGCTTTTTTTCTCTCCCACATAAAAATATGTATATATAATTGCTAGTTTTTAAACTTAGAAATAACAAAAATGTCAAGTGTCGCTCAGTTGTTTTTCGTTACGAAAATTTGAATGTCTAAGAGATGTATTAAGAAGACAAACCAAAGGGGCACAAATACTGACTTTGCCATAAGTCAATCATGTAAAGCATTAATTCAACATTGACATTAAATGGCTCTCAACAGAGAGTTGGCACAAGCTAAGGACTGATCTGTCAATAGAACAGAAATTGTGGTTAATTAGTTATGTTGTTCAGAATCAGATTAATTCTGTTTTAATACACATTGTTAATTATTTTCATATAGTCTGCATGTGGATTGTACCCTACTTTGAGTTAACTTACTAAAATTAGTGAAAATTCCTAATCCGTTTAAACATATTTAATGATAATGTGGTTTTTAAAATCCCATACAGGCATCACTAATTGCAAACAAATGTGAATTAAAATAGTCTTAGTTTGGTTCTAGCCTGTGCAGATTAATGTCTAAAAAAATTACCTTCCCTCTGCTCTCCAGCTTTCAGTTCACATCATCACTGAAGACATAAATTTCATTCGGTCTCCACAGGCTTGTCTAGAACAAACAGAAATTTTAATGTAAAAAGAGAAGAGGGAAATAGAGATTCCTGTTGCAGTCTTTACCTCCCCTCCTCCCCCAGCCTTTTAGAGATGCTTTTTTCCCCATTATATAGAACCAGAGGGAAAGGTGCTGCTCCGTTTCTCAATCTTGCCTTTCTCTGTGGGGGTTCTTTGAAGCAGACACAATACCCTGTCCCTTCATAATCAGCTTTGCTATTACACCCCCCGCAGCCCCCCTGCTTCCCTGCAACATACTCGAGAGCTATATGTGGATGAGCTGGTTTATTAGCCCCAGTCTCTTGTAGCTTGAATTTTAATTCATTTAAACAGGAAACTTCTATGCTGTTCTGAAAAAAGCATCCGTTTGTTATTTAGATAGCTTTTTATTTATAACTGGAGAAATGAAGTTATCTGAAGCTTTAAATTATTGGGTTGGAGCACTCTCGTTGATCTCAACATTGCAGTACTTGGCTAAGTTCTTTTATTGTTGCTGTTCAGGGGAAAAAAAAATAAACCCTACATTTTTACAAATGTGCAACAGTTTTGTGCTGGAAACCTGGCTGTGGATGATAAAGGCCAGCATGCACAAACATCTTGGGCCTTTAAAGATGAGTATTGTAAAGACCTTTAAAAAGCATTTGAAAGGTGATGGTTTGCTTGTGGTTTGTTGCTAACAGTGCTTAGAAATCAAGATGCTACTTTGAGGGGTCCAGTCCATACATACTGCACCGAGCTGCCCGGAGGGGCCGTGAGGCCAGCATGCCGGTTCCCTGACAGGGCATGGCTCTAAATCACTCACATCCCCTCACTCTCCCATTCACATCAGGAGTTTCCACTGCATCCAGCACAAGCTTTGTTCTGCCTGCTCCTGAGGGCATCGGAGCCAGCAAAGATTACTCTCTGTATATTAGACTGGCATTTGCTTTATATCAAGCCACAGGAGCCAGTTACTCCTGTTCTAAAGATACCCTAAAACCAGAATGCGACAAATGTTTTTCTTTGGCCATGGTCTCTGTAATGGCATGAAGAATATCTCATCAAAATTGTCTGCCCTAGGGTACCATTTGCAGCTAGTTAAAATCCTAATTCCTGTAGTCGTGTTGGCTCTGTGTTAATGCCAGTGCACCCATCTCCCTGCAAGGGGAGCACGGTCTCTTATCTGCCCTGTTACGCCAATGCATGAGTTGGCAGCAGCATGAGCATGTAGGGCAGACGCGTTGCATGTGCTGCCTTCACAGATGCGGTGTATCTGAATTTGTCTAACTAAAGGGACATTTCAGTAGTCCTTGAGCCTTTGTTGTTGCTTCAAGCAGGGCATGTCTATTTTTCTCAAACTTCATGGTCTGACCAGGCAGGGCTTTGTTACCATCCACGGTGCGGAGGTTGCCATCTCAGAACAAAGCCAAGTAAGATGGGCGCAGGGTGGGAGGGAGTAGCAGTAGATCAGCAGTGTCAAGTAAAACCTGCCTTTACAGATTAATTGGCATTTAGGTGTTTAGATTTATACCCAAGTCAACACAGTACTCACAGACAGGAAAATTTTGAACCCAGAATGTGCAATACTCTGAATCTTCATGTAAAGTAATGTTTATTTGATGGTGCCACCTGGAAGCCCTGCTTACTTTCAGGGCCCCATGCATTATTAGGGAAGTTACAGGCACAGGAGTAGACATCAGCTGTGCCCCGAAGAGCTTACAAGGGATGCTTTACAAACAGCCCTTCCTCTCAACAGTTGCCTAAGGTAGGTAATTATTATTGTCTCCGTCTTACAGGTGGGAAAAGCAAGGTTGAGTGTTTGATTTGCCCAAAGCTTCGCAGAATTCCTGGTGCCAGGCGTGAACTCAGATCACTGCTCACTCTCGTAGCAGTTTCTCAAGAGAATGAAGTCCTGCTCAGTGTCCATGTCCTGTATTGTGTCTGGGGCGGGTGGTGGGTCCCACAAAGCCTGTGTGTCAATTAACAGAGGGGAGAGAAGCCCCACTTGGGATTGACTGGCTTGCCTATGTTGAATAGGGTTTAGTGTTTTAAAACAAACAAAACAAAACAAATTGTCTCGAGTAACTTTGTACTTCTTTTTTGGTCTGGCCTCAATTGCTTTTATGTTTTTGTTTTTATTTTTTAAATTCCTCTTCTTATGATTACAGTTCCTTTATTTTATCGAATTTAATTTCTTTCATTTATGAAACATGCATGAACCAACAATGTGATTCTAGGAGGTTATTGCTGAGTTGTGCTGATGTCGATTTCATACTGTGATATTTTTTTCTCTATTTACCTAGAGATCAGTATTTCAATATATAACGATGTGCATGTTTTCCCCCCTTCTCCCGCTGCATGCAGGGATTCGGGTTCGTAACTTTCGAGAATAGTGCTGATGCAGACAGGGCCAGGGAGAAATTACACGGCACCGTGGTAGAGGGCCGTAAAATCGAGGTGCATGTCTTCAGTAATTCAATTTCTTCTTTATATTTATTCTTTTGATTTCTTTTTGTGTCTTGCCTCACTTATTTCACATTTGGATCCCAGTCTTGTGTGTGCGTGTGTGTTTGTGTCTGTGTCCTTCACCTCCCTGCACTGAAATGTATAAAAGTTTACACCCCTTATGGAATATTTTTATTGTTGTTTTGGGTATTTTTTTTAAATTTTCTTTCTTCTTTTATTAAGTTTTTTTCCCACCCACTCCAAATTTTTGCCCTTCTGCTGTCTTGATTTTTCCTGTGCTTCAGTTTGCGAGGCTCCGATTTCCTGTTACCAGGCCTGAACGAAACTAACTGAAAGAGTACTGTCCGACTTCTAACTCTGTGTCCAAAAAAGAAAGCAGGGGGCCAACCAGTATCCTCTCTTTCCTCCGTGGCCAGTTCTCCTCCACACAAGTGTGGTATGACGCCTGTGGTGGGAGGGGAGGGGAGACATGGGGCAGAAGCCCCGAGCGGGCTGTGCTGCACCCACTGCTGGTTTCTTGACCTGTCCGCTGTCCAGAGTCAGCTTGGTGAAAGCTCATCCTTGAACTTTGTAGCTCTCACCGCAGGGGAATGAAGGGTTCACGTTGGCTGACGTAGCCACATATCAGGCATACCTGGTGTTGACCAGTTTAGTGTTCCACTGTATTGGAGGCGAACTGGCATCTTCCCTCTCTCCCTCTTTCTTTAAAAAAAAAAAAAGAAAAAAGTACAAATATTAAAACAAAAAAAGCCGCCTTTTTGAGTAAGATGTCTGCATATTTTGCTTTTTTTGTTTTGTTTTGTTTTTTTATTTTTATTTCCCTTTTCGATGGTTTAGCGTTTAGGGCCCTTCACTTGACTCACTCTTTCCATGGTAACTATACACAATGCTGGCGATGGTACAAGTTGGCGGTAAGTGAAACAAAAGCACTAGAGAAGAATCTTTTTTTTTATTATTTTTTCTTAAAATTACAAAAAAAGAAAAAAGCAAAATTAAGAAAGAAAAAAATCCATCTGCCATCTCACATTAACACTACGAAATGTGATTTGACTTGTTGTCCCCACCCACCTCCTTCCCCCTTCTCCGCCTTTTATTTTCAATGCTGTTGAGTAATGCCGCCTGGACTTTGGATGTACATATCGTTTTGTAGCAGTCTGAGCTGTTTGATTACTGACTTCATGGTGATTTCCCCTTGCACATCTTACTCAGAGTTACTGAACTCCAGTTTGGCTGGTTTTTATTAATGCACCCATTCCCTCTCTCCTGCCCCTTCTTTCTGCTGCTCTCTCTTTCTGAGACCTGTTTGTAGCTGTTACTGTTTGTTTTCTCTCTTTTTCTTTCTCTCCCCCCTCCCCGGTTTATTTCTTTACTCGGTTAAATGCAGCTGTTGGTCTCTTTGCTGACTGGTGGTTTCTGATCGGTTCTGGCAATTTTTCCTTTAAGTGCTTGTGTTGCACTTTGCTGTAGCAGCTGATTTCAGGCACTCGCTCCATCTTAATGATTGTCTGTGAGACCCTATCTCTTCCCTCCTCTCCTCCCCACCCCTGAATCAATTGTGGTTGTTGTTTTGGTTTGTTTTTTTTTCCCTCTTTTATCTGTGTGTGTTTAACTGCATGCTCTCAGTCTCATCATTGTTGTTTCCCATTCTTTCTTTTTAAATGTGTAATGTTTCTATTGTTTTGGGGCTGAAACGAGAGTAAATGTAGCTCCAGACTCCCCACCCCACGTACTCTCCCCATCCATAAGCCTCAAGGGCCTGAGGCAGCTTTTATTTTTATATCCATTTTCTTCTTCACCTTGGCCTCAGTTCCCATTTGGCATGGGTTTTGATAAATTATTGATGTTGCATAAAGACTTCACCCTCCTTGCAAGAACTTTGAGGCTGTCTGACACGGGGCTGCAGTAACTTGGCTTCCAAACTGGTCCATCTTTTCTTTATCAGCACCATCTCTGTGGTAACACCCCACTTGCTTGAGCAATCAAACTGCTTGGAACTATGCAGAGCTCTGTAAAGAGGGTGGAGGGCGCAATAAAACTGAAAAAAGACCCAGGTGTGCTGCTATGTATTTCTGCTTTTTGCTCCATGAGATTTGTGACAAGGAAAAAAATAATCTGGAAAAAGATTTAGAAGTGATGGGGAGGAGATTGGTGAATGTACACCATGCAAACCATTGGTGGCATTCCAGAAATTTCTTCAGGCCTTGGGAGTTCAAATCTAAAGTTGTTGGACTGCGGGCTACCTTTTTCTATCTAAAAATGTGCCTGCCAGTGACCTGCTGGGCCCCAGTCCTAGCGGTGAGCTTGAGAAACAAGTCAGCCTGTGCGCCACCTGGTTCAGTTGCCCTGCTCCGGGCTGCAGAAATGATCGCTGCCTCTTGAACAGAACCCGGACAAAACCTCCGAAGTTTTGCCCTTTTCGTCAATGAGCTGAAAGTCAGCATACGCCAAGGGGTGACAGGGCGGCAGAGAATCTGCACTTTACTCTCGTTGGCCTTTTGTTTAATGCATAATTTTAAAGTGCCATGTTTAGCTTTAACTTTTATAATTAAATGGCAACTGTTAAAAGTAATGTAAAGGTTGCATTATTGTAAATTTTTTTAATTTTTTTTTGTTTTTGTTAAGAGAAGTATAGTGTGTGTGTGGGATCTGAGAGCTTTCCACTGTTTTCCCTAACGTCTTGTACTTCCTTCCCTCTCCCCCCACCTTCCCTTTCTTACTTTCAGGTTAACAATGCCACTGCGCGAGTGATGACCAATAAGAAGATGGTCACGCCTTATGCAAATGGTAAGAGAGACTGTTCATACTAATGATGAGCTGAAGGGTTTGAAGAAAGACAAAATGGAAAAGCCACGACCTCTCCTCAGAACCAAAAAACCTAATTTTTAGTGGTTTTCTTCAGTATAATGGTTAAACATTTATGGAGGAAGGCCATTTTATAGCTGGAGAAGTGGAGACAGGAGTAGTGGCCAAGCTGGTAAAGAAGCCAAGGACTGATGGGTTTCCTGTCGCTACTGCACCTGGTGCTGTACAGTGGGATATGCAGCGTTCCCGATCCTTACTGCCAACATGTAGATAACTAAATGTGTACGCAGAAGCATAACTTAGGATACATAAATGGATATATCTCAGTTCAGACTCTAACAGAAAAACTACAGCTGTCCCCAGGCAGTCGGGAAAACAGAGGCATTGCACTGCTTGTTGCCTCACTTTTTGCTACAGACCGTGCCTGTGTTCAGTCATTTTCCAGTGAACCTGAATAGAGAAAGACCAAGTTGTCTGGGTAATGAAGAATCCTGTTTCATTGGGATATCTTGGTTCTTCTGTCTGTGCAGTAATTTTATTGCATAGGCATATGTAGCATAAAAAGTCATTCTTCTGACAGAACTGAATGCTGCTTTGATACATAATTTGAATCTGGGTTTTTGTCCTGAAACAGGCAGAAAAGTTATTTTTGGTCTGAAAATGTTCCCAAATAGCTTCAACAAGGCAGGAAGCTGCATATAGGTAGTTGCTAGTGTGAGAATACATTTTGATTGCAATGTTGAGGTTCAGAAGTCAGAAGATACAAATTTTGTTTGTGGCTCTGCTACAGACTGGTTATGAGGCTCTTGGCTGGCAAAGCCCTCTCTTTTTGGTTACAGAACTGGGGCAACAGAGGCAGGCAGAAAGGCTGGGATTCTGAGTCTCAGTGTCTGAAAAGAACCAGGAGATCTTGTAGTAAAATGCAATGCAGCAGCAATGTTCTGTCGTCCTGAAAACAAGGGCAGAAAATGCATAGGACTATTTGGTAACAGAGCTTGGCTTACATAGCAATGACTTGTGAAATCCTGATAACGGGCAGGAGTATTTTGCTTTCACAGCCTGCCATTTAAAGCCAGCTTTAAAGCTACACAAAGGTATTTTAGTATTAGGCCAGACTTAAGGCATACTGATGAGTGGTTTTATGACTGTTTCCAAATCCCAGTCCCCTTGCTGCCACCACTCACTGGAGTATTTTGCCATCAAGGTGGGCAGCGCAGCAGCAGCAGCACCCCCAGTCTTGCGGAGGGAGCACGCGTTGCACCTCCTGTTGATTCTCTGCCAGCAGATGAAGGGGTGGTGTTGGTGGGCTGCAGTTCACAAAGGTGTTTGTATGATTTCTAGGCTGGTTAGTGGTGTTAAAACACAGTAAGTACATCAGGACTGTAAGACAGAGGAGGGGTATGGATTTATTTAGATAAAAATACCGGTATGATTTGCTAGCTGAACAGCCGAGATCATTCTTGAACGGAGTGCTTTGTGGAAACGAGCCCAAATTGTGATGTTAGCTTTACACCCCTTGCTTCACGCCCCACATAGAAAGCTGGGGGAAAGACAGATATGTTTCTAGATCTGACTGGGAAGTGTGTTCCTCTGTGTACCCCCATGACTGCTTTAAGCACTATTCTCTTGTAGGTTTTATGTTGATGACTTGCAGTTCCTGCCAGTTATCCAGATTATATTAAAATCAATTCTCTGTGAAGGCTTTCACCTGAAAAGCAGCATAAAGACGACAGGAAATACTAAAATAACACAGAAGAAAATGTGAGATGAATAGACCAAATTGCTTTTCTGCACCATAGTCATGTGATTCAGTTAGTGAGGGAGTTCAGACACCGTTGCTTTTTAGCAGGTCTCTAGCAAATAAGACAGAAGGCTGTTTGGAGAATTTAAGGCTATAAATTGATTTGCCCGGGGTGACAGTCTGGGCCAGTGGCTTTAGAGAGCTTTGCGATCCGCAGCGTTCCCAGTGAAAGCAGGGAGGAGCTGGCAGCAAGGTTCATGCAGAGAATGCAGGGTCGCAGGGCGCTGGTTGCAAATATGCATATAAGGTAGTTGGCATTCCCTCAGCGGTGCCTCTGCCCTGCTGCGGATCAGCTGATGTTTTGCTGTTCCCTCCAATACAGCGACCTGTTCCTAGAACTTGACATTAGAAGAAAAAGGCAGTTGGCCTCCATCTACACCAAGGGGGATTTGAGGCGAAGCAGAAATTGGAAAGAGCTGTGCATGTGAAGCTGGGGCACACGCAAGAGACCGTTCCCCTGCCCTGCGCTGCCCGCTCCTTCTCTTGGTGTAGATTTTGGCATTCACTGCGGTCTTTGTTGTTTCAGGTTGGAAGTTGAGTCCTGTGGTTGGAGCGGTGTACGGCCCTGAGTTATATGCAGGTAGAGCTTAAGTAGACACTTCCACTTCTGCCATTTAACTGCAGTGGTGTTTGTTTATGTTCTCAATCTGCTGTTTCTTTATAACCTTTTTACTTTGTTTTGTTTTGTTTTCTTGTTTTTTTTTTTTTCTATTCTTTTTAAAATTAAATTAGCATCCAGCTTTCAAGCAGATGTCTCGCTGGGCAATGACGCCGCAGTGCCCCTGTCAGGAAGGGGGGGTATTAACACTTACATTCCTTTAATCAGTAAGTAGCCCCCTTCGGCCCTATATTGTTAATGTGCTTGAGTTAATGATGACTTGTTACCCTTCTTCTCTTCAGTCTGTATAATATATACTTGAAAGGATGGGTCTAGCTGGGAATGAGCTAAAGTGTACTGTGCAGTGGCTGTAACTTATTCATCTGCAGTGTGTTTCTGTACTAGCGAATGGGTCTTTCTGAGAGACAAGGAGGCTGCAGAACAAGGGGAGGGTGCGTGTGAGGAATAGGCCATTCCCTTCCTCCCCTCCCCCTTTTGAAAACAGAGAAACCAAACAGACAAATCCATAAAGTACATATTATACAAGCTGCTAAACCGCGAGTCTGCAGGGTTCCCAGTGGCATGCACCTCGATGCACGTTGGGTTGGGTTTGCGCCCTGGGACTCCTTCCCTCTTGGTATCTGCTTATTACGTGTTTGCAGATGCCTCTGAGGTTTTTACATCACTTCATCATGAGCCAGTTTACTTCAGCATAAAGCGTAATAAAGCAGGCCCCAGTATACATGGAGCCAGTTATTGGTCATACTTGTTAAATGAAGGTGGACTCTGAGTAAACTGGCAGTTTATGGGAAATTTCTGCTGCTGTTATATGGGCTATCTTGTCTTTCAGGCTTTAAAATGAACATACAGAGCATTGGGTGGCAAAGAGTGGGAGGGGAAAGGAGGGAAGAGACTGATGTAAGTTGGTTGACTTTAAGGGCCTCTTGACAAATTATTTTAAAGAGCCTCTGCAGTTGTGGAAGAGCCGCCTGCTATATTGATAGTAACTCTCTGCGCTTCTCAGACTTTAACCAGACTGCATGGTGGTGTCAAAAAGGCGGGGGGATTTGTACCCTGTTTGTGGTGGGTGAGGCATGCCCAAGCATTAACCTCTTGCATGCCAAACCTCTCTGCAACCCCTCTTCCCCCAAAGGCCCTGGTGTAGCAGGAAGTACGTATGGGATGCTTGCTGGGTTATAAGCATGCCCCTCTGCAGGACTGATGCAAAATGTCCCACCGCTGTGGAGCTACTGTCTCACTTTGTTGGAAGCAGAGGGTTCTTCTCTGGGCAGGAGCTCAGATCCTTTTCACCCTCCACCTTGTCTGTCTTTACAGTTCCAGGCTTCCCCTATCCAACTGCAGCCACCACAGCAGCCGCGTTTCGGGGAGCCCACCTGAGGGGCCGAGGAAGGACAGTGTATGGGGCAGTCCGAGCGGTACCTCCCACAGCCATCCCTGCCTACCCAGGGTAAGCACTGGTCACGAGAGCAGAGTGCTCTGCACAAACATGTCAAGTATCTGATTGGATAATCAAAAAATAGCTAAACTTGTCTGGATGGTGAGAGTCAGGATATTGCTAGTGCCAGAGCATTCTGCACACGATGGCATCCAGTGGGGGCAAATCTAAATTTTTTTCATGTTAAGTTCTTGACTGAAACAATTCTCAGTACTTGCAGCAGCTTAAAGCGCTGATGGATTCCTTCTCATAATTTCCAATTTGTCTATGTGGTATTTGTCATCCATTCACCCAATATGTTATAGCACTGCTGAGAAGGACGCAAAGAGAGAAGGTCTAAAATTTCCAAAAAGGTTCTGCTCTTTGCACTCCATTTGTGTTTTCATATCCAGGAATGAGGAGTATTATCCATTACTTCATGCCTCACCATCTGGCAGTAGGACACAGAAGAGCCAGTTACCCACAATGGATTTGCTTTCTTTGTTGGAGACGGTTTAAAAAGGTTTAAAACAAAGATTAATCAAGTCCATTAATTTAAAGTTGGGAGTGCTTGAACTATAGGGAGAACAGAAGTGCAGTGTTCTTCTAACTGTTGTATGAAGCAATGATGGCAACGGTGAATGCGTGGCCTTAGCATTCTTTGCCCTCTGAGTTTCCACTAGTAATGCAGTGGAATAGATGCTGTTACAAGAGAGTATTCTGCTGTTGAAGAGTACAGGGAACTAGGTTTGTATGTGAGGTTTAGTTTTGGGTTTTTGTTTGTTTATGTGTGATGGAATGACAGATAATTCAGCAAATCCCTTCCAAACTATCTATTTTTGTTTCTGATTTTGAGGATGCTTTATTCATATTGCCTGTATCTGGAATTTTACTTGCATATTTTCCAGGCAACATTCTCAGAAAGAATAGGAGTAGAAATTAATCTTCTAACATGGAGAAGTGGACTTGATCCTTATTTCCTTTAGACTAGCCCTGGAAGGGAAGAAAATAAATTTTCTTTCAATAAAAAGAGAGGTGGAAGCCACACACATCAGTGCAAGGAGTTGGCCTGATATATGCTGAGTAAGCTTGCAGTTACCTTCTGTAGCAGGTTAAGTGGAGAGGGCTGCTGTGACCCTTTCTTTTTAGAGTCCAATCTGATGTTTAAAGTGGAGCTCATGGAAGTAAACTTCAGTTGTCATATATCTGTGTAGCTTTGCTCACCAGCAAATCCATCAATATTTGTGTTTAATTCACTGGAAGCCTTTAAATGAAACCTCTTTCCTGAACACATTGGCCTTCCAAGCAGAGCGTTTCTTCCAGGTTATCAGATCCACCACTTCTTGCCATCGCTCCTAGTTCATATTCTATATTCTCTAACCACAGCCTCTGACCTGCAACTCCTCCCTCTGTCTGTGGCTCTGACAATGACCCAGTCCAGTTTCATTAGTAAGTGCTCCGCAGTGAAACAGAAGCGAAGCCCAGCTGAGTGCTGCCGTCTAGCAGAACACTGAATACTTGCACCAGGCAGGGGGATGTGCTCTTCATCCCTGGGAGTGACGCCTGGAGCATTCCCAGCAAGAGGCTGTCACATGTGGTGCGCTGGGAGGGACTCTGGGCTTTGCCTTGAATATAAATCCAGCCTGAGTCTCATATAAAGGGTGTATTTCCATTTGGAATATGGGCCAGGGTCCAATGATTATCCCTTTCAAATATTGTCTCATGACTCTGTTTACTTACGTTGCATTTGTCTGACCCTGCTGACTGATTCCATGCCTTTGTGGGTAACCTACTATCCAGTAAACATTTGCAGGGCAGCAGTAAACAAGGCATGGTCACAAGTGGCCCAGAGCTGTCCCCAGTCCTAAGCACTAGGATGTAATGAACTAATTCTGGTGTTTATTGTCATCATAGTCTGAATCTTTACAAGACATTCGGTAGAGGGAATTTGATTTTTTGTGGAATAATACAAAATGTGCTATTCAGTTCCACGTTGCAGTAACCTGTAGGACAGGCACCTCTCCACGTGGGCACTGTGACCTCCATGGAGTCAGGAGCAGGCACATACTCCTGACACCTTATCCTGCATCAATTGCTTTCTTCCTGGCCAGTGGAAAGATGACACCGTAAGATCAGTCAGCAACACATGAGTGATCAAGTCATAGTGAGTAATGTGGAAGAACACAGTAAAGTAAGCTGCAGGTTAACTGTAACCTGGTAGGAAAAATTGGTTTTCACAAACCTCAGTGGTGTTTAAGTTTTAAGTTACAAAACTTAATGGTATCACTGCATTTGAGAGCTTAGCAGAATTCCAAAAACACAGAAGGTAGATTAATAAAAGCTTGTTGGAATTGCCATACTGGATCAGACCTGAAAGCCATTTAGGTTAGAGGAATTTTTCACGGTGCCTAGTGCTAGACACTCCAGAGGAAGGTGCAAGAAATCATACCATTCTTAATAGTTTTAACAATTATTTCAAGAACTCAAACTGGGATTCACTATTGCATATGTGGAATGTACATACTTACGTACAGACACGGACATTTATCCAGGGAAGGTTAGTCATACCGTAGAACGCAATTGCTCAGACCATTGGAGAGGATGTTAGTCACCTGAGCCTGACCCCAGAATACAAATGCAACCTTCAGTTTATAACTGAGATGGCGTTCAATAGGAGTATGGAGACATTGCAACATCTGATATATAGCGTGAGTAAAACCTGTGCTGGAATATTGCCCTGATTTGTAGCGGCCATGCTTTCTAAACAAGAATGTTGACAAATTACATTTCAGACCAAAAGCTCTAAGAATTAAGTCAAGGCCTGAAAAAAACTCACCTCCTGTAGAACTCTCAAAACTAAATAAGCTTGATCAATTTTATTTCTCCAACTAAAGTGCTATAATAAAGAATAATTTAGTTTTAGGCCTGTAAATATATAGAGGATTCACTGACCTGAAACCAAAAGTGGATAAAAGTCAGAGTAGATATGAGGCCATAGGGAGCTTTAGGGGTTTGGAGTGTTTTTTTGGTTCCTTTTAGAACAAAGTCAACTGTTGGTATACCTAAATGATATGACGGCTGCTTTACAAAACCAGCATATTTCTTTTTCTCGTGGGTGTGTTTTAGCTCAGCTAGTGGGCTTTTTGCAGATGCCACTGAGATTTGATAGGCTGCCGGGCTGCTTTATGCTTCTGATCAGTCTACATAACCAGAATGGCCTCTGTGGTTTTCAAATGAAGGAATTCTCTCAGTTTTTGCTAGCATTGAGAATCACAAATATGGATATTCTAGCATATAAATAAACCTTGCTAAATTTCAGCCCTGGCAGTTGGTGTCAATCAAGTCCTAACTGAAGGAGAAACGAGGATGCATGTGTGCTTGCTTGGCTGGACTCAGGAAGTCTCACTCTTACCTGTTATTAGTGTTCCTTGCAGTTTTCTCTGGAGAGCTGATGTCAGCATCCCTTGCTGACAGGATTCTGTGTTACAGAAATAGTGGCCTGATCCAATGTGGTAATGCTTATATTCATCCAACTGATTGTGTTCAGGGTAACTGTTAAAACTGCTAACCTGTTCGTAAACCAACAGTCACTTCTTCTGTCATGCGTTTGCCTTTCCTGCAGGAGCAGGTGGAGTATCACTGCTAAAACACTCCTGGTCCTAGATAGAGAACCCAGCAATGTAAGTCACTGCCCCAGGAACCAAATTCTTTGTTATGTGATTGTCAAAATTTAGCTTCAACAAACATGATCTTATGGCCTGCTTCTCCCTGCTGAAGTGGCTCCCCTCTTCCTCTAACAAGGGTCTCTATCTTCACATCTGCTCCCAGCGCTCTTGGAGACCGTAGTAACTCTGTCCATTGGGAATGGAGTGTCCTTTTCCTGGGGAAGGCAGCAAGACTAAATTATTCAAGCAGGAGCTAACACTGCAACAGATTTTTTTTTTAATTTTGTTTTAGTTTTTAGTAATAGCATGCAGAATTTTGGCAAGATCTGCTGGGCTTCTTTTGTGTGTGCGTGCCTTACAATAGATGGGTGTCTGAGGGTGGCAGGCTCTTGGCAGCATTTCACATTCCATCTGATAAGTAAAAAAGCGATAACCAAAAGGAAAGCTTCCATACCTTCTTTTTCCTTAATGCTA
This sequence comes from Columba livia, assembly GCF_036013475.1. Classification (NCBI taxonomy): domain Eukaryota; kingdom Metazoa; phylum Chordata; class Aves; order Columbiformes; family Columbidae; genus Columba; species Columba livia. The sequence continues at coordinate 174,185,706 of NC_088602.1, forward strand.
CTGGTAAGTCATGCACATCAGATCCATGGACATCACAGATGGTGGGGGCTAATGCTTTTTTAAAGCCTTGAGTGAGTTTGTGCAAAGCTATTCAGAAGACAAAGCAGGAGGAAATCCCTCATTGTGAAGCACACCTGAACTCAGATGGGTGGGAACATCCCCTCTATTCCTTCCTCATCCTTCCCCTGACCCCTGTCCCCAAAGAGAGCTGCATGGCCTTACCTAACGAACGCCCTGGTAAGAGTGGCTCTTTGGGAACCCCAGGCTCTGGTTTGACAGTTTTCCTGCTTGAAGTTCTGAGAGAAAGAAAACTATGTCTTAAAGCAGAAAAAGCACCATCCAGTGGAAACCCTTCCAGTTGCTCCTCTCTGCTACAAATAGGTTGTTCCTACCAGGGACTCCCACTGCACCTTTCAATTCTCAAACCTTGGACCAGTCACCTAACCTTTTTAGCTCATTATCTCTGCTTGTGAAAGCAATGCATTGTGGGTATTTTTGGTTTTTTCTTTTTAATTACATTTCTCTGTGTTTACTTTGATCAGAATTGATTGACTTGTTTTCCTGAGGTGTTGCATCGGTTCTTTATGATGCTGAATAATAATACTTTGCATGCTTGTGTGATGAGCCAAATCTTATCGCATGTCTAATGTGCAGGGTAAAAGCAGGTGATGTATGGATGTCAGAAACAAAGTCATGCAGCCCTGTGAAGCTCAAAATACATAATCATACACAACTCTCTGAAACGTGCTTTTGACATAGGTGACTACAGCCCCTGTGGGATGCCTTCTGAGGGGCTCTTTGATTTCACAAGCCCACTTCATGAAGCCAATGTGTCCGTGCGTTCAGGGGGTAACTAAAATCATTCCAGGAGAATAACCAGAGTGGAGGTTTCTAAACCCTTGTTTCTCTTCTTCAGGACATCAGATTTTTTTGAGTCTATTTTTATTGTACAAGATGGTGGTTCCCCTCCCTCTCTCCTTTGCATACTGTCTCCCCCTCTGCCCACCCTCTGCCCCTTTGCATGCCATGGAAGATGACTTGGAGCCGTCTAGCGTGCGTGCGCACACACATTCTCTTGCTGATTTGCTCCTGCCAAAAGCCCAGGTTGTGGATTCATACATCACCTGCCTGTGTAAAACGCATGTGCATGCTGCCGTCCTCAATAACCGGAATGTGTTTTCTGTTCTTTTGTTTTTTGTTTTTTTGTTTTGTTTTTTGTTTTTGTGTGGATTTTCTGCAGTGTGGTTTACCAGGACGGATTTTACGGTGCTGACCTCTATGTAAGTACACACACCGGAGCCTTCTCGTCCCCAACCCCTGACAAGCCAGCCTTTTTTTTTTTTCTTTTGGTTTGTTGGTTTGGTTTGGTTTGATTTTTTTTTTTTTTTTTTAAATATCATTTACTTTAATTTTCTTCTTCCTTGTGGATATATATATATATATTTATATATTTAGGAATGCAAGCATGCTTCTCTGTCACTGCGCTTGCCCCTGGGTGCAAGACCTAAGCCTTTGGGTTTCCTGATCATTGCCAGGGTCAGTTTACTGGGTGTCCTGTCCCCCACATGCACACTGCTACTAATCAACCTGAGAGATGATTAGCAAATTGAAATTTCTCTCAACACTTCTCTCGTGTACATAATTTGGATATGAAAATAACAGGACTGGTTTAGCCTCAGACTTTCCCTTTCCTTCTCCCCTTCCACCCTCCCTTTTCTCTCCCCTCATGGGGCCCTTTCAGGTTTGATTTGTGCAGCCCACACTAAACTGAGCGAGCTGTATGTTTAAAAATGTTCATATGCCACTGGGATGTGGAGATTATCCCTTTGGGGAAGACACTGGGCCTGATTAAAAATGGAGACTGAGATGCTAGAGTGAAAACTGACATCTCATTTTGCTGTTAGAAATGGTACCTAAATAGACTAGGTTGACTCGCCTCTTTGGGGAATTGTAAAGTACAAATATGTGGAGATGTTCGGTTAGAAGAGTCAGCAGCCTCCTCCTGTCTGGGAATTAGTTCTGATACCACGGGAGACTTTGTCCTGTCATTGTCTTTGTCCTACCCAGCTAGTCTGTATTGCAAATCTCCAGGGCATCTGTATGCATAGGTGGATTGTGGATGGAGGGATTCTGGCTGGCTGGTGAGAAAGGCAGTTTCCTCTCTGATGGAGAGCAGCTGTGGTAGGAATATGCCTTTCAAAGCCAAAATTTTCAGGTTCGCTACTGCCATCACAGCTTGTGGCTTGCCTGGTTCTAACAGAGTTCCCTTTTGTGGTATTGTAGGCACTAGCTTTTTGGAGATGGGGAGGTTTCGTGTTGGGTAGTGGCACAGTTGGCATGGATTTCACATCCCCACTCCTTTGAAGGTGCTGCTTCTGACATTTATGTAGACAGCCATGGGGTTAGACTCAAGATGGAGTTAACTCTTGGATTTTGTTGATTTGTATAGAGGGTCAAGTCTTGCAAAGGCACTTTTCCCAATACGGTTACAGCAGTTGAAAAACACGCTGTCCGAGCATACAGAGATGGGGTGCATTTCTTCATTCTTACATATACAATCATCTGCACTGCACAGTCCTTTAAAAATTTATCTGCGTATTCAAGCATTTCTTTGTAAAACTGTGTCAAGGATTATAAACGGTTCTGGGTTTCCTGCCTCACTCCTAAAATGCTAGCTCTACCAACTACTGACTTTGCTACAGCTAGTAAGGAAGCCAACGAGCAATGCTGAGTCCCTCTTGCCTGATGGTATGGCATTTAAGTTGCTGTCATGTTGAAAGGGAAGCCTGACCAGGGTTACTCCCTATTTCTTTTGAGAAAGCTCCTTCAGAGCTTCCATTGGAGGTGAGGAGGAGAGGCTTATTTAACATGTTTTATGGGCAGAGATTTTGGTAATGAAGAATGCCCATAACCACGTGGTGCTGCAGTGCAGTAGCATCACGTAACAAAAAACCGAGCCCCCAAATCAAGTTAGAGCTGTTAGGTAGACTTCTGATGACTTTGCTGTTGGTGGCTCTGGTCTCACTGTCAGAAGGCAGGATGATCGAAGAGGAGACTTATCAAGGTAGATGGTGGTGCTTTTTCCTATGTTATTGCTGCCCAGGTGAACATCAGGAAAAAGTTACCATAATCCAAACATGAAGTTACCTTTTGAATTTGCTCAGCACAGTGTCACTGCAGTGTCCCTGTGCCTCACTGATCTGTCGTGCTTTTCACTGCAATGCTGTGAAAGGCTGGTCCTGATGGTGGAGGGAATGACAGAGTTAGGACTAGGGGGAGAGTTAAATTGAGGTTCCCTTTGGTCTTCTAAGTCTGTAGTGTTGTGTCAAGGAAGGGTGGAAAGGATCTGAGCTGGCAGGAGTGGTTAGTGGTACGCCAGATGAAGGGGAAGTGTCCCAAGTTTGGGCTGTTTTTTCCACATATATGCTGTGCACCAATTTTCTCATTTTCCTCCTCCTTCTCCTCTTCCTCACTCCTTTTTTCGTTCCTGGGGCAACCATCCTGGTAGCATTTCTTCTGTGAAGAAGGCATTCCATCTCTTGTTGGATGCATCCCATACTGGCAAGACACCTGAATTCATAAACAACCTGCCCCAGGATGCAGAGGGCTTCATTTCGGCTCATAAGAAAGATTATCTTTCTTCTACAATGGGGTCAATCTGGGTGGCGGGGGGGAAACCCAAACAAACCCACTCATGCGAAGACTGCTCCTGCCTGTGAAAAGCGTGCTTGCATCCACTGGAAAGAAAAGGCTGGTGAGCCCTGCCGTGGGCTGTTTGTATGATTGTTTCTTTCCACAGCTGTGTTTTTTTGAACTGCTCTTCCTGTGTTCTGTTATAGAATAGTCTTACAGGAACCAATCATTAGCGCTAAAATACCTCAGGTAGGAGTGCCAGTGTGACCTGCCAACCGATCAGATTGTGGATTGCAGTGGAAAAAACTGAATTATACTAACCATTCCAGCACCACATTAGAGATGGGAACAGAGGCTTTTTTAGGGCAGCGCAGACTCCTGTGTGATCCGAGCCCCTGCTGTAGCACGGTGGCATGTGTCCAGATTTCACACCGAGTGGCACTTCATCCAAAACAAAATAATAATATAAATTAAATGGAAGGGTTAACAAGGTCATGCTTGTCCCATTACCATGTAGAAGCACCTGCTGCAATGGACACTGTTGTCCTGTCACCTCTTTTAATTCATTCATGCTCATTCCTGGTGCACTTATGCCAGCCTTCTAATACAGAAATACTGGAAACGGTTCCAGCCCTTTCTGCTTCTTAACTTATGTTACAGGGCATTTTGGGGGTGGAGAAGACACATTTGAGATACAATAACTAAAAGATCCTAAAACTGGGCTCGCTGACTAAACCTGGCACGTGGTTAAATGTGTCTACCTGGTACCATGAGTTACACGTTTCTCCAGGGACCTGGGAATGTTGTGTCTTAGTGATGTAAAGACTTCAGAGTAAAAAGTGCCAGCAGCGCACGTGTGCCTGTCTAAGGCAGCAAGGGAACAAGAAATGGGAAGCTGATACCATAGGATACACTGACGTAGTAAGCTGTAGTTTTGGATTTCCTCATGTTCTCTTTGGATTGATCACCTAATATGCACCTGAAGAGTGGAAGAGAAGCTGGATTGACTTTGAGCTGAACTGTATAGTTTCAAAGTGCTCATTTATCTACATTAATGTGCTCAGTAATTGGAATGCTGCTTTAGCTGGGACTGCAGCTTCCTGTATATGTTGTTTTGCCATGTTTGTGTTACTTCAGAGGTTATATGACAACATTGAAAAAGCTGTCGTCTAATGCTAAAGGAGGAATTTTTTAAAAAAATGTTCTTGCTTCATTGATGAGCCAAGGATGGTAACATCACAGAAGAGTAATTTTTAATTTGTGATTTTGTGAATGCTTGGGCAAATACAGTTATTTGGCAATTAAGATCTAGAGGCTGAAGCACTGCACATTCACATGGGGAAGAGGGTTTAGCACAGCCCCAGCAATACTGCCAACATATCCAGAGAAGTAGAATTTGAATTAAGATAAGCAACATTTGGGTTGTGTGCATCTCTCTCACGTGCTCCCCACACTGTCCAAAAGACTGTACCAGAAAGGGCTAACCTTGATTTATACAGTTGTTTTGGTTGTTAATCAGTGCCCAGTAAAAATGCATAAGCCTTTTCCTTAGTTGCCCTGTTTCCTTGTCAAGGCAGTGTTTAAACTGTCCCTTTGATAGAAACATCTCTGACTCAACATCTTTGCCAGAAGCTCAGCCACACTCATTTTTTTGAGATGAGGCTAAAGATTTTAAAAACTGAACCTAGATGGGTAAACCCATCCCTGTGAAATTACTTAAATAGATGGAGTGGGAGTTTGCATGGCTGTCCTGGGTTTTGGGGACTGTGCCACTTGATGGTGTCTTCTGTTGCAGTTTGGCTGTGGCACTGGAGGAGTGTGGTGCAGCTAGCAAGGGCCTTTTTTTTTAATTATTATTTTTGGGGCGGGGGGGGAGACACGATTGTTCGTGTTTGTTGAAGATGTTCTACTCTGTTACGGTTTATATTTACTAGAGTGTCCAAAGTGAGTGGCATCAAAAATCACTAGGGGTGGTAAGACCGTGTAGGTAAGGTTACAGATGAGCTCTGCATACCAGTTAAACTTGTGTGTGAACAGGTATAGCAGGAGAAAATAACTAGTACATTAGACAAGCTGAGCAAGGCTTTAGATGCATTGACGGAATTACAGGTGGGTCCTGGGTTATGGAGAACAGGAGCATCAGCTGGGTAAGGCGACCTGCACAGTGTCTGCTTTGCTCTGGACTGGTCCCAGAGCTTGGTGAAAGCATTTACGAAATAATGAGTAATAGTCGCAGCTTTCCTCCTATTTCCTTCACCCTGTTTTGGTGTATTTGGACCTGCTGGTCATGCTAAATACATCCCTGTGCCAGAAATCCCCCAGCTGTCCACACTCATTGCTCCTATGACAGGAATGTACCATGGCCATTATAATCCCCATTTTTGGTTTTATTTGAAGTACACGCAAGTAGAATTCGCAGACTGCTTTGAAATGAGCGGGTCTGCCTGTGCGTGTGTTACCCCTATACTGTTATTTTTTTTTTTTCTTTTTTTTTAATTAACAGTAGCTTCAATTTTGCATCAGTGCATGGTTAAAAAAGCAATACACATGTCAGCTATTTCTTAACTTCATTTCTCCAATGAATTATTTCTCCTGTGTTTTTTTTTTTTTTTGTTTGTTTGTTGTGCAGTTGACTGAAGAAATGTTAACATCCCGCTCTAAATCTCTCAGTGGAGTCTCTGTTCCCTTCTCTGATATAACAGATGGGTTATTGCTTGTTATAATTATTAACATTGTGGTGTGGGACAGGGCTAGGGTGGGAGCCATTTCGGGGGGCGAGGGCGGGAGGCTGCGGGAGTTGTTAAGGTTGGAATGTTAACTCCAGTGGTGACTGACTGTCTCCGTAATAGCAGGTTGTTGTGGCTGCACGCTCTAGTACTTGAGGCTGTGTACTTCACTGAGCTTGTGGTAGAGCCTAGGGCGAACTGCTGTCCCAAGAGAATGCTGGGATGGATAGAACTAGCCAATATGAGTCTGAACGTGGTGACTTTGCTGGTTGTTCTAGCTCCAGATGTCAGCATGCTTAGTTTTTAATTTTGATTAATAAATGTTACGCCATTCCCCCTCCCACACCTGATTCCAACCCTTCTTTTCTTTTCTTCTTTTTTATTGTTTTGGTTTGGTTTGGTTTCATTTTCCTTTGAGAGACATGAGTTAAAAGAGAATTACATGATAACCCTCTTTGGTTTCAAACTGCATCTCGCTGTCATGTTCAGAATATGTGCCAGGCGCATTTGAAATGGCTCCTGATCTGAAATGTGGCTGGCAAGTGTGGGACAGAGTGGGAATCTGGGTGCGCACTGAAGCCAGCTGCCCTGAGGAGGGTTGTGCCAGGCAAAAATGCCTTGTGCCCAAGTGACAGACCCCATCAAGAGTTCAGGAAGCTCCTAAACTTTAGGGAATACCACAATGACATTGGTATCCAATTTTGTCTTAATTTAGTGAGGTCAGTGAAGATGTGATTTGGATTAAGGCTGCACCTCATTCATCTCATCTTCATCATGTTTTGGAGGTGGGAGTAGTGGTGGTGCAAAACTGAGCCTAACCTCACCACACTATAAATCCAGAACACAAGGGTTGGAACAGGTAGATGAGATTACGAAGGCAAAACTGTGACATGGCATCTCTTTTCGCGCAATGTGGTGATGTTTCAGAGGTGTAGATTTGTGTTACTCTTTCTTCTCTTAACTAGAAGATTGAAGAGGCTGTAAATCCCCCCGCTCTAGAGCAGGAAATGGTCCTCAGACATGTTTTGGATAGCATGTTAGCCTTTGTGGGGCTAACACAGGCCCCACAAAAGCAACCAAAATTAATTTAAAAAATCATTACTTCTAATTTAAAAGCTACCTACCCCAAAACTGAGCATTGCTGAGCAAACACACAGTCCTGTAGTAGAGCTGATCTTGTACTCTTAGTTACGTATAGGGAGAAGATCTATAGGGAATAAGTGATAGAGGTATGTTGAGCTGATGGTGGAAGTGAAGAGCATAAGTCTGCCCTTCTGTTAATTTAAAAGAAAAAAAAAGCCAGAAGCAATCTGGTGTTTTCTGGTATTATTTATGGCTCATTGTGTTTCTAGCAAATCAAAGCCCCAGTTCATTTACCATTCCCCCATTCAGAGTTAATGAAAACGTGTGCAAAACTGTACAATAAAGAAAACTCTAACCTGGGCTTCAGAGCCCTCTTTTCTGCCTGCCGTGCAGCCTTTGCTCCTGGAAGTCCGGAATGTGGCTGGCCTCCCTCCTGCATTGCTGCCCGCTGTGCAGAGCCACCTGCCCCAGCCAGCTCTTCTCGCCACAGCTCCCTGTGGAAGTTCCAGGAGGAGACTTGCAGCTCTTCCTCTCACTCAGAGTTCACATTTTGCCAACCCAGCTGCAAATATGTTTTTAGTAACTACCTCTTAAGTAAGCATTATAAAGACTTTAACTACAGGTGTGTAGCATGGGCAGAAATGCAGCAGCAATACAGACTGTTCTGGCATAATTTCCCCTGACTTGTTTCCTTCTTACATGCAGGGAGGGGAGAATGGTCTGATTGATATCAATGTCACTTTGCTTGTTGCCAGCCTAAGACCACCAGGGACTGTCTTCTCTGACCATCTCTTCCTGATTGCTTTTTAGCTTCTCTGACTGTTGATACTGGTATATAGCTGGACCAAATTAAATTCTAGCCTTTTGGGTTTCCCAGGCTTAAAAAAAGAGAGGGGGGGAAAAAGCAGAAATTTCTCTGAATGGTCTTCTTTCTAAAACACACACTTCATGGAAAGTACCACCTACCTCCGATTTCCCCAGCGTAAGAGAAAGGGGACATAAAAATTACATTGCATGCAAGATTTCAGCTCTTTTCTGGTTTTCAGTTCCTCCACACCAAATTTAATTTCCTGCAGGGATATAACCGTGGTCAGGCTTGCTTTACTTTATTCCTTCTACTAAATGGGGTAATAGAAGAGTCTTCATGGTCCTTCTGAGGAAAGGAATATACATGAGTAAATGGGCGATGCTTGCGATAGACATGACATGGGAGCTGATGCAGTTTGAAACACTTCCTCTCCTTGTGATGTGTGTGACTTTTTTAATTTCTATTTTTTTATGCTCTGCGTGGGTGGACAGGTATCTGTAAAGTCAGTTCTCTTCTCTCCTGCAGGGTGGATACGCAGCCTACAGATATGCACAGCCTGCTACTGCAACAGCAGCCACGGCCGCTGCAGCCGCTGCAGCAGCTTACAGCGATGGGTATGTAAGGGGGAGGTATCCCCTGGGGCTAGCTTGCTGTGCTCAGGGATTCAAGGAGCACTGATCCATCACAATACTTCTTTTCCTGTTTCTTGTTGTACTCGCACACGCACACATGCATGCACAACGCGACATGAAAGACGTGAATGCACAGTTTGTCTCTCTGTTCCTGGGCAGTATTGTCCTCTGGTGTATGTGAGCTGGCACAAACTCTGGCCTCTTCCCCATCCTTGTGATTCTCTGCACAAAGGAGCCAGTGTGGTTACGGCCTCGGAGTCCAAAGACCTGGCGTGCCTTGCCAGCTCCTTGCTCTGCGACTCTGGGCAGGCTGGTTAATCACCGGGTGCTTTTCTCTCCCCATCCATAAAGTAAAAATTGCTCAGCTAATACCATAGTCAAGGATGCTTTAACATGCAGCTCTGTATAGATACAAAGGATTATCATCATCACAGTGCTTGCCTTAAGGTTTTTCATCTCCTGTGCAGCAAGGCCATGTTGTAATCCTAGAGCATGCGAGACCATTAAAATTTATACTCCCTTCTCATTCTGGAGAATCTCTCGCTGCTTTCCATTTAGCAGCTGTTAGTGTGCCAGTAGCACTAGTGCCAGCAGTCACTCTCCTACCAAATTGCATCATGCGAGGTAAGGGATGCATTAGCTGTCATTTCAAAGGTGCTCACCTCTTTCCTACAGGTTAAACTCATGGTTTCTGCCACATTCCTCCTTGCAGGATGTTCTCTTGCCCATCTCATATGATGCATGGCAACATGCCCGTAGGATCTCTTCAAAGAGGGGCCACCTGCGTGCATGTGTGTGCATGTATGCATACATGCGTGTAGAAGGGCATGCTGCTTCTTCCATTGCCTGTGGTCAGACAGCTGTTTCTCTGCCCCCAGAGTGACTCTTTCTTTTATTTTTTGTTCTCCCTCTCTTCAGTTATGGCAGGGTGTACACAGCAGATCCTTACCATGCCCTTGCCCCTGCCGCTAGCTACGGAGTTGGCGCTGTGGTAAGTGGGATTTTCTTTCTTGTGCTATTTCTCATTTCCAGTATGGGGAACAGCTGTTTACTGTTTATCAGGTAATTAAACTTCACCCAGATTTGTTTGGGTTTTTTTTGAGGGAGAAGGCCCTTAGCTGCAGTGCTTGAATTCCTAGTTGTTCTGCATTCATGTGTGTGAGTGTGGACTAGGAAAAGAGCTAGGTTAGAGGGGACCAGTTATTACTTGGTATTGCACATCACCTAGTACAAAGGAGGTGGTAGAACAATGACCCAAAGTGTCATTCAGTGCAAAGGTGCTGCACTTGGTTCCCTCTTGCGCTAATGGAAGGATGCGGTGTCCTGCCTGCCAGCAGTAGTTACACAAGGGCAGGAATGAGGTGGTTCTGGCATCAGAGGGGAGTACAGCAGATTGCTGAAAACACATGCTTGCCCATCTGCTGTTAGCCAGTGCAGTGTCTGTGTTGTTGCAAAGGCTGGAATACAAATGCGTTCAGAGAAAAAGACACCTAAATATAGATACCTGCAGTGTAGCATCTCCATTTAAGCCTCAGTTCATCATGTGGATTCTCTTTGGGGCCAGTGAAGGAAAAGCAGGTACTTCTAGGATACCAGGTCATTGTGTCTTATTTTAGACCTTTACCTTAAGGTGAGGTGAAGAGTGTCTTAGAAGTCCTGGTCTCTGCTATCCGTAAAGGCAGCCTGTACAACTGGCTCAGAGACAGGACTCATGAGCCCCATTTCTGGTACTGAGGTCCCTTTGGCCAAGACTTGGCAAATTTACCTCCAGCTGGCTGGTCATGAACGTGTCCTTCTGAGCCATGTCTCTGGTTTTGCAGGCAAAGTTCTCCTCTCTTGCTTCTTAGAGGTGCTGATGGTGGCAGGTCAGTGCCAGGGCATGTCTCTTAGTCCTTCTGAGACCAATCGGATGCTGTCCTGAGTGTTTCTTCACAGTTCATCTCCTAACGACCTCTTATTTTCTCATTTAATTTCTACAGGCGAGTTTATACCGAGGTGGCTACAGCCGATTTGCCCCCTACTGAAGTGACGTGAGCCCCCTGCAAGTGGGACAGCCCCCCCAGTTCATGAGGCCTGGCTATTGCAATATTTACTAGTAGAGGAACTCTATAGCAAGACGAGGAGGAAAAACAAAAACAAAAAAAAAAAAAAAAGAGAAAATACTTTTTTATACCTCACTATGTTCTTTGAATATGTATTTTTTTTCCTTTAAATTTCTGCCTTTAATTCTTTTGTTCCAAAGATTGTGCTTTTTTTTGTTGTTTTCATTTTTGGGTTTTTTTTAACTGTGGTAAAAATAATGCATTTCTGTGTCTGTATGTTGGTGCATAGCTTATCCTACCAATCACGGAAAAGGTGATTAGCGCTAAGGAAAGCTGTTAGAAACTGATATCATACAATTAATCAGGAACACGCAGACAGAGTTACTTCCCTGGGTCTGGTGCTTGGTGCCTGTGAGACAGGAATACGTGAGGGAAAAGTCTCCACCTGCCATGTTTCTGGTCTGCAGAAGGAAACACGCTGTGGCTGGGACCTAAATGCTGGTGGGAAATAGTCATTTACATTTGGAAATGGGGGAAATGCAGAGACTTTCGTCGTTTTTTATCACCATTTGATGTGCACAGGTTTGGGACAGTTTCAGCAGTGTCAGGATTTTAGACTTGGCAAGAGAAGATTTCCTCAACCTGCCCAAAGACTTCGGCTGTTCTCTGCTGTACAGGGGACAAGAACTTCAAAAGGAGTTTTTGATGAGGATGATCTTTCCCACACATGTGCGACTTATTCTAGATGATTGTTGTCCATTGCTGATGGCTGTAATTATCTTAGTTTTTCTTCCTCCTTTTCAAGATCTTTGTCCCTTGCTGTCCCTTTCCTCCCCTTCTTTCCTCAAGGAGTGGCGGATGCAATGCAGCATCACACAGAGCACCTCTGTTGCGGACAGCAAGCGGTTAAACTTGCAGAGGTGAAACGTGTGCAGCCTTAGAGAGGAAGAAATCTAGCTGAAGATCCCCGCGTCAGCGCCGTGCTCGGGTCCTCTGAGGTCCAGCCTGCAAGGTCTCTCCTCCTGTTCATCCTGAGCTGCTCCGGCACTTTTGCAAGTAATCTGTTTAAAATGAGTGAGGAAAAACGAGTCATGTATAAGCTGCTGAGGCGAGGGGCAAACGTGGGTTTGAGTGGGGGAAGAGTCTTTAAATGTGATCCTGTAGTAGTTTTGCTTTGATCAGGAGTTTAAGGGGAGGCAGAAGCAGTTTTTGCAAGCTCTGAATTCATAGGAACTTCCCACCACAACCTATTGCAGGCCCTTACATAGTTGTGTTGGAGCCCTGGGGTCTGTTTTGCCCAGCCTCTCATAGAATGTTGTATACCTGGTCTGCTGAGTTCATATAAACACTACATATTAGAAGATTTGAAAGCAGAGAGACTATTTAAGGGAGGACTCCGTGACTCCCAAGACCATCTCCCTTCTGCTCTCACGTACAGTGATTTCACTGTGTTTCAAAGTCAGCATTTTTAGATGACAGCATGAGCTGTGTTGTGAGGGGGAGCTGCTGCTCTCCAGACCTCCCCGCTCAGCTGCTGGCTCCTAGAGTGCTCCCAGTAAGCCCCAGTGCTCAGAGGCAGGATCTCTAACCACAGGTTAGGGAAATGCAGAAGCGCAGTTTTATTAAGCTGCCTCGACTCCATCTATTGGTACTGGGGTGAGCTTATCCCCCAGAGGACTGTTTGGAGTGTGGGTTTGTTGGTGGAGCCTCTCCAACTCCAGCACTACACCTGCTTCTCCATCTACTGCTGACACCAGAATAGGAAACCTCCTGCATTTAACACTAAGCGATGTCGACAAGCAGAGCTGCTGGGGAGGTGTTCTGGCCCAACCACACGTTTTTGGTTTTGGTCTTCCCCAGTGAGACACGTGTGGCCTCTTTGTGCACAGCAGAGAGGAGGCACCTCAAATGGGAATGATGGGGAAGCCATTAGTTAAGCTAGAGACCCTGAAGCTATTGATCCTCTGGAAGAATAGCTAGATAAAGGGGACACCAAACTACCAGCCTGTTGGCCACCTTTTATTTTTTTTGTTGGTTTTGTTGTTGGTTTTTAACTTTTCTTTTCCAAGCCAAAGTTTGGTTTGTTTCTGTTATGACAATTTTTTTGTTGTTTGTATATAAATATTTTGGTTAGCTTGAAAATGGGGAGGGGGGAACAAGGTGTTGGGGCTTTCACAAAATCTAGGAACTGAGGGGGATGTGGGGCATTTGGGGGCTTTTGCTGTTTTATTGAGGCAGGGGAGGGAGGACTTGTGGTAGAAATAGTCATATCCAAGGGGAGCCATTTCCACCGTGGGGGAGCCAGGGGACTTCTGGAGCTGAGATGCAGCAAAAGCCTCTACTGGACTTGTTTCTACCCACCTGTGGGGCAGAGAGGTTGAGTGAGGCCACCCCTTCCCATCCTGTCCCTGCAGGCGGTTCCTCTTGCAGCAGGTCTGCAGGCTGCGAGCGAGGGGAGCGCAGCTGGCAGAGCCCAGCAGGGGCGGCTGCCGGCCCCTCTGCCCCTTTCCTGCCTTTCAGTTCAGCTGGTTCTGACTGCAGCTCCCGAAATCCAGATTCTCCCTCCCCGAGTACCTTCCCCTGCCCTGGTAGTGCTGCCTGCAATCCCCCCCTGCCACTTGGCCTCTCTGGGAGTGTGGGGTCCAGCCCCATTTCTGCAACTGAGCAGAGTCTATGCATGGCAGCTTCAGCCCACCCAAGTATATTAGAAGCATGAGGGGTTTAGTGCAGAAGTGCCCAACCTTTGCGGGGCTGTGATCTCCTGAGGTATGATCTCCGAGTAATACCCGCTCCAGACCATCCAACCTGATTCCTCTTGTATCTGAGCCCGACCTCCTCTGGTTGACCCCCGCCAGGCTCTTGCGGTGCGTTAACCAGTCAGTGTCTCCCCAGCTCCATAGCTAATGCTGCAAGATCCCCACCGAGGCAGGTTGCCGATAGCCCGGCTGCCTGCTCACAGCAGTGAGCTGCAGAGGGGACACCAGGACATGTGCATGGCGAGGGGACAGAGGTAGCTTGCTGGTTCCAGGTCTCAGGAGCACCACACCTCCCAAAAACTTGCACACTAGCTGGAATTTCACAGTGAGGTTTCTCCAGTGAGCATTGTGCAAGGAGAGCTCTTCAGCCTTTCTTCCCTCTTGGCAAACAACAGCTCTGGTTTCACTCAGATATGTTGTGAACTGGCTTGAGGTGTATTAGAGCAGCCAAGCCATGGCTATATCCATCTTCTGAAGAAGTGAGGACAAAGCCTATATCTCCCTATGCAAAATTAATTACACTTAATTAATTAAACTGGGCCCTGACTTGTTTGACCGATGGCAGCTAGTGCTTCTCCCTGAGATGGGTCTGCAGTCACAGGTCCCTCGCAAAGCAGGACTTGGCTTTCCGAGGGAAACCACAGCCTGGCAAGTAGCTTGCTGTTTGTCACCCTCTAGTCTGGTGGCATCTGGGGTTCCTCTTCAAGTAGAGGAAAGTACATTTCTTTAAGTGTTGCTGTTTGTACTGTCTTGCAATAGATGTGGCCAGCACGTGATATTATACTGATAAAATTTTGGATTGAAGAGTTGATATATTTAATGTGCTGGTCTGTCTTTCCTTGTGGGTACAGTTGTGCTGGTACATAGGTGACTTCTACTGGTATAGCATGTTCCCTACTGGGAATAAACTACATTGATGCCCAGCACGTTAGCAAAGCATTTTAACTGTCCCCACACTAGGAAGGCTGCACTGTTGGAGGTGGGTTACCTTTTCTAAGAAAAGCCATGACAGGACCTGGAGCCACCACAGAGGTCAGTATGAACCTGCTATAGCCAGTTATTCCCAGGTTAAGCAGTTACATGGATCCTGTGTCATGAGTTCAGACAGAGCCATGTTTTAAACGAGCTGTGACAGGGCTGTTCCAGTGCCCGAGAGTGCGTGAGCTCAGGAGTCGGAGACCTGTGTTTTGGTCAGGGCTCTGTCAGTGATCCTCAAGGGTCATCGTGAAGCAGTTGTCACTGCTCCAGACTTTGCTTCCCCATCCCTAAAGTGAAGCAAAAGCTTATCCCCTGTTCTCACCCATTGTGAGATCTGTGGATGTGAAGCGCACAGCAAGAGCTGAGGAGGGTTATCTCAATCGCTGGCTCAAGTACTAGTTGTGAAACGGTTAATTAAACCATTTCTTTGCCCAAAAAGAGACCTGGCTGCTGGAATTTCGATTCCAGCACCCAGAGCTTTGGCTGCGAGGAACACAAAGCAGAGGAATTAAAAAAGCAGAGCCTCATTATTACCCTGCTCATCTCTATCTGTATCTTCCCATCCTGGCCCCAGAGAAGGAGGCAACTGAAGAACACGTTGGGGGAGCACTTAGGAATTCAGTAAAGGGAAAACCAAAACCCAGCTCTGGGGAGTGCTTTTGCTGAGTCTGGCTCCAAAGGGAAAGCCCGTGGGCGGTGTGGCAGGCAGCCTGCGGCCCTCCAGCCTGGCAGGGTCGGGGAGTGCTGCCCTTGGTGCAGAGGGGCGATTTTTAGAGTGTGTTACCTGTTTGCACTGTTTTACAATAGGAGGGGGAAAAAAAGCCCGCCCAACCTAGTGAACAAGATGAACATCCAATGTAAACTTATTTGTGTTTTTATTTTGTCATGCTCTTGGAAAATGTCAAACATTTTGTAGTATACACCAGTGAGACTTGATTCTTTGTTGCATAAAACACTATTTTTGGTGATGTTAATGTCTAAAAAGCCCCTTCCCTCCATCCCCACCTTACTGATTGCCCTCTCCACCCTCCAACCCCGGTAAACTTCTCTTCTACAATGAAAACTCCAGTCAACAAGGCAAGCAGGAGTCTGATAGCCAGAGCGTGAAATGGGGCCCTTGTCAAGCAGGCTCTGGGGTTTCTCCCCGCTACATTTCCCTCTAGCCAGGAGTTGGCAGGACAAGCCCCCGTCCCGCTGCAGCACCTGCTTTGATGGCAGCCTCCAGGGAACTTGGGATGTCCAAGTTCCGTCTCTGTTGCTGCTGTTAACCTTGCAAGGCAACTTCTTGCCAGCGGTTGTCCTCTCCGGGTGGCAGCCTGCAGCTGGTCAGGGCTTGTGCAGGAGACAGGCTTCCCCCACTGCCTCTCGACTTGTGGTAGAGCAAGAACTCATCAGCCAGAAACCTTGCATGATTTCACCAGGAGATTGCTGGTGTGTAAAGCCGTCCACCCAAATATTCATTTGGCTGACAGTCAGCAAAATGCTGGTTCATCTTAGGAATGTTTTTTCTTTCTTCTTTTTTTTTTTTTTTTCCTGAAGTAGGTCAATAAATCTCTTGCCAGATTCCCAGTTCTCTGCTGGTGGAGGGGCTTGTTGCGTCCCCAAGGAGTGAATTCCTTACAGAAATTGGGCCTCTCACATTAATAGTCTCAGTTTTGGTCATGTTTTTCAATTTTTTTCTGTTCACAGTATTTTGTGTGTGTGCGTGTGTTGTAGTTTTGGCAGCTTGGTTTGGCTGCATTATCAAGTGACGAAATAATCCTCTTTTACCCCAGGGGAAATGATTTGGTTTTGAGTTTTTTCTTTTTACTTTTTTTTCTTTTTAAAATCTTAATATGATAAACCCTGCTTGTAAATAGCTGGAGCTAAAACGTGGGGCTGATAGCAGATGAGAACCAGGGCTGTAGAGCGATACGGAGCTGGCGGAGTATTTTACTGACCTCACAGGCTGATCTACTTGAGACTTGGAGATTTTCAGTGCAAGGCTGAGATGCCGCAGCACCTCCACTAGCAGCGATGGACTTGCCCCTTCACGCCATCTCCCCAGCACCTCCCATTGCCAGGTACCGCCGGGGAACAGGACGCGTCCCGAGTGGGATGCGTTCCCTTCCCCTGGATCATTTCCTAGGACGCCCGAGCCGCTTGCCCAGGGTCCCATTTCCCTGCTGACTCTGGAGAAGCAGTATCTGCATCCCAGGGCTTTGTGACAGCCTCTTAACTTCCCGCCCTCCCTCGTTAAGTATCATATTGTATAGTAGCTTTCAGACCATACAGTATTCATTGGGTTATTCCTATTATTATCAAGTAGCTGGAATTGTGAAGGTCGGAGTAGTTAGATCTTTAGCTTTTATTCCTTTTTTTTGTATTACTATCCATGTGTATAAATTATTGATCATGTTGCTGGCTTTTATAAACTCTAAGCAAGGGGGGAAACCCTTCCTAACCCTTTGCAAATGGTAATGAAGCACTGTTTTTAAATAAAAGTGAGAAACACCAGTCTGCTGGCTCCTGTGTGTCATCTGTTTTTCAGTGCAATCTGGATGAATTTCACTGTTGCCATGTCCCTGGCAGGTAAAACATACAGAGGGGACCGATGCTGGTGTGAAGAATGAGCTGGGAGAGAGGATCTTCTTAAGGATGAAGGGTGAAGCCTTGGCAGGGCTGGCAAAAAATCCCAGCCCTGTCTGTTCACACACTGAGCTCCCTGTGACCCCATGCCTTTCCCTGCCATCCTTTCCCATTGCTGCTTATTAGCAGAAAAGGGCCATTTGTTTGGTATTTGATAAGAAGTCCCCTCTCCCCCCCCGCGCCCCTTTTTCCCTCCAAGCCTAATCTGTGTTTAAACCTGTTAGTGTGGAAGGAGAGACAACCATTTCAAATTACAGTATCAGCATTTTCTTTAATGCTGTGTAGCCAACTTCCCGCTGTCTGTGTTAGCACAGGTTTAATAGTTAACACACACAACTGGAAGCCGGTGTTCTGTGCTCGGAATGAAATTTGCTCTGGGAGTTTAGACATTTCTTGTAATCACTGCTCCTGTTGTCCTGCTGCCTGTAAAAGGAGTGTCAGTGCAGACAAGGAGAAATTCATGCACATTCTACAACGTGCTTAGAGATCCTCTAGTGAAAGATGTCCTGCAAATATATATCCGTATCATCGGATGCCTTTTCTGTTGAAATGATCCTAAAAATAACAAATAATAAATCCCTGTGGTCAATTGGCAAGTAATTATGGAAACTTAGAATTGAGCAAAATTGATGCTGTGAAATATGCCTAGTATGGCTGAGGCCAGCGCAGGATTTTCATATTGCTTTTGGAAATGCAGGGTACCAGGAACAAAAGGGTTGGGATCAGGTGTGTTCCAGGTTGGCAGGATTGTTGATAACGATGCAGGAAGGCGCGCGAGCTCCTTAAGCATTCCTCCCCAGTATTTACCAAGGAGCTGCAATGTGTTCCTGTCAGATGACCCTCATTTCATTCTAACAGTGACTCGAGAGGATGTTGAACAGTAACAGCTAAAATTAGATGCCTGGAAATCAGGGCTGAATAAAATTCTGGAGGAGCTGGTTTAAGGGCTCTGGATCGCTGAGGCTGCGAGAGGTCTGGAAACAAAGCTCCGCTGCGTGGGGAGGAAGGCAGCGCAGAAGCACGCCTCAAAAGAGAAGCAGGGACACTGGGTCTCCCAGCCAGCCGTCATTTCCAGGCAAAACCATAAAATGGCTGATCCTGGAATTCACTAATAAGTCATTAGAAGTGGTGTAATAATGTTGCATTGCTCAACAGGGGTTTACCAAAAGCTCATCAGAGGAAGCTGATGCAGGCTCTTGGAATGGACTGCAAGTTGGCTAAGGAAATGAATGCTGCTGATTCCATACATTGCCCTTCTATAAGCTATAAATAACTATAATAAAACAGACAAACCACATGAGTCAGTCACAGCCGACTGCAAGGCACCCAGTATGTAAAGGCAGCGTCCACTGAGTGAGGGCACCACTGTCGCGTTGGGAAGGACATCTGAAGAGGGTTTGGTAACAACCTGGACATGGGCTCCAGGCCACAGGGCTTGATGCCAGCCCAGGGTCCAGCAATGTGGTTGCCAAATGTGAATTCCTGTGCCACACGGCTTACCTTTGGCAGCTGCATGGTGAGGATTTAGTCAATAAATGATAACATTTGCTGGAAAGCATTGTTTGGATTGTATTGGACTGATCTATAAGTTCAAATTTAATTTGGAGAAGAGCTCAAGGGTGAGGCTAGTGTGACTGCTGAGGCGGTGTCTTAGTCTGGCACTGACAAGCTGTATCAAGCGCTTTGAGCCTGAAAGCTCAGGAAGAAGCCCTGATCTCTGAAGTGGGGCTGACCTGTGCTTGGGGTTTTGCTGCTGGCCTGCTGTTGACCGTGCTGACTCGGGGACAGCCGCCTGAGCATCCTGCTGATGAGAAAGCTTAGTGGCTGGTGTGGGAGGGTTGTTTGCATCCTTCCTTTCTGTCTTTATACAAATTGTGCAGTGATTTGGGTTGGAAGAGACCTGTGGAGGTCATCTAGTCCCATGTCTTTTTCAAAGGTCAATCGGGTTCATGGAACTGTAGCATCTTCAGCGCAAGCTGGGAAGTGAAATGCATTCTGGAGCGCCAACAACTTGGTCACGTTCTAGAAGGTGAAAGGTGGCCCATGGCCTCCTGTGCTTGCCTGCAGCCCTGTTTTCTTCACTGCACACACCGGGGTTGGTTGTCACTTGTGGCTGTTTCACTGAGATGTGGAGAAGAGAAACTGCAGTGCACTTAGATTTGACTCAGACAAGGTGTATTTTTTGTGGTTGTTCTTGTTTTAAAGCACGATTGTTTCTGACATAGCATGTCCAGCACTAGCTCCTGCAGCTCAAGATGAACTGGGAGAGAGGTTCAGCAAAGGGCTTCCAGCATGGTTCAAGGGCTGGAGAGAGGGAAAACAGGGAAATGACTGCAAGAGCTAATTGGTTTACTGGTCAAGATGGACAATTAATTGCTTTCTAGAAGCACCTTGAAAGGAACAAAGATCCGACTTTTCTAGGGATTTCCTACCTGGCAGTGTTGTAACATACCCCAGTGCTTGGGAGGTGAAGCCACACAACTCCAGCCTTATCTGTGGGTTAAGGGACTTGCTGCACTTGGTTATTTCTGAAGCATTTCTAAATATCAAATCCTAACCCAGGAGCTTCCAGTGACTCTCACTGGCCAGCCCTGTTGCTCATCTCATTGGGGATGAACTGTCTACCATCTTTCACGCTCTGTTCACCCTGGGCTCGCACTGACCCTTCAGCAGCAGAACAAACCTGTAACCCTTGGGTGCTGCTCCTCTTCCCTCTGCTGACTGATGGAGACAGCCCCACAAACCGGGTCCTCAGCCCCAGGGCCAGCCCGAGTGTGCTGCCACCAGCGTGCCATCATCTCTTCTGCTGCAGCAGAGGTGAAGGCTCCTGGCTTGTGTGAGCCCCATGACCAGGGAAGAGACAGGGTCCTGGAGTTAAAACTGGAGGGTTTTTTGTTTCTGTGAAGAGTCAGACTGCTCCTGCAGGTCTCTGAAGGTGGAGCAGGGACTGTTTGGCTCCTGAGGTGCTGTGGCCACCAGCCCGTGACCAGATTCTGGGACTCAGCCTTCTGGCTCGGAGAAGCATCACAGCACCGGGCGCCTGTCCCGCTGCAGCGCGCAGTGCCAGCGGCCCCTGCGCGGAGCCGGCACCGAGGGGATGCGCGGAGCCGGCACCGGGACCAGCTGTCCCAGTTTGCGGAAACTTTCTTGCCTTTTTAAGGGCATGCTGAGTGCTGTGCTCTAACTTTAGCACAAAGGTATGGTTGACTTGGCTTCTTTTATTAATGGAGGGGTATAAATATATCTGCTTTCGGTGCCTGTCTAGTTCTGCCATGGGTAAACATTGAGCTCTGTCCCAGCTCCTTTTGATGATAAATTCCTCATCTTTTGAATCACAAATCACCTTTTTTTGTGTCAGGAGGAAGCGTCAAAGCCCAAAGTCACTTTGCTTTTTATAGCACCAGCGCTCTCCAGCTGAACTCCGCTCAGAAATCACGGATTTCACAGAGCTCTGCAACAACAGCAAATCTGGCGTGTTTACGCTTTTGTTGAAATAGCCTTAGCGCTCGTCTGGAGCCCTCCTGCTGCAGAGCGCTGCAGTCCTTTCTTATTTTTGCAAGGATGTCATCCATCCTCCCCAGGGGGAGACTGGGAAACCTCGCTTTGCGTTCGAAACACTGGGGCTTTTCTTTTTCGGTCACTGCACCCTGGTTCTGCTGCTCGAAGAGAAGCTGCTCTCCAGAAATAGCTCCCGCTTTTGGCCAAGCACAGCTCGTGTGGGCGAGATGCCGCTGGCGGTCCCTGTGCTTTCGCTGTGCACGGACGCAGGTCTGCCCTGGTAAAGGGCGGACACCAGTGCCCTGAGAGTGGGAGGCTGGGGAGGGATTTCTGCTCGCCCCAGTGCAAACGTGTGCAGGCATCGGGGTGAACTGCCTGCTCTGCCGAACTGCTGGGCTGTGGGGCTTTGGGGAGTGAGAAAGGAAAAGAAAACCAGCATTGTCTCATGCAAAACTTTTGCAGGTGGTAGAATACTCCATGCCGATGTTGGGGGGCACTGAACAAAAAATTTGTGGGGAAATTGAGGATTGAGTGTTGAGGAAAAGCTGGTGGCTGCTGAGCTTGCATGCTTGCCTTGGTGGGTGAGGGTTGAGCTGGCTGCAGGGCTCTGATCCAGCAATAACACTCTTCTTTCTCCTTCATGGACTGGTGATGGGGTTCATGGTGTGGGATCGCGCTCACTCACCATTAATGCCATGGCACAACTGGCACCAAGCCGAGAGCCTGTGCAGCCGGAGGTCTGAAAAGATGAGTTCAAAACACTCTTCAAGGTCAAGCTGGGTGAGACTCAGCCCTGAAGCAATGTAGATTACAGCTAGTTGTGAAGCTGACTCATCCCTGGTTAAGATCCAGGTCCCGCTGTGGTTGAGAGGGTTGTTAGCTCTGAGGGGAGGCCAGGCAGGACCCAGCTCGGCAATTCAAGTCACTGGGTGGCTGTGCAAAAAATCTCTTCAGCCCTGAGCTCTCAAATAGCTTTGACTTGAAAGGAGCAAATACCCAGAGTAACCTCAGGGTTGAGTGAAACTTGCCATTCCCACAGGCTTCTTTGGTGGCACTTAATGCCCCTTGCAATATGGAGTCAGGACCAGTCAACACCAGCACAAGTAAGTACCACGGGCCTTTCTGCTAAGCAGCACGAATTTTGGCAAGTCGCCGGTCCCCACCATTACTGGGGAGCTGTGGGGCACAGTGAAACCTTTCCTCACCGTCAGTCAGTGTCTTCATGCCGAAAGTGGGCAGAAACCCCACAGGTGTAGCTAAGGGACCTTGCTCTGGTCATCTCCCTAGGGAATAGTGTGTGGAAGGCAGCTGTAAGGGATTATAAATAACCCCAGGGATGGGATGCCAGGCATCCTGGGTTTGCTCTGTTCAAGCCTGGAGCCTTCAAGCTCTCAAGCACATTGCATTTCTTTGAGGAAGGGTGCCCTCAATACAAAAAATCAAGAGGAGGCTGAGGCCAAAGTTCTCTCCCGGGAACATTCACATTTGCACCTCGCTGGAGCTGCTCGGGTCATGGGAGCGGTGACCACCCAGTGGCTCCCAGCAATGTCCCAGGGTGGTCAGGGCCACACCAGCCCCCCCCCCAGCAGGTGCCTCAGGGGGCACATTTTGGCACCTTCAGAAAACTCGCTGTGACTTGCAGGCCTGGTGTGGCAGGGAACGGGAGATTTTCTCTCGGTGGTGGTGAATCACCGCTTGGTGACCCAGGACGTTTGTTCGCCATTTTCCATTCTTTGCTCATGCATTTAAATGTTTCTCATTCTGAGAGCAGAAAAAGCATTGTGAGTGTTTGAGTTGTGGTTGGGGGTGAAAAGCAAGCCTCCCCTTGTTTCTCTTATTGGAAAAAGGAAACCAACCCCTTCCCCACCAGGTGGGCAATAGAAAAATAAATCAGTGCTCTGGAGTCTTGCCCGTCTTTGGCATGCTCCCATCATGCTTGCAAGTCCCTGGCAGCTGTATTTCCCCAAGCCTCCCCACTAGAAATGAAACACCTTGACAAAAACAATGGGGTCCTGTGAGAAACATCTTGGCTGAGCATCCTTCTCCCTGCCAGTGGCTGATGGCACTGGGGACAAGTCCTGAGCAGCTGTGGTGAAGAGCCAAGAGCCCGGTTGTCCCTGCAGAGCAGCGGTGCCCAGCCCGACGTGGAACTGGGCAGATACACGGTGGGTTTATACTTGGGTCCTCCTCGGAAGATGTGGGATACGTGATTTTTCCGCTGCCGTTTTGTGGCTCTGTGTTCTCTTGAGCCTTTAGTGGGGACCCTTACAGCTGAGGGACCCTGAAGGCACGGAGGAGGCAGGGAGCCAGCACCCTTACGGGCACTGCCAAGGCTGTGATCCTGGCAGAGGGGCTGTGTCCCCTCCATGCACCTTGTGCTTGTGGAAAGCACATCTTGAAAACCAGCCAGATCCTTTTACAGTACCTTCCTGGAGCAAACCTGTGGAGATTTTGCTCATCACATGCATCCACCAGATTCCATCCCTGCAACTGCAATCTCCTGGGGCGACACATTTCTAGATCAGTTACCAGCAGTGAGTATGAGCATCTTGTGCCCAAAATAGAGTGAGAGTTACCAGGAGGAGAGAAGAGGGGATGGGTGAATCTCCTCTCTTTGCATTGCAAATGATCAGGTCCTGTGCTTTGAGCTCTGCTACACTGTCCCAACTCCTTGGCTCTTTGATAGGTGGCTGCTTGGGGACTCTGTGGAGTGGGCGTTATCTTTCCAAACCCTTCACTTCTGCCCGCTGTCAGCCAAGCAATACACTCAGGACAAAGTCCTAATGTGCCCAGAGCCAGATTTCATGCTCAGAAATGCTTCTGGCCTCAGTTTCACTCCAGGCTTTGGGGAAAACAGAATTGCTTTTAAAGAGTGTCATTTCATCATCTAAGTCAAGAGAAACCATGTGCCATGGAGTGCCCAGAGGAATGACCCACGGGATGACAGGGCCTGAGCAGATAAGATTATCCAAGGCAGCGAAAGAAGAAAGGCATATTTTGAGTGGTATTTCAATAATCTGCTCATGTGGATAAAATGGAGAACTCAGGACCAATAAAGCTGAATCTAACCTGCTTCCCAGAACACAGAGAATCCCCTGCTGACTTACTCAGCATGCAGGTTGCCTGGCCATGGCTGCAGGACTCAGCAGCGCCCTGAACACCTGGAGCTGTGCCTTACCCACCAGAACAGTCATGGCATTGGTGTTTCTGCGATTCCTCTACCCAGAACAGTTATCATTCCCCTTCATATTACAATTTATTTTTTTATCACCACTTCTACTTCACCAGTGTTTCTGCAAACAGACTGGAGAGGCCCCAGAATTTGGAGTTATCATCGCTCACCTCACAAAACCACGGTAAGGCACCTGGATCTGCAATATCTTGGGGATCTCCCAACTCTCTGTATGCAGGAAGGCCAGAGCTCTGCTGCTTTGCCAAGGTCTGCGGTCACACCAGGAACAGGACTGGCTTGTCCTCATCCCCAGTCTTGCAAGAGCCACTGACCAGGGAAGAGCAGCAAACCCAGGACTCAGTCTCAGACCTGTCCCGCTGATGGTCTGATTACAGCTGCTTCATGTAAACAGAACAAGCCCCTGGGTGGAAGGTCTGGAGGACAGAAGGACTGCCAGCACTCTAAAAATTAGGTCAAAGGGGTGACCAAAAGTTGCAGGGACCGCATAGCCTACTGAGCATGGCAGGGTAGACTTGAGGAGGCACTCTGGCACTGCAGCCTTCAGGAGGGATCAGGAGGAAGGGGATTTATGAAGTTTCATTCCAAACCTGAGCAGGGATGGCCCCATTAGCTTCACTGACAGGGGAGGCTGCCGGCTGGGGTGGAAGGACTGATGTCCTCTGGGTGGGGGCATCGCCTCCTCCTGCCCACGTGACCTCTTGGTGATTCCTGCTCATCACTTCTATTTGAAAAACAGGGCTAGCACCCCATGCTTGAAATTGTCTTCCTTAATATTTGTGCTCTAGAGAACACATCTGCAAGGAGCCATTGATGTTCATGAAATGGATTCATTGCCATCACTGTGAGTTTAAATATTTCTGATATCAAAACATCAATCGTTAGACATCAGGATGACCTTGTGGAGACACTGTGATGCCCAGTTAATGTCTTTCCTGGGATGTGGGCACAGCAGCTCAGTGGTACCATGTGATTTGCTCACTCACGTTTTCCCATCCCAGAGCTACTGCCCTTAGGGTTTTCCTCCTGTATCTAACCCCATAAATTCCCTGCTGGTCTGCCACATGCAGAATGTGGGTAGTGAAGTGGGTCTGCAGAGGTCTCGCACACCTCTCTTGTCTCTAGACTGCACCAGGTAATGCCTGTAGCTGTGTTTCCCATGTGGAGCTATCCATATGTCTGGTCACAACCCTTCACTCCCATAGGGACCCAGTACAGGTCCCTCTGGTCACTCAGAGGTGGCTTTCCCCTGCATGGGTGGTGTGCAGCCCTTCAGCTCTTGTTTCCCAACCCCTCTCACCAACACTGGGCTCACAACTCCATCCGCTTCTGCTGCAACCTCAGGGCTGCTTCAGGAGCACCAGGGTTTGAGCCAAAGCTTTCTGGAGTGGACCCATCTCCAGGTGTGCCGTGTGGGCTTGGAGACAGAGCTGCTGAAGGGGAGATGCTGCTCCTGTGTCTCCCTGCTCCTCAGCATCTCTGAGGTGTGAACACTTGGACGTGAGCTCCTCAGTGTGCAAAGGTGAAGAGGTTATTTTCCCACATTACCTGGCTCTCACCTGTCATTTGGATGTCACAATAATTTAGATGTGGCAAAACTAGCAAGAGTCATTTTGGGTGTCTCTGAGCCTGCCAAGAGTTGGAGGTCATGTCATGTGCATAAGGGGAAAGGAATTTTCCTTAGGTTTTCAGGAAAGGCTGGGACACACTTTGGGGTCCCAAAACTGGAGCAGCCAGGCAAGCCCTGCCATGGGAACATGCGTGTGTTGCTGCGATGGTGTTTGCATGGGTTTGTCACGGCAGCGCCCGCGGAGGTGGGCAATGCTGTTTCGTTGCCTCCGGGTTTGACTGCCATGCAAATCGCTGATGGCATTTTACAGGCGACATTTGTCTGCGTGGCAATGTTTGTGCTTAGGGTCATGTCTATTTTTGCTACTATGGCATGTATTTTTAAATTGGGTTTGAATGGCACACAATGCCTGCAGCACAGCTCCTTTCAGATCATCTGTCATGTCAGAAAATGGTTTTGAATGCCTGTCTGCTCATTTCAAGCTAAATATTTATTCTCTAATTAGATTATTTTGTTTCAAATGCTTAAAAAAAGAAAAAAAGAAAAAAAAAAGAAAAGAAAAAAAAAAGAAAAAAGAAAAGAAGAAGAATGCAAAGTCAGTAAAGTCAGTACTAGTCTGCCTAAGCATGATGACGAGAGAGCAAAACACTTCCACTTTCAGGGGAGGTTTAGATTGGATATTAGGAAAAATTTCTTGACAGAAAAGGTTGTGAAGCACTGGAACAGGCTGCCCAGGGAAGCGTTTGAGTCACCATCCCTGGAGGTGTTTGAAAGACATGTAGATGAGGTCCTTAGAGACATGGTTTAGTGCCAGAGTTAGGTTAATTGTTGGCCTGAATGATCTCGAGGGTCTCTTCCAACCCAAATGATTCAATGATTCTGTAAAGCTGGTGTGGGTGTTTAGCCTTCACAAAATATCACCCCTTATTCTTTTTTTCCCCTGGGTTCATCACTGTGAAAAATCTGCTCTGTTAGTTTCTAAGCCAGGACATGGTGGGGATATTGCAGCTGTGTGTGTGGAGGGGAAGGAAAGCATCCCCCTGCCCAAGGACGTTGCCTGGGTCCCCCCGCTGTGGGCAGGAGGCGGCCCCTGTGTGCTGTGGCAGCGCTGGAGGCATCTCTGCAACACAGCACCCAGGTCCATGGTATGGCCTGTGTGTGTGAAAAATGGTGGAGGTCTGGGGCAAATGTAGTTTAATGATTTTCTGCTGCAAGAGTACTGAAAGTCATGCTCTTGCAGGGAGGGAGGGAGGCTGATCATGCAAGCACACATGGGCAGAGACAGAAAGAAGAACAAGTTTCATATTTCACTGGGGCACTTGAAAAGTGTTTGCTGCTGTTATAATTTCACTCTTGAGATGGCCCAAACTGCAGCTTCTGTTTTGCCTGTGAGTTCATGAGGTGAGAGGAAAGAAATAAAATGTTGTTGCTAACCTTGCTCAGGCTGAAAATACTTATTTTAGGTTCCTGGAAAGCCAAAAGCCTCCTGAGATCCTGGCACCGTGTTGCATCATGGGGATCTATGTGGTTTTGTTTAGCTTTCAGATGAAACTCTTTCAGAAGAGACCTTGTTCTGAGTGCCGGTCCTGAGGCAGATATCTCCTTCTAACCCGTAATACACTCCAGAACGTGGACCCTCGGGTGCTGCCCCAGGGCAGGGAGTGAGCCACCAGCCCGGATGGCAGCTGCCTCCCCGCAGCCCCATGCTGCGCAGCCCGGGGTGATGCGCACGGGGACTCACCTCTGGATTTCAAATGCTGCCCAGTGGAGAACAGTGTAACACAGACTGGGGGTTGTTTGCAGGTTAACAAGAGCATGGAATTACGAAAATCATGGCTGTGTGGATAATAAGCTAGAGAGAAGTTAAAGGTAAGAAAGGAGGATAAAGACTTAAATGTAAACCTAAAATATGACTCCAAGGAACACAACAGATAGCTTAGCTGCTATGGAAAATGGTCTGAAGTTTGGGGATTTGATTTTGGGAGCATCTGCAAATGAGAGCTTCCCAGTGGAACTGAAATCAGTGCCAGAGGAACTCTGCCTCAGAGCACAACCTTTCTTTTAATTACTTCTATCTTCATCTGTATGAAGTAATTTTATATTATTAAATGATCCCACTTAACATAAGATAACAGTATTAGCAGTAGAGACTTCTGTTTTTCTTATCCTATATAAATAAAACACATATCCACTGGCTGTTCTGTAAATCACCTTGCTTTCTCGCCTCTGCCAAGGCATGGCCCTTCTCTTCTCTTTCTTCTTCACCTTCTCACCTCTGATGGCTTTTGGTTATGTTAGCTCCTGTCAGCATGTCTAAAGACAAGTTAAAATATGCTGCCTACAGTAGTAAAGTCATATTTGTCAAGCTGCTGCTTACAGTGTTGCGTTATTGTATGTGCCCAGGTTACTCTATATGAGTAGGTAATGCTGAGTGAGATGCTCAGCAACTGCAGGATCTGGGATTAGGTGCTGGTTCTTCACACTGTGGATTTCTGCACCCGCCCAATGGTGATAAACTGCTCTAAAAGCCCAGCTGGGCGCGGGAGCTCTCCCAGCACTAGAGTTATCATCTGGAGCAGAGCAATTAAGCTTTTGGCTTACAATAAATCTGGCATCTCTCTCTCCTCCTGTGGTGTTCTCTATAGATTTGCATTCCGCCCCTCCACTCACCTCCCCCACTAATGTTCAGCATCTTTCACAATGGTAGGGATGTCCTTCAAGGCAGGTCTTGTGGGTGTACTGATAAATCATCTAATTTTGGACATGGTAGAGCTGTCCTTGCCCTGCTTGCCCAGTGGCCCCAGCTGGGCTATGGACCATGTTCACCACTATGGTGAGCTCTTTGGCCAGTGGTCAGACTTTGGAACTCATAGGCCTGCATGTCAATGCTTCTTTCCAGGGCAGTTTTCTACGCAATACCTGAAATGCTAATACCAGCAGGAGCAATGTGCTTCAGAGGAAGCGTTCATAGCTTTGTGCCTCAGGCTGGAAATCCCCCTCCCCAGAGGGAGCCAGCAGCACTGTTTGGCATTACCGCTCTGCCAGCAGCTCCCCTGCTTTCCTTCCCCCTGAAGAGCTGATTTTCTCCTACACACTTGCAGAACCACCACTGGCTGCTGCTGCCACCACACCACAGCCAGCTGGGCACAGGCAGGGCTTGCTCTGACACTCGCAGTCCAACAGCAGCTGGAGGGCGGCCAAGGTGCTGTGTACCATGCTTGGGATTTTTGTGGTGATCCCAGCAAGGTGGTTTCTATGGATCTCCTCTGGATACATTTCTCTAAGCTTTCAGGTTAGGAAACTGCCTCAGGAACTCTATGACCTTCATTACAGTTTCTGTTAAAACACTAACCATGCTCATAAAAAGGTACCTTGAAAGTTTTGGACCTTGTGGCTTAGGGATGCTCTTTGTGGAGCTGGTGAGATGATTCCACAGGGAAAATCCTGCTGCTGCTCATGCTGCACCAGCAGCAAGGAGCACCTCCAACCACAGAGGCTGCAGAGTGGAGAAGGTCGCACCAAAACCCCAGTGAGAAAGAACAGGGAAGAACAGGAAAGAGCAAGATCTGCTGGGGCTGGCATGGAGCCCTGACTGTTCAGGGTGGAGGATTCACCCTGGGAAAAACTGCATCGTGGAGGGTGTGGGGGACAGTGGGAAGGTAGAGACAGGTGGTGGGGACCTGCGGTTGGCAGGTGGTCACCCTTATTGCACATGGTTGGCCACTAATCTGTGCCTCCTCCCTGTGTGGATGTGAGGACAGCTGGAAAGAGGTAGGGAAGAGATCAGCTGCTGCCAGGGCGTGTTATGGTGCCTCCAGCCCACACTGACTAGTGGAAACTAAGACAAGTCTGGATGTCTTTCTGGGGCAGGATGGTCTGGAGGAAGGTCATTGGTTTGGGGAGCTGGTGCTTCCCCTTGTTCTCTGACTCTAATTCACTCAGAGTTCCAGACATTACCAGAGATTGAGGGAAGAGGTGAAAAGGGCAAGGCAAATAAAACAGGAGAAAAAGAAATGGAGAGGAAAACTAAAGGGAAAGGGAAAATGACCTGTCGTTCTAATTCTGCAAGGTCTGAAACTCCGAAATTTTCCTAAACATGGATGTTTGACCAGGGCAGTATTTGAAAAAAATCTGATAGAGAGAAGGTTGGCAGCTCTGGCTGGCAAGGGACAGCTCTGGAAGGAGACCACGCTTACTGCTCTGCTTTCCTTTGGGTATAGGTGACGATGCTCTCTCAATTGTTCATGAACCACACGTGAACCTGATAAAAATTCCACCAACCCTAAACCACACAGGCAGCTTCCAGGACACCCACTGCTGCTTCCTTCCCCCCCGCCCCGGAAAATCATCTGTGATACAAAAAACTTTACATTAGTCATCTCATGATCTGGGGGCTTGCTCCCTCCTTCTTTGGCTGTGACTGCATACACAAGCCTTGAACCATAAAGAAAAATTGGTGCATATGCAGGAACTTCTTTTGGCCATTGAGTTTCTTGGTTTCACCTCTCCCAGTCCATCCTACCCTGCATCATCTCCACATCACTGATGTCTTCTGGTGCTTCCTCACAGTTAGCTTGGTCCTATTCAAAGACCTCTAGGTTCTTGTTGCTGGTAGTCATCAACTATTTTTGGAAAATGGTTTGAAAATCCCATTTGGAGTTGGTTTTAGGTCTGGAGTGTTGAGGCCAAGCACAGGGCCCAGCAAGAATGGCTGGTATTTTACATACATGCTCATGGAGGCTAACTAGGCTCCCAGAGCAGCCAATATGGGGTGTCTGAGTGATGGGTTGGGTGAGAGGAGGGGATGCCTGTGCTGGGGCTGGTGTTGGGTGCCCTTCCAATACAGCAAAACAAAAGAAAGAGGAAAAGGGATCAGAGCAGCAGTGAGAGCAGAGAAACCATCTTAATTACAGCACCTTTCTGATGGCATCATGCCTAGTGCCTCTGTGGTGTGGCCTTTCAGCATACCCCATGCAAAGAAGATGAAATACTGTTTGGCTGGAGAAGGAATCATAGAATCATTATGGCTGGAAAAGACTTTTAAGATTATCGAGTCCAACCATTAACCTACCACTGTCACCAAACCATGTCCCATCTTTTAAAGATCTCCACGGATGGTGACTCCACCACTTCCCCAGGCAGCCTGTTCCAATGCCTGACAACCCTTTCTGTGAACTATTTTTTCCTAATATTCAATCTAAACCTCCCCTAGTACAACTTGAGGCCATTTCCTCTCGTCCAATCACTTGTTACCTGGGAGAAGAGACCAACACCCTCCATGGTACAACCTCCTTTCAGGTAGCTGTAGACAGCAATAAGGTCTCCCCTCAGCCTCCTTTTCTCCAGACTAAACATTTCCCTCATTTCCCTCAGCCACTCCTCATCAGACTTGTGCTCCAGACCTTCAGAGGAGGTGGGAAAATAATGTGGAAAAGGGAATCAACAGGAGAAGGAAACATTTCTGATGGGGAAGCTGAAGCTGAGCTCCAGCTGAAGCTGGAGCTGAACAATTGCCAGGCAGCAAAATGCCGTTTGCACAAAATCATTGTCAAGACCGGCACCAACTCTCCCTCTTGTGGACATTCCCCTATATTTTGTGTAGTGCCTGGTAGCTGCCTGTGCTGCTAGCATCCTTGAACTTACAATGGTTTTATCATAAGCTGTAATGAGATGGTTGGATGTGAAAGTTCATAATAACTCCTCTCTTAAATATCCCTGTGAATTAGGCCAAGAGAATGGGCTAATCTGCAGAGCCAGCACCTGGAGCACCCTCACGTTGGGCTCATCGCTCAGCAGGTGAGGGGCACATCTCTGTCCGTACAGTGAAACATCAGAAAGCAGGACCCATAGTCCTGAAAAAGAAGCAGTTGTTGAATCAGTGGCTCCCCATACTCATTCTTCACGGTCAGACTGACTAGGACTTCACTTTCCTGCTAAGTTCTCATGTTGCTCAGGTCAGTCCTTTTTTTAAAATGAACAAACAAAACCCACAAAACCCCAAAACCAACACAAAAAAAGAACACAACAAAAAACCCCAACAAAATCACTTGCCCATGTTTCCACCTGAATTTCCATCTGAACTCTCCCCCAGACCCCAAAGACCCCCTTTTAGCCCAGGTTCTGCTCAGTGGGGGAGCCTTTTGAAATACCCATTTTCTTCCTGCAAAAGACCTACTTGCTCTTTCTGGTCTATCTGCAGACCCGTTTCTTCTTCTGACTGTTTGATCTGTGGTCTCAGCATCCTCCCTTGCCTGGCTTTTTATGATTTGGACTCTCTCTGCCCCAATGAGGGGGCAGGTGTGTCCTGCTGAGGGGGTGAATGTACCGCTTTCAACTATATGAGCTGTAGCTCTGCAAGAACAGCAGATAAACACTGGCCTTTTTGGCTCAGGATGATAATAAATCCAGTGCAATTTGCCTCTTGCTGTAAACTCACAGACAGAAAATTAGCACCAAAACCCAGAGAAGGAGCATGGATTCGCTTAGACCAGGGAGCCACCACGTGTGGCGAGATCTCTGCTGCAGCTGACGGGGAAGGAAATAAAAGGACCGCAGGCTAAGACCAGCAATTTCCAGGCAGATGCTGCCACAGACCAGCTGTATCCAACCAGCTGAGCCACTAGCACTGGAGCACTTAGCGGAAGGCAGAAGATCAAAAAAAACATAAAAACATGGTGTCTGGGGAATTTGCAATTAAAAACGTGCCAGAGATGGGAGCCCTGTGCAGTACAGAGATCTTTGATGGTAATGCAGCTCTGTTTTTATTGATTTTTTTTTTTTTTTGAATGGGCATGCCTTGAAGCCATTTGTGAATGGTTGCAAAGTGATTAGCAAATTTTTGTCTTTGCGTGTTGGTTAATCTGTTGTAGAGTCACCAAGTCAGCAGGTTGCTTTTAACAGCTTGTCCCAGTAGGGCTGCTGCCATGTCTGAAATATGGTTTCGGGAGCGTGTATAAGAGGATTAAAAAATTGTAAACTCATGCAGAATTCTGCCTAAGGCTGTTAAACACAAGCATGCACATCTAACCTTGGGAAGTTCTTTAGCCTCAAGTTGCTTTGGTGGAGTATGACTGTTCCTGCTTCTTACACTTTTCCTGGGCATCTGCCTCTGGATGCTGTTGGGGAAGAGGCTGGATGAACTTCTAGCTGTCCATGGATCCTGTGCACACAGCTGCTTACAGGTGAGCTTTCCAAAGGTGCCCATCCTGGGACACCAATACATGCAACCCTAGATCCCAAGCAGCCAAGAGGGCAAGCTGTGCTGAGCATTTGGCAGGGATGCTTGTACCACTACCAAAGCAACCACAGGATGCTCAGCGTATGTGAGATCTTCCAGTACTTGATTTGTTGGGCCAGTATCTTGCAGCCAGTATCAAGCTCCACCACTGTGGTTGTCTTGCCAGCAGGACCCAAAAGTAGACAGGTCAAAAGATCTGATTGCAAGCATGGCAACGTAAATGAGATGAAATCGCAAGTATGACAGTAACAGGGAAAAGATGCAGAACAGAGATGCCATCCCCAACTCAGCTGTAAATGCCCTGCTGGGGCAGCCAGGACACCAGCGCTGTGTCTAGGATGCTCACTGCCACATGGTGTTGATCTGCTTGAAGAAAACACCTTTTGCCGAGTCATTTTTGCAGAGGGATCCGTTTCCCTACAGGCGTTCCCCAGAAGACCAGTTGAGCGCAGAGAGCACTACTGGATTAGGGACTACTTAAATTGGTGCTGCTTCTCAGAAGAGAAAACGACCTGGTTGTCACTCTCCTCCCTAAGGGAGCACTTGGCGTTGGAACGATAATGCAAAACGAGACTGTGAACTTTGCAAAGGGCCAACTGCAGCTGGAAGCGAGAACCTGTTGGAGCTCATTAAAAGGCAAGTGTAAACATCAATACAAATGAGGAGTAGATCTTGGCTTCCCCACAGGCTCTTATCTTGCAGAAGCTTCATGCTTTGTGGATGAGAAGCTGTTTTTCAGACAAATGGAATGAAAAAGTGTGTCTGCTTCCTCGCCTTTCACCCCATGAAACACAGGCAAAGGGAAACCTAATTTGTGTGTGCTGTGCCACTGGTTACACAGTGCCCAGGCTTTTGGAGGAGGGCTTGATAGGTGTCTTCTTCACAAGCAATGCCCATGTAAGTAGCTCTGCCACCTGTTTCCACATGGCATGTGCTGGTCCGTCTGTGTGACAAACCAGGCCACAGTACTTATCCGGCTTTGAAATAAACTTGCCAAGGGATAAACACAGCTACTTTAAACCCAGACTGGTTTCTTGATCCAGTTCATTTCAAGCTCTCATAAAGAGCTGCACAAGCATCACGGAGTGGGAGAGGCTGTGCTGGAACTGCCTTCAAATCCAACTTAAAACCACATACAGCCTCATATTAAGTACTGGTACCTTGAGGGCTACTTGCCTGCCCACTGGAGCTGGGCAAGGCAATTTGCAGCTGTACCTCCTGATTTTGCCACACAGCGATGGGCTCTCCGGCTCCTTTTTGGGAGCGTGAGAGCCCACAGCTGAGCTGTGCACTGTGTGTTGTGTCCTGGTTGATTCGTCTTCATCAAGGAGCTGCTCAGACATGAAGAAGTTTTCGTTGTTAAGAGAGATTAAGCAGCAGCCAGGCATTGCCAGCTCCCTGCAGACTCTGTGTGTGTGTGTCCCAAGGAAGGGTGGGTGGGCTGCAGAAAGGGTGCTTGTTTGCACAGCAGCTCAGCTTTATTTCCTCCGATGCTGCTGTGGCTCTGCTTTTAGCCATGCTGCAATTGCTGCTGCCTCTGCAGGCCTGTGAGCACCTGTCCAGCAGCACTCAGGAATGCCCAAAGCGTACCCTACACTATTGCAGGGCAGGGTACTTTGCAAGATGCCCCTTGCACCCATGTTGCCAAGGCCCTGGGATAAGGAGGATGAAGACATAAGACGTGATGTGGGAACAGCCACCAGCTGCCTGGATTTCAGTCTAACTTGAGCATGAAATCCCAGTCTCAGCCACGCTGCTAGCATCTCTGTTACAGCTTCCTGAGCTACAGAGTTTAGGGTGTCAGGCAGACACACAATACTGCATGCATACTGATTGCTTGATGTTTTTGCCTGTATGTGTTTTTGTGGCCTCTCCCTTTTCCAGTTATTTCTTCGGAGGTTCTAGCCACAGTATTTTGTTGGTGATGGATGAGGGAGGAATTCCCTTCTTGCTTTATTATTTAAGTAAGTAGTACACAGATCCCTGTGTGCCATTATGATGTTATGAAGTTTAATCCACCTGACGGGACCGCTGGATGC
This sequence comes from Columba livia, assembly GCF_036013475.1. NCBI lineage: Eukaryota > Metazoa > Chordata > Aves > Columbiformes > Columbidae > Columba > Columba livia. The sequence goes on from NC_088602.1 coordinate 174,220,526, forward strand.
CACAGTTCCTTCATGTCTTCTCACTGACTCCTAGAGATCTCCAGGGTCTCGCCAATATAATCTGTGTTCTTACCTCAAAAAAATAATTTCCTCCCGTTGCTCCTGGGTTGGGAAAGGCTTTAAAATCTGCCTGTTGTTTTCTAATCAAACTTGTCATTCCTTTAACTGCACTCACAGTTTCCCACAGAAATCCACAGTCCCTTTGTACTCTATTTTCCCAGCCTTCCAGGGGAGGTTGCACCCCCAGGGAGACCTCGTGCAGCCTTGGAGACAACCTCAGCTTCTACATCGGAACCTAAATATTCTGGTCCTGGGCTGCCCTGCAGCTTTCCTGCTTGTTTTCCAACTGAATCCAAGCACTGGCTTGCAATGTGTCCCGCTCAGCCCAGATAGATGTTTTGTCTAGGTGCTCTGCAGTGTCACGTACACCGTAGATGGCTGCATAGGAGCTATAGGTGATGCCTGCATTATGCTGTGCACCTTTTGGAAGAAGAAAATGACTGAGTCATACAGTTGCCTGTCTGATAGTCATCAAAGGCTGGATCCTGTGAGCACTGAAGCAAAGGTAAAGCTAGCTCTAGCTTTATGGCACAGGGCCTGACACCTGAAAGGACCCATGCTGAGATACTCATAAGTACACAGCACAGCTCTGCAGCCTCACAGCCCAAATCTTGTCTGGATGCTGAAATCTGTTCCTCCTAATCCTTCCTCTTCCTTTTAAGCAAGCAGCCAGGGTCACCTTTCAGCTGCTGAAAGCCCCAGTGTGGGGGAGCCCTGCCTGGAGGCATTGCTAAAAATAGTGTTTAAGAGCGAGGAGAAGAGAGATGTGATCCTGGAAGGTATTTGGCCACTGCCACCATGAGTTAGACACCACCTTGTTTCCTACAAGCTCTGGAGGCTGTGCAATGCATGCAGCTTCATACGATACTCTTCTCTGTCAGTCTTCTGATCCTCTGAATACTGAAGTAAATGGCACAGTTGCAGAAAACACAACCCTCTTGCCTTGCTATGGCTATGAGATCCAGTTGCTATCACCCTTACTTAGCTCTCCAGCTAACCCTTACCTCTCTGGCTAATGCTGCTGGGAGAACGAGCATGGGGTCTCACCTGTCTGTCTGCACGGACTGAGCTGCAGGCTCCTAAAACAAAGTGCAAATGAGTCTCTTAGAGGCAGCCGGGTATCAGCAAAATGCCATAGAAACAGCAGCTGCGTTATGCAGGGCCTCGTCCCTGGCATTATGCAATAGGTAATTATGTAAGTTGGCGTTATATAATATTCCTGGCTTTTTCGGAGCACCAACCCCCCTTCTTCACTCCCCCGGCCCAGCAGCGTGTACCACGCTTATGTCACACCAAGCTTTACACAACCCAGGGGCACAGCAGAGCTGGGGCCACTGCTGATCCCAGCCATAGGGCCCTCGGCTGCTCACAGAGATTCTTTAATTGTGTTGTGGGGAAAACGCTCATTTGATAAAAACCAATCTGTTTGTTCCTCTGAGCTGTTTTGCTGTGTAAGCACACAAGATGGTTTGGGTTATTGTTGGAGGAAAATGGACCAGCTTTTGGAGCATCCCTTGCTCCTCCTTGCCTGAAAGTCTATTTTATGAACTTACTTCAAATGAAAAAAAAGACTAAATCTTCTGCTAGTGCCTCTCGCTTGGGTACACATTTCCCTACTTGCAGCAGGTCTGGCTGCAGAGAAGACAGGGCTAGAAATCATTGGTGATTTGCTGTATTAACTGCCAAGGTAATGTGGGGGACTGATGGGCTCTCTGGTGTTCACTTCGCAGGCCAGGGCTGGATTTCTCTCTTTACAACAGCGATGCTCCAAGAAGTAAATTGAATGTAGACAAAAAGACTTGGAACAGGTCCCTCCCTGTGAGCACCTGTCCAGCAGCACTCAGGAATGCCCAAAGCGCACCCTACACTATTGCAGGGCAGGGTACTTTGCAAGATGCCCCTTGCACCCATATTGCCAAGGCCCTGGGATAAGGAGGATGAAGACCCTCTCTGGCATAAGACGTGATGTGGGAACAGCCACCAGCTGCCTGGATTTCAGTCTAACCTGAGCATGAAATCCCAGTCTCAGCCACGCTGCTAGCATCTCTGTTACAGCTTCCTGAGCTACAGAGTTTAGGGTGTCAGGCAGACACACAATACTGCATGCATACTGATTGCTTGATGTTTTTGCCTGTATGTGTTTTTGTGGCCTTTCCCTTTTCCGGTTATTCCTTTGGAAGTTCTAGCTACAGTATTTTGTTGGTGATGGATGAGGGAGGAATTCCCTTCTTGCTTTATTATTTAAGTAAGTAGTACACAGATCCCTGTGTGCCATTATGATGTTATGAAGTTTAATCCACCTGACGGGACCGCTGGATGCCACAGTTCCTTCATGTCTTCTCACTGACTCCTAGAGATCTCCAGGGTCTCGCCAATATAATCTGTGTTCTTACCTCAAAAAAATAATTTCCTCCCTTTGCTCCTGGGTTGGGAAAGGCTTTAAAATCTGCCTGTTGTTTTCTAATCAAACTTGTCTGTGGCTGGTGTGTGATTCCTACCATGCCTCCCAGCTCCATCTGGACTGCTGCACCCCATATTAATAACCACCAAACAGCTAGTGTTTCTAAAACCATATCCAAGAGCCAGGCCTTGCTCTTCCACTGGTGCTGTCTCCTGGCTCAAGCAAGTTGTTAGAACTTCTTTGTTCCCTCTTAAATGGGGAAAACAATCAGCTTTTCCATTTGCAGGGATGTGGTATGATCTACATTCGTTAATGCCCATAGAAACATTTGCCATCCATTGAGAGAGGGGCAATGCAGAGGTGGGGAAGCATCTACTGTTTTGCCAGAAATGGCTCTTCCCCTGCCTGCTGTGCTCATCAGATGGGAGATGACCTTTCCTAAGCACCTTTTGGTGGCATTTTTGTGTAGAAACCAGCCCCACACAGCCTCTAAGACAGCAGGATCCTGAGGCTCAGCTGTGGCTGTGCTGCTGTCTCATGGGACCTTCCTCTGCCCCAATCTCATCACCTCATTTCTCTCCAGTGTTCAAGTCTGGGGGAAGGAACAGTGTTACTCCTGCAAGGCTGGGGCAAAGCCACCCAGCCAGCCCAGGGCCCTGCTGCCCTGACACAGGCCCTTTCTGAGGAAAACAGACCATCTCTGTGTCCTGCACTGAAAACGAGCCCCTTACAAAAGTGCTGCCATCTGCCACCAGCACTGGGACACTGCAGTCCTGCTCTCCTGCCTCCCAAATATAAGGGCTATGTGCTGGCCACCTCCCCGAGCATCCAAGTCCCGCTGCGGGGGGACTTGGACGTGGCCTCCAGTCCCCGTGTCTCTGTCGCCCGTGGCCACTAGATGGTAGCAAGCGCTGGCCGAGGGAGCCGGGCTGCTGCGGCGCCTCCGGCCCGCGCAGAGGGGGGCCCAGGGCGGGTACCCGCACCAGGTGGTCGCCGTCCAGCCGAGGGGCTTTGCAACGAGGCGACAGCACACACATCACCCCAAAAGGTGGCCGAAAAGATGAACGATACGTTTTATGCTCGTTTAGCATGAGCGCCTCATGTGTGGCTGCAGACGGACGGCCACGCTCGACAGCATGGCTGTGCTTGGAATGGGTTATTCAATGACCCGACGCTTTTTAAAGGAGGCAACAGATATGTTGGCTCTCTGTAGTTTGCGTTTATTGAGATGATTGTGCAAGTGATAGACTGTGCCTCAAGAGGGACAGTGGAGGCCTGTCCCCTTCACAGCTACAGGGTTGAGGTACGGTCTGATGCACAATAAAGCTCTTAGTATTTCTTTAGGATATTTTTTAAGCTCTAGGGAGAAGACTTTATGATTTCGTTTTATTACTATTTCACTTGTAAAAAAAGCAACATGGAATCCCGTACTCTTTTTAAGCCTACTGACCATTTAACATTAATGTCCATGCTAGGACTGTTGGCTTCATCACCTTGGGGAAAGCTACAGAGAGCAGAGAGTCTAACAACTTCAAATGAAGTTATTATGGCAACTGAGTAGTTCCAGTTTGGGGAATATGACAGAGCTCGGTGCATAAGCAGCAGCCTCTCATGTACCAGGAGCACATTTCTGTCGTGTCTGAAACGCATGTAAAATAGTAAGGTCAGTATTCAGGATCCTACCCAAGGCTGAGCCTGGGATGGTACAAATGCTTGTTTACTGCTATAAGTACTTGGGGAGCGAGGCTGCAGATATGTGCTCTCTCCCGTCTCAGCCTTGTGCTGTGGAGAACAGCACAAGGAATTATTCAGAGGGGTTCCAAGCTCTCTTCCACCAGTTCAGCTTGGTTTGGGTACTTGCTAGTGCCCTGGTATATGCATGGGTAAATCAAGATGAAATCTTGCCCTTGAGGTATTTAGGATGTGAATTGTTGGATGTAACACAAACTGGTGCACAGAGGAGAGAAAAGGAGAGGATTTCAGAGTCATGGATTGACAGGCAGAGGCTTGCAATCTTTAACTGCTGAAATTCCCTTACCTCTAGGCTTGGATACCAGTTGACACCTCCATTTGACTTTTTCCACCCTTCTTACCCAAACTATTCCCTTTAAACCTGTGTGTTTCTGAGGGATGTGGGGTTCTGTGCCTTACCTTCCTCACTGCCTGATCACCCTTGTACGTGGACACTTCTTTCCCCTTGCAAGGCCAGGACAGGGGAACTGCTCCCGCTTTGCAGAGAGTGGATGGATGTGTGCAGAGGCAGCGATGCACCTCAGGTCCTTCAGCACTGTGACAGGGACCGTGGGGTTGCACGCTCTTCTCCTGAGCCCCAAGGCAGTTGTCTTCAGCTCTTGGCTGACGTTTCTTGTCTGCCAAGGCCTGTGGTGTGTGCCTCTTTGGAAACATCCAGAGGTAAGTGCATGCTTCGGGACAGCGGCACTAGCTGGGTTTGTTATCAGGCTGTGTTCTGACTGCAATCTCCTGGAAGGGACTAATCACCCCACTGGTGTGCCAGGCCATTATCAGCCCTGACAGGGATGGAGAAGAAAGGCTGGGAGGTGTCCCAAAGCACATCCACGTTATTTGTCAGCCCAGTGACTTTTCCTCCCAACACTGACATTCGTCCTGACAGAAGTAGCCAGATACCTTAACCCATGGCTGGGTGCAAGTTGAGTGAAACCTTGCTGTGTCCTTGTGTCTCTGGCCTACTGCAAATTACTCTTCTGGCGCAGCTGTATGTCCGTTGGCTCCGATGTCCAGGCTCAGACAGTGGCTAGTCCTGGGCATTCCCGGGAGAGGCAAGAAGGACCCTGGCAGGCAGGTGCAGGGTAACTGGCTCCCATGTAGCTTTTATTCCCTTCCTCCCTCCTGCAGAGGCTGGGGAGATGACTGGGCTGCTTTGAATACAGCTAGCTCTTATGAACATGTCTCTTCTAACACTGTGCTCTTCTCTATTAGTAACTGGTGCATGTTACCCCACGGGCAAAGGAGGGTGAGATGATCAGCATGGGAAAGGGATGGAGCTGATGCTACTGTCTGTGCTGGCCTTTTCTCCTGCCTGTCCTTGGCATGCCAGGGGAGAGGGAGGTGGGGTGGCCTTGCAGATGACAGTACTCTTCAGGAATCTCCTGCCATACAGCTTGACACTGTCTCTGGGTCCTTGGGAAGCCAGGACAGGCTCCTGGCACCGTGTTTCGGCAGTGCCCTTTCTGTCTGGAGCGGGACATGTGCCAGTCCAATACGAAAAGCAGAAACGATGCCTTCAGTGGCACCCACAATAGCACCTGACCCAAAATAGCTTCCTAGAAAAAAAATAGGAAGGCTGATTAGGTTAAACCAGCCTGAAAGAAAGCAAGATGTCCAGCTGACGATTAACAGGTGTAAGTCTGTGAGCAGGGGCTATAAATTGCACGGGGGAGCTCGCCAGACACCCTTTGGGGAAGACAAACGGCTGCAGGGAGCACTCAGGACCTGCCTTCAGTGAACCATGGGGCTCAGTGACCAGGAATGGCAGAAGGTCCTGGCCATCTGGGGGAAGGTGGAGTCCGACCTCCCTGGCCATGGACATGAAGTTTTAATGAGGTAGGCAAGAAGCTTCCATTCTAAGAGTAAAGCTTTTGATTAGAGACCAAGGAAGGTGTATATTTGGTATGGGGGCTTGTGTCTGTCAGTGTTTACTTCAACAGGCTGTTTTCTTTGTTGGAGAGTGGTGGTTTTTCCATTGCTATGGTTTCTGGGTTAAAAATTACTCACCATGTAAAGCAGTTGTTCTTCTGTCTCTCCATCTATGGGTGCAGGAGCAAGCCAGTGCTGCTAAAAGATGGTGGGGCTTTGTCACTCCCTCTGCTTCTGCTGGCAAAGCTCTGCTTTAGATCCTCATTGACCAAGCACTGCAGCAATAAATGTTGAGCAAATAGTGTGTCCTGGGCTTTTAGATGCTCTGCAGCAAGAATGTGGGAAGGCAGGGAAGGAGAGGAGAGGAAATTCAACTCTACGACAATTTTCTTGGAATCTATGATTTCGGTAAAATTAATTGTGAAGTACCTGAATATTTCTCTCTCCCCACCTTAGCCCCACCTGGCAGAGCCTTGCCTATCCTGCCTTTTGGCCAGAAATCTGGTGGTGACACTTGCCTACTTCCTGATGACGGATTAGAGGTCTGGGTGTGAAACAAGGTGCTTTCTTCCCCCTGCATGCTTCCTCCTCCATGATTCTGGTGTCAGAGTGAAGTTCTCACAAGGTCTCCATCTGAGACGACCCCCAACCCCATACTGTCCTTGTGGTCCTGGCCCCCTAAGAGGGGAACACCTCAGGCGCCAGCAGCAAGTCACAGAACTGCAGTCTGGAAGGGATCTCAGAGCTGCAGAGTGGGAAACAACATTGGTGGGCTTTGGATTCTAGCTTGTCCTTAAAGAGCAGCAGGGCTGGAGACTTTGAGGAAACCCTTCAGATCTCCCCCTCACTCAGCCTGTGCTCAGTACAATGTGCGGGAAGGGTACCGACACTGAGGAGAGCAGTGGGGTTGTGGCACTTGCTCTGGAGGTGGTTCCTATCTTAAGCATGGTTAAAGGAAGGAACTCACACCACTGGGCAAATGCACTGTCCAAAGCTTTTATGAAGATGTGCCAAAGCAGAGAGCTGTTTTATTTACTTTCTTTATCATGGCCCAATTCATCCACCATTTGAAGAGGAGAGAGGGATGGGGCAGCTGAGTGGCAACGTGTTGGCTTTTCCCCTATGTAGTCCAGAGCAGGCATGCTGAAAGGGTAGCAGGCACCCCAGTCCATCTGTGTGAGGTGGCTACTTTGGCTCTGGACATGCCACAAGACACTGAAAGCAGTTTCCAACTGAAAAGGCAATACCTTTTTTCTTTCAGGTATTGCAGGGCAAAGCATGGCATTAAATAAATAGATGACACTCCTCTCCCCTGTGACTTTGTGCTTCCCAGCCAATCCAGGTCATTTCTTGTTTCTTTAAGGACCTTCTGAGGGAGGAGAGAGGCAGGGAAAGCCCAGCAGCTTGTAGCTTAGAAAAGTGTCCTCATGTGCAGTTAAAGACTTCTTAGGTAGATGTCATATCCTGGGAATATGTTTAGAAAATCCTGATCCAACTGGATATCTTCCAAAGGAAACAAAAAAGTACTCATCGGAAGAATTTTTAAGAGTCTCCGGAGTATATAGTCTTTGGCAGACATGATTCAGCCATAGCTAGACGTGATAGAGATTTTTAGAAATAACTCCATCCCATTTCAGAGTACAAGGTTTTTTCGTCTCTCTGGATAGGGCACAACCTGTGTCGTAGAAAGACAGAGGAAAAAAGAAAAGACTGATAGTGGTGTGCTCAGCACCTGGTAGAGTGCAAAAATTCTTTGAAAACCTTTGAAATGAAACACCAGAAAAGACTGGCCACTCATTTAGAGAATGTTTTTGCTGCAGAGCAGCTTTGACTTTTCCATGTGCTTGAGGTATTTGTAAGTGTAATTTAACCTATACTAACACCATATAGTGGAAAGCCCAGCCCTCATGGCAACATACTTAGGAGGAACGTCCAGTTCTAGATGGGACACAACTCCCAGGTAGTCCCAGCACCAGCACCCTCCCAGTGGCAGGGCAAATGTGTGACCACTACCATGAGAGGGAGGCTGGTTTCATGGCTGAGGTCCTGGGCTGGAGCTCCAGATGCTGCTGCAGGTAATTTGGGTGAGCCATTTCAGGGTGTGAGCTGTAGCACCCTGGCTGTTAAGACAAACATTGGTTTTGCTGGTGCTTCAACTAGTTGGATTGTGCCAATCAAAGGGTACAATACTTGAAAATTATCTTGTGCAAGGGACCTGATGTCTCTCAACACCTTATTATTACACTGCTCCTAATAATCGGGACAGGCAGTGTCCCCTTTTGACCCTGACTATAGGACCCCAGCATGGAAAAGAGTGAATTTTCCTACAAGTTTGGTTGCCAGTGGTGTCTGTATCCTGTCTCCTAGGAAATGCACCAGGGAGGAAGTGGGGAGAACAACACTAGCTTGGCTTTTAGCCACCCATCCATCTTCTTGATTTAATTTCCATTTTGGGATCAGGGTGCCTCTGCATAGCACTGCATGGCACGGCACCAGCATGCCTGAAGGCTATGTGCTCTTGTTACCCACTTGCTCCCAAGGACTCTCAGAGGTGCTGTGGTTCCTGATGGAGGAACCACACTGGACTGAGCTGGGGGGTGTCAGAGAAGGGCAGGAACAAAATTCCTCTGTGGCTGCGTTCATAGGGTGGGGGCACAGTAGGCTGTCCCATCAAGCTCTTGTTCAACAACACCTGAGCCCCAGATGTGAGGGACCTGAGGCTGGGGGCTGCTCCCCTCTTTCTGTGTGTGTGTGAGAAGCCTCTAAAACCCTCCTTTCCTGGTCAATTTAGAGATGGGATCAGAAAAGGGTTCTGATAAGAGCCAGGGGTCTACATGTTGGCTTCTCAGTAATAGTAAGTCAATGAAGACAGGTAGTTTTGTTTGGTTTTGTTTTTCCTTCAGGTGAATACAACTCACCTTTCAGTACCATGACCAGCCTTGACTCTGGTCTCTATTTGAATACAGCTGACATAACCCAGGGGACTGGTGCCAGAGCATTAGCAGAGCTATATAAAATAAATAAGGACACTTGCTCTGCCACTCTAGTTGGACATGTTTAGAGCAGGGTTTCTGTCATAGCCAGAGGGAATGGAAAAAGACAGGGGTGATCATATTAGGACATGTGTAAGAGGATGGGATTAAAATACATACAATACTCAAAGAGAGGTATGTCAGCAGCTTCTGCTCTCCGAAGACAAGAGACTTTTTATCATTTGCTAATGATGAAAAGCAGCCTGTACAAAATAAATGGAAAAGAAAACTTCTGCACACGGAGTGACATCAGGCTGTGGAACAACCCACCAGAGGAAGGATGAAAAACATTTAAACCAGGTTCAGAGTAGGATCAGATACTTCCCTGGCTTATATACATGCTAAAAGGAATGACTGTGAACGGTGGTAATTTGGAAAGGATCTATAGACTCAGAGTTCCCAGGTTAAAGTAGCCTCTACTAGAGGGACTAACTAATAGGTTTCTTTAGGGAAATAAATGGGTTATCACAACTTTGCCTGTCCATATACTCTGAAATACATGGAACAGCTGGGCCTCAGCTCTGTCCTCTCTCTCCCTCTCTGTCCTCTCTCTCAAGTCTCACAAGTCCCTCTACTTTTGTCCACAGACTCTTTAAGGACCATCCTGAGACCCTGGATAAATTTGAAAGGTTCAAAGGCCTGAAGACACCTGATCAGATGAAGGGCTCTGAAGATCTGAAGAAACATGGAGTTACTGTCCTTACCCAACTGGGCAAAATCCTGAAGCAGAAGGGTAATCATGAGTCTGAGTTGAAACCCCTGGCTCAAACCCATGCGACCAAGCACAAAATCCCTGTCAAATATCTGGAGGTAAGGAAGAGGGCAAGGAGTCTTGGTGTCTGATGTGCAGTAGATGTGTGCAAGGCAGCTATTGAGAGTTGCACTTTCATTTACTCATGGGTAGGTGGGCTTCAGTGAGCTCTCCCTCAACTCCAAGGTCTCTGTGCACAGGCAGGAGTAGGCACAGAGAGGGCTCATGGTATGCAAATGCTACGAAAACCTCAAAGTTTAGATTTCCTGTTCCAAACACCAAATACAGTCTGAGCAACCCTTGACAATAATAAACCAGCCCATGCAGCCTCTGCATGCCTGGAAAACTGCATTACATAAGAACTGTCAGTGGCTGAACAGAAGGGGCATGCATTTGGAGTAAGCCCTGGAAGATCCATTTGAGACCAAGACCCACAAAACTATGTGTTGTACAAACACAGGCCATGAATTTTCAGCCTTAATGGACGAGGCAGACAAAGAGTGGAAAGGGCCATGGTCTGCTCAAAGTCATGAAGCAGTTCAGTGTCAGAGCTAGGAACAGAGCCCAGTTCTTCTGCCCAGCCCAAGCTCCTTGCATGCTAGATCTCACTGTCTCTCCAGAGACTGCGGGAAGGGCTACTGAATTAGCTCAGAGGTATTACAAGGCTCTGCAACCTATTTCTTAGCCTGGCTTTTCTGAAAATAAACCTCGAGTGTCCCTTCTGTTTTCCTCTCTCTCTCTTTAATCCCTCTCTCTCTCTCTTTCCTTCCTCACAGTTCATTTCTGAAGTCATTATTAAAGTACTTGCCGAAAAACACGCTGCAGACTTTGGGGCTGATTCCCAGGATGCGATGAAGAAGGCCCTGGAGCTGTTCCGAAATGATATGGCCAGCAAGTACAAGGAGTTCGGTTTCCAGGGTTAGCACATATACACAGAGGGACACCACGATGGAGGCCTGTACATACATCTTAGAGTAGCTTCCCCAGCACTGTTTCGAACATCTCACAATTGGCCATCCAAGATGTGTGGGAAAGCTTTGATGAGAGGCCAAGAGTCACTCCAGGCAGTGTATAGACACAGAGTGATATTTATGATAAACTGTTGTTTCCTGGCTTCATGTATACAAGAGAAATAATCTGCTTTCTTAGGAAAAATAATATAAGGGGTTTTCTGTAAGCTTCTGCCTATCCTATCCCCTTTTTATTTCCCCTTTCCCAAAATCCAGTCTCATCCAAGAGGGGAATGGCATGGCCAGAGATGAAGGGATGTGGAGGATCAAGGGGAGTGTTGAGGAGTGTGGTGAATGAGAGGGTGAAAGGATGACTCAAATGGTACAAGAAGGATGTCAGGATGGGAAGGAGAGGCACACTGTCTGTCCCATTCCTCCCACAGGTGAGACTGTTAGCAGGTTACTGTGGGCAGCTTCCAGCAAAGCATTACCTTGCTTTGTGGGGTGGGTGAACGCAGCCAGTCAGTCTCTAGGGTCTGCCAGCTCGGAACCTTGCATCAGTTGCTAAACTCACGTTAGCAGAACTATAAAGAGCAGCACTCCCTGCGATCTGTAGGCTTCTGGTACCCGCTGCTATGCATCTGAAGTTGTGTTGCACTGGGAAGTAAAGTATGCGTTTCTCAGAAAATAAAAATTTCTGCACCAATGTTATGTGTTTGTTTCTGGCTTTACAGGTATTTCAGTGAGAAGTGGGGGAGATGGAAAAAGTGGAAAGGTGTTTTGCACACCTGTCTGACTGCACCAAAACCTGCAGTGCCAGTCTGTGACTTGAATGGCACATGGCATCTGTCTCAGCCAGGGCACTTGGGGCATTCAGATGTCACCATGAGGTCACGACCTGGTTACTGGACTTCCCAACGCAAAATGGCAGCCTAGACTCAGCACCTCACAGCTGAGAGAAGCACTCCCTGACTACAGGCCATGGCCACTGCCCTGCTGGGGGGTGGAACATGGGGAGGGAAGGCCCTTTGCTTATTTATGGGGAGGCAGCACGTGCAAGAAGCCTTGGCTCCCATCAGCAGCACCATGCGCTTCTCCCTCCAGAGAATGAAAATCAGGTCTGATTAGCCCAGGAGGAAAGTTGCAATGGCAATGTGTGCACTTAAGACTCAAGCTTTGGTCTCTGTAACATTTTACATTTTTTGCTGAGGTATCTCTGCAGCGCATGGTGCACTGTAATTACAAATGTGTACCCATGGCTTATGGGGGAATTCAAGGGACAGACACAGCAACAAGGCACCTACGTCAGCCTGTTGTCCTCTCCCTGTCCTGGTACAACAGTAAGGTACAAGTGACCTGACTTTACTGAAGCGTGGGAGAGGCTGAGGGCCACATTGAGCATAAGGCTGCCCAAGAGTTAGCCAGAAACGGCTGGAGCCTGGAAGGATTTTTTAAGAGCAAAGTCTTGTCCTGACACCCGGATTCACAGTGGACTAGCTGAGTCTTTGGGAATTGTGCTGTTTCTCTGACTGGACCTAGTCGGAGGGGCAGTTACACCCCACAGTGACCACTGAGGTCCTCATTCCCTCTTCTTCATCCCCATCGTCCAGCTCAGGGCCTCAGCAGTAAGCTGTTGCAGTGTCTTCTGGCATATGCACTCAAGCTGTCTCCAGGCAGAAAGCAAGGTGGATGAGCAGTGTGCTGGCTTTCTGTATATTTGCACAGGGTCAAGAGCATTCATGGCAGTGTTACATCTTAGGACAGCAACGGGATGCTACAGAGGCAAGCATCTGGGTCCTGGCTGGGGGATATGTGTAGAGTCTACATGGCTGATCTTTTTTGCTGTGGAGAAAGTTGTGCACCTTGTCTCACAGACACAGAGAGTGTGAGAGCAAGCATGAGAAACAAAAATGAGATGCTTGGTATTAGGTGCTACTAGGAAGGTCTAGTTCAAAGCACTCCCTGCCACACTGCGTGCAATGGAGACAGAAGAGGAGTCACCAGTTCCCTTAAAAATCAATCCTGAACCAGGGTGATCTGTGTCTTTGGTCGGGGCAGAGGCCACAAAATTTTGGTCTCTGAAAGGAGAAGGAATGAATTCCTTCCCAGAACAGAGCATCTCTGATTTCTCGCTCTTTGTAAATCCTCATTTCACCTCTGGGAGCTTGCTTGTGGCTTCAACCTTTCAGAGAGGGTCACAAAAGCATATGCTGTCACCTAGATGAAGTTACAGCCAGGTGGTCCCTGGCTTAAGCAACTGGCTTCGTCTGACTCCAGTCCAGGCTGTCTGGCTTTGTGGGCAGGGCAACCTATTTAATTAAGGTCTAGTATTGCCAGTCCAACACAATAAAATTTCCTGCCAGTGACAACAGGCTCTGCCGCAGGATTAAAAGCTCTGCTATAGCAGCTGCCTTTGTCAGTCTGAGTGGGACTGGAGTAATCTCTAGATATTTTCACGTAGGGCAACGTGGTGGAGGAGGGAGGGTTTGCATATATGTTGTGCCTAGGTACTGGTTATGAGGTACCTGGAATAAAAGTTGGTCCACTGGGAGCACTGACTCTCCGCTTTGCCTGGCTTACCCCACTGTGTCAGTGCACAAGGGACTGGCCTTGAATCTACACTGGTCAGACGTGGGTCCTGATGTAGGTTTTCTGGCTGCGCCTGTGGCCCAGTGAAGATGTGCAAGCTGAGACGAACCAGCAAGTTCACACACCAATAACAGCGGAGGTATCCCAGCAGGCTCAGTGGGTTGGGATGCTTGTGGTGAAATCCATGTGTCTGGATCTCCACTACTCCGGGTACTGGGTATGCCCTGGACTGCAGTCCTGACATAGGGTTGCAATGTATGTAATTCCCACACAGTGAGTCTATAAAGCTCCTGCAACAGCCTCTACTTTAGGAACAGGGGAATTTTCCCCAAAGAAAGGGAGTGGTGGGGAAAGGATTTTTCATCTCCATGCTATATTGGCTCCGCATCTTTGTTGGAGTCATCCTTTCCACTGTGCTGCTGACACATGTAGCTTTTCTGGTTCATGTATGGGAAACAGTCCCTTAGTGGAGATAAGCCATATCAGTGTAAGCCCAGAAATTCTCCTGCCTCCTTTCCAGGAACAGCTTTACATAAGGAGGATGGGTCCCAGGGGCTTGTACCCAGCCCCACTCCCTGTTAGCACTGTTTGGTGTCACATACACATTCCTGGCCACACTATTAGATATGAATTGTGTGGCTGCCAGCCTCCTTGCTCCAGCTCATACACATTGACTACAGCTAGGTCAGGATTATGGCTGTGCTATGCTTTCCATACACTCCTGCAATTTCTTTGATGTCAATAATGCTGTTTCTGGCAGCAAATGGGCTATGCACCTGCATCCACCCTTAGGCTGAAAAACATTCTTGCTGCTTTGTGCTTGGCATACTATTCTTCTCCCACTGCCGCAGTCTCTGTTGCATGGCAGAGCTCCCTGTGGCACCGAGCCAGTGACCTGTCTGCGTTCTCTCGGGCTTTGGTGTCAAACGCCAGCGACTCATCAGGATCTCAGACGTGGGGAGCATGACCTGGCTTCCCAGGCACTGTGCAAATGAGCCAGTCAGCCCCAGCCGGGGTGCAACAACTCTGCAACCTGCACTGCCTGTCCCCCTTGTCTTTGCTTCTGCCTGCTGATCCTGCATGGCTCCAATACATCTGCCAATGTCAAGCAGCATCAAGAAACAAGTAATGGGGACCATACTATTAATCCTGTGATGTGTATCTTGGTCACCTCACTGGGATAAAGGGATGGGGATCCAGTGGCTAATTACATTAAATCCTTAGCACATTAGAATGAATCTTATGGCATTCTTCACATTTGCATCTCCCTGCAGGGCTAACATGAGGAAAGGGCAGGGAAGTTTCTAGCTTACATCGTAGTCACTGAACAGACACTTTTGGTTTCTGGGTATTGAAGCACAGACAGTGCTGAAACGATGTACTGTCTATATGATACTGTGGTTTAATAAGGAGACTCAAGTGCTCACCTATACCACATGTTCTCAGACAAGGATTATTTTTGTCATGAACCCTGCATTTCCTGCCACCTGGCCAAACCCCGTCCCATATATCATGTCACTGAGGAAAATAAACCAGTGGTGGAGCCAGGTGTTTCTTTGAGGTAGAGCTGCTTGCCCATAATGTTTTTTCCAGAAGGTGCATGGCATCAGAGCATGTCCTCCTCCTTCCTGGATTAATTCCTTTCAGGTTTGCTCCAGGCATCCTTGCTTGTTCAGGCTGTACAGGGTTTAACAATCAGAGTCTGTGCTGCTTCTCAGGCTGGGCGAACACACACACACATATGGATATCTATACACAAGCACCATGTTCACAACTCACAACATTAGCAAAGCCCCTGTGTTCAAATCCTTCAGATTTTAGTGTGCTTGTGTAATGGTTCTTTGTTTGAGAGGATGATATATATATTCTCACATTGTGCTTAAATGAAGTATGGCCATGAAACTAAGTGCTGCTAAGATCTAACCAAGCAAGAAAACATATTGTGGAAGGACATGGTACCTGGAGAGTACTGGTAAGTAGAGGAGGTGTTGAATTTCATGAAGGTGTGCAAGCAGAGCCAAGGAAGCCACCTACACAACTACAGTAAGTGAGAAGAGAAATCCCAGACACTCTTATTTATCCAGCAGGCATAAACGAGCATTTATGAACATGAAAGCACACAAATCCCTCCCCTGTGACCATAGGCACAGCAAGCCAAACTCCCAGTCCTGTGACCTCTATAAAATCCTTATCCAAATGTCAGTAAAGGTGACCTTGTGGCTTTTTAAAGCAGTACTTCATAGTCACTTGGCTGCACTGTACCCAAGTCCTTTCCCAACTTGGCTTTCATTCCCTGTAAACATACAAACAGAACAGGCTGCCTCCACCTTACCCTGCAGTCCTGTAGCTATGTCAGACAGAGGCAGGTCTGGGGCTCTGCTGGGCAGGGCAAGCCCTGGCACAGGACACACCAGCATACCTGGTAGCTGGGTGGACAAGGCAATGTGTATTTGCGATGGGGAGAGTATTGGAGGCTCTATCCCTTCCCCATGTCTGAAGAAAAGCATCTCATGTGGAGCAGGACAGCAGTTTAGTGGCTGTGAGCTGGCCAAAGGGTCATTTGGGTTATGCCCATGCAAGTGTAAGTGCAAGTGCTGTGAGGTCAGCGGGGACAGCCTGAATGTGAGGCAATTCCATTTCATTTAGGGCACTGGCTTGGACACATGTCATGGAGCTGGTTTACTGGATTTGCCCAGAGCTGGTGAGAGGGGGCTGTTGCTGGTATGGCTGCCATGCAATCCAGAGTAGACATGATCCAAATACAGTTTTCCAGTTAAATACCTCAGGTATTAAAAATGAGCACAATACAGGCACCATGGTCTAAGAATTTGTGGATTTCCCCAGGCTGCAGAGCTGAGAAGGGTGCTGTAGCTGTGTTGTTATTGGCATCCAAAAAGGCTACTTTAAAGTTAATATTGGCATGTATATCTTAGCTGCAGCCTTACGTCAGGAGTAGAGCTTAAAGAAAATTATGCCCGTTTCCTGTTTCCCCCTTCCAAGGAAAACTTGGTATGAATGCAGCTGCTGGGTGCCTGATCTTATTTTAGATTGTCCTTAAAGCAGGTTCAAGTGTTGCAGTGGCAAAATAGCCTTGGGTGGAAGACCTTCTGATTTATTAGCACTCAATTCTCTATGTCTCCATGCTTAACTGGTGGATCTTCTGTTGCTTCCCAGTATGTATAAGTAACAGTGTTTTTATTCATTGAAGTTTTTCTATCTTCTGTCCTCCCCCAATATGTCTATCTGTTTCCTTCTTTTAACTAATTTCCAGCATCCAAGCTCTCACCGAAGGGGTGGAAAATTCCTGGAGCTGATACCTTCACTAAGATTTGGGATTGTTCTGCCCAGAGCTTGCATGACAACAAACGTGTCCTCTTGGCCCTTGGTGAGCTTCTGGGTTATCTGGAGAGTTGGCTGATATGGTGTCAAAATAGGTCTGTATTTTTTCACTCACCTCTCAGCTGGATGAACAATCTGGTGCCCTTTGAGGGATGTAGTATGTCATGGATTAACTGTGAGCTGGTTGGGGAGAAAGGAGAAAAAAAAAAACAACAAAGCTTTGCCTAAACCAGCCATACTGTGTCCCTGCAGAGTCTGTGGGAGAGCCTGCACTGAACAAAGGGTTTGTGCCGGACGTGCTCAGAGATGCTGTACAGAGCTGGAGAAAAAGCAGGCAGGGCATGCCACATTCCATGCTTACAGTTACCCCCCTCTGGGGGCAGATGGATCTGTGGGGTAAGGAAGAATGAAAAATGAAACGCAGGTGGGAAACAGAAGCACCAAAGGCTATTTACTGATATCAGTGCCTTCTGAAGAGCAACAGCATCATTCTGACAATCACTGTGCTGTAAAGTGATGGAGGGAGTTTCCTGACACAAACTGGTAATCTGTGTGCTTTTGTATGGAAAGACAGATGGACTTGGAGTTTTTCTCATGGTGTTAGCACTATGGATGTGATGCTTTCACAAAGCTGGCCCATAAATCATGAGAAATAAACTTTTTGTGCATTTTGGTTTTGCCTTTATAATAACACATATTGTTAACCCAGCTAATTTCCCAGCTAATTTCAGAATGTCACGTTTAAGCTGTTGTGCCCATGTCTTTTGCTATGTTCCCTCTACAGCTGAAATGATCCCTCAGTGCATAAAGTCATCATTTTTTTTTCTTTCTAGTAAAAATGTTCTGTCTTGAAATTCAGTTCTTTGTAGCAGTCACAAATTGCTAGCTCATAACAAGAAGAATGATTAGAAAATAATCTTTAACATATTTCCTACCATGGTTTTCTAGTTCAGCTGTGCAGTTGCTTCCTCGTCTGTTTCAGATCAGAAACTTGTTGACTGCCAGTGTCATCTGGGACAAGCTCTGTTCTGAAGTTTAATGGTAATTAAGAACCCTGTTTCAACCAGTTTAAAACTCTCAGTCTATAAAATGCACTATCTGAAACATCACCCTTCTTACAACATGCCTAGAGTTCTTTGCTACACTGTTTTTACCCTAGACCTTAGTTAGAGATATATCTGTACTTCCCATCTACAGTACTGTGCCTTTAGCCCCATTTTACAGAGGGCAAACTGAGGCAGAGTGAGGCACCAACACTCCTGTTGTTTCCATGCTTGGGTCATTGAGCTGTCCACGAGGTCATGTTGCCAACTGCATGATAGAGGAGGTTTCTGAGCTTCTTGTGTAGGAAGATGTGTGAAGTTGTGCCATCTGCCAGTAAGCCATTCTCACTTTGATGTGGTTGCATTTCAACAGTTGTCGAAGGACATCCTGTATGTAGAGGTTCAGTTAAACAGTGGTGTGGTGTAAATACCCAGATAGATTACAGATGCTGCACACAAAGCAAGGCAGTGTAAAGACCTTTGGGCTGAACTTGGCATGAAATGCTCTGGAGATTAATGAACTAGGGTATCACTTGGGACATTGCTAATCTTCTCACTACCAAAGAAAAAGGCCCTGGACTGAGATAATAAAGGACGTAAATATCTGAAACAGATTACTGGCACAAATGAGGTCCCTAAATCCACGTGTGTGAACCTCACATCCTCTTGTGTAATTCTTTACATGCCTACATTTTCATCTGTAACCCCCTCCTTGATTTCTAATGTTCTGCCTCTACTACGCTGTGATCTTCCACCAGCTTGCGTGGGTATAAGCCAGCCAGTGTTCATCTGCCTAAATTCATCTATAACCCTCAGAAGTGACCTTCCTCTACCTAATGTGGAAGAAACCAGTCATACTTTGCCTACATCTGACCTCCAAAAAAATGCAGTTCCAGCCACTTACATCCAACAGTGTGGTTAGTGAACAACGTTCAGGTATATGCCTGTTATCATGTAGATCACTCAGCTCATAATCCTATGGTCTTTAAAAAATAAGGTGTGCCTTGCAGTCCATTTTGGAATGGGTGATGAATCCATGCCTGACTTGGGTGCCTAGGCTTTAAAGGAGTAGGCTTTAAAAAAAAGAAAAAGAGAAAAAAAAAAAAAAAGCCAACACACAAAGCAGAGCTAGATTTCATACTGACCGTACTTAGATAGTCCTCCCCACTCAACACATGTATGTCAGAATAATTTTTGAACCACCGAACTCTCTAGCTGTGTGCCAGAGTCCTGGGCAAGCAGCTCAGCCTTCATATTCTACTCCACAAACGAGGGCTGTCTAAAAGCCATCATACACCTTTGAGGCAGCTACTATCCTGATGGGACCACCCCTTCCAAAAGGGAGTCTCTTTGCAACGTAAAATGGAGAGAGTAGAGAGAAAAGATTTCAGTGCCTAGCACTAAATAAGATACTGCAAAGCATGAAGGATGTGTTTGGGAAGAACAGGATGAGAGCAGTCTACATGGTGTTCAGATAAGGTGGTGGGTTGTTTTCTTTTATTTTCTTTTCTTTTCCTGTAAGCTGTGTGTGCAACTTCCCCTCTGACCTCATTGACAGTAACATCTGGATTTACCCACACTCACAATTCTCTACAGAAGAGAGATAGGGCTACAAGAGAAAGAAGGTTTTCTCTCTCGTCACTTTGTTTTGAGGATAGCTTGCAGCTGTGCCTAACTTGGAGTTCATAGGTCTCATGTACGATGGTCAAGAAACATTTCCTCTCCTAACTTCATCATGTCTGTGTTCATACACATAGTGACTCATAATTGGGAAGTCTTTGGTTCCAAACCTTGCAACATACAGTGGGGAAAAATATATAGAAATGGAAGCAAAGCTTTTTCTGTCCATCTACAGTCAGGTTGGAGATGGACTACACTGCATCCATGTCACTAAAGGGGTTAATTACATCTGTGAAGAAAAGTGTGTTAGAGCCTCTCAACATTAGAAATAGACCAAAACAGAACAAGTAAGTGCTGCAGAGTACATCATCCTTTCAAGTACTGGTGTTGGTGAGATAAGAGGTAATACATACTAGAGAGTTTGTATTGAGAGAAAGGGAGAGAGAGAGATTGAACATAACATCATTCATATCTTGAGGGCAGAGCATCTTAGAAATAAATTTACAGAACAACCTTTCTTCGGGCATTTAATTTCACTCCTGTTGGGAGTGCTTAGCTTACAATTAAGTCTGCAATGAGAAAGTGTGTGTGTGGGTGTGCGTATGTATGTATAGCACAAAGCCTATAGTTAGTACACAGAACTAAACGTTTTGTTCTGGAGCCCCAAAGGTACACAGCCTCTCAGCACTCATTGATTTCAGTGAGTGTGAGACCTTTCAAAGACCTGGATTCATACAGCAAATATTTCTCCACAGGCTTGGGACCACTCATTTCATTCTGCACATGAGGCAGTAGAAACTTGGAAACCAGCTCTGCACCTATTCATCTACTGCAGTATGAGCCCCCTTTATTAGTGTCTTTTGTGGCAATAGCTGTGATCTATTGAAAGTGCTGAGCCTTCAAACCGCAGCTCCCTGCAGCAGATGTAGTAGAAGCAAATATCCATGCAAGTGAGTCAAAATGAACTCATTGTGTTGCTGCTCAAAGGCCAGACTCCATTCTGATCAGCAACAGTTACCTAGTTCCTGTCACATGAAGATGGGATCTGGTGGGCTGCTTCTTTGTTGCTTTGGGGCTTGGAGGAAAGCTAGGTGTCCTAGGGAAGTCATGCCGCCATTCTTATTCCCTGCTTCAAATTCACTCTTTTCCATTTCTCCCCCTTAGAAGGCATTCAAGGAGAAGGAGACACTGCTCTTCTCGTGGCCTAGCTCTGCATCCTCTAAGACATCATAGCTAAATGGCATGACTGCCAGCCCCAGTCTATTGTTACCAGCAGCAAACTCATTTTCAGCTCAGCAGGTGATCCTTAAACATGACCTTTAAAGCTGCATGGGTGGGTAAGTGTTGCAGGAAACCAGAGGGACTCAGCCACATTCGTTTGTAGGAGAAACTGAGAGTATTTTTTTCTTTACTAACACTTTTATTTAAGTATCATCCTCTTCACTAGACTGATTGGTGTCAGAACGGCCAAATACAGGGTTTCTCTTCTTGGTCAATAGCCTGGTGGGTTATCATAGAGAGCTATTAAGAATTCTGGATAGTAAAGGTTTGGCTACAAATTCCTACGTAATACAGGGCTCATCTTCATCAGACTTGTTCCTTGTTAGGCTGTTCTCATTGGGGTGAGACTGGAGCAAATGAAGAAAAGAGCAAAAGTGGACAAAGGGCTTCAAAGAGTGATTCAAGCAGGTAGAAGGTGTCAGGATAAGAGGCAGCTTGGCTTGGTTACAGAGCAGCCAGGGAAAGAATAAGGTTGCAACAAAACTTGATTCAGCTGCAGATAAAAAAAGGGTACAACTCACTGAACATCAGTTTAATTTTAATTGAGCTCAACTCAAAGCTTATAGGCGGAAATTCTTTGGCCATGCTGTATTGAAGATACAGCATGACCTCAGATGTTACAGAAGATCTCTACTACTTTCTGAAGAAAGAAACAAATCTGTTTTTCCAGTTTCAGATAAGAAAGGCCACTATAGCATTTCTGGTGATTGCTGCTAGAGTTAACCCAGAGAAGACAGGGCACTGAATGCAGACAAAGCATGGGATGTCATGATTTCAAGGTAAATGGGAAACAGAGAGATGTGATATTCCAAGACATGAGGTTCATATCTAGCTTTGCCAGAGTGCATCTGTGCATCTCTGTATACTATGCAGCACACAGAGCACAAGTGTTCCTATAAAGGCTGTTACTAGGAGTTGTCCAGGGCACATTTGCACTGATGTCGTAAAGAACAGAAACAGAAAGTTCAAAGGCTTCTTTTATAGGGAATTTTGGAGTAAATGTTGCAATTCCTTTTGTTCTCTCAGATTTTAAGGAAAGGTTTTTATGTGAATGTTTGATGGGAAATGAGAGATAACAGAAGGACAGATATTTTCTCTAGAGGATACCACACCTGATCTCCTGCCATATGGCAGTCTATATTAGTACTGGGCTAGGAGAACTGTATCCTCTCTAGGAGCTCAAACCCAGACTTGGATCGTAGTTTGATAGGAGGCTTCTCTCTTGTCTAAAGTAGCCTTTTCATTCGCAGAAACAGCAGCATCACCTGGGAAACCTATAGGCAGGAGGGAATTTGCCTTCCCTAAAGAATTTCAAACAAACTTCTGAGGACATCAGATGAAAGAAGCTGTATGCAAGAGTTTATTTTCCATAGGTCTTGATCCCTCTCATGTTTATTTCAGAGTACACAAGCAATTCCTTTGACAAATCTAACTTAGCTACATTGTCATATTTGAAGAAAAGAACCAGAAAAAAAAGAAATGCAAAGAAGATAACTGCACTTGCAAGGTATACCAAAGATGTTGGGGCAAACACAAATTTTGTGTGAGGGGTGATGAGTTGTACATACGCTGTTGTGGGCAACACTGTCACAACAGACTTCCCTCCACTTAGTAGTTATGATATGCTGGATTGCCACATTTGCAGTCAAGCCAAACAGCACCAAACCATTCTCTGGGAAGAAAAACCTTCAAATGCAGGTGCTCTTACTCTTTCAGCTTTTAATCATTGTGTTGAGTCCAATGACTAAGACGGTCAAGAACAATTCATTGAGAACTGAAGGAACCAGACTCTTCCTTCTGTTCTGCTGCTGCACTTCAGGACTATGCTTTGAACAAATCTTGAGAGCTGACTTTCACCATAATCTCTTCCTGAGTCTTGGGATCGTCATAGTTTCTCCAAAAACTGTCTGAGCACCCTAAGGTGAGCACAGAGGGCAATAACTGTCTGATGGCTACTCACAGGGACTTTTATCTTTCTTTGATCAGAATTTCCATCCTGTAACACTGCCAAACCAAGCTGCCCATAGGCGAAGACTTTACTGCTATCTAATTTCCCGGTTGAGAATTTGCCTACCTGCCATACGCAGCAAAAGAGCATTTACTCAGGCTTTTAGTTACTAGCACACCACCAGGCTTCACAGTGATTAGTACATTTTTTCTTGAAAAGCATGAGGTTTGACAAACTGACATTTGCTAATTTGAACCATTTTTGTCAGAAAATTCCTTTCTGGTCTACTGGGAAAGCTGCACTGCTAGGAGCCATGCTCGGCCTAGTGGGGAGAAACACGCCTGGGTGAGCAGAGCCGGCAGAGGGGCTGCCCCAGGAGCAGCCATGTCTGCACAGCTGCGCTCACCTGGAGCCGGGTGCGTGGAGGACGGGAGGAAAGCACCTCTGTGCCCATGTTACATGCGGTCTTGAACTGCTTTATTTCAGGAGGCCACTTTCAACCCAGCTGCACTGGGTTCATGACAACTTTTCGTGCTGTTGCTACGAAGATGAAAAGTCTTTCCCTAGCATTTCAACTCCCCCCACTAATAATCCAGCCCCTTCAGTGCAGCAATTTACATGTTGGTCTCACCCTGGGGGGAGGATAGTGGTGGGGGCTGCTTGGGACCTGGAAGACCACAGGGTGGAGAGCAGTCCTTGTCCTGGGTGGACTGTCACTGGTGGGGAGGTGCCACAAGATGGCGTCTGGGCACCTTGTCCCCCCCTCCATCACAGCTGGCCTGGCCAGAAGCCATGGCGGTCTTGGGTACTAGGCCTGGCTGCCACCACAGGTCTTTGCGCTTTGGTGTGTGTTTGTTTGCTTGTTTGTTTGTTTTTGTTTAATTTGTTTGGTTTGGTTTTGTTTGGGCTTTTTTTTTTTGTTGTTTTTTGTTTGGTTTGGTTTGGTTTGTTTGTTTGTTTCCCCAGCCTCTCCCAGAGGCATCTTGCACTAATCACAAGGTGGCTCCCAGACAGCCCAGGGAGAGCACCCACAGTGAGGATCAGCAGGCCTCAGTCGCTGGTATCCAAAGTCGCTCAAATCTATATTAAGTGTGGTGAAGGCAAACTGAATCCCACTTTCATCCTTCCCATCCTGCACTCCCCTGGCCCGGCACGTCTGCCTGCACTGCTGGCCTTTCCTGTGCTTGTGTTTGCCTTGTACCACAGGATCACACATTGAGGGATGGACAACAAAGAAAAAAGAAAGGATTGAAATCCTGGTCAAACCTGGTGCCAAAATAGCTGGGCATCTCCTCTCCGGCACACTTGCAAAGCACACTTCTCCAAGAGATATTTAACTTCTCTCTGAAGACCTGGGAAGGATGGGGACTCTCACCTCCATCTGACCCCAGCACTCGCTGAAGAATGGTAATCTTGATCCACCAAGGATGAACAAGCCCAGAAGAAAGATATGGCACCCAAAAACCCCAAGCAACCAGACCTGCCTAGCATGCACCTGCTCCAAGCAGTTTCCCCTTCATCCTTCCATGTGTCCTGTTGTCTTCACCACCTGCAAGGAATGATTACGTGTAAGGGATGCAGGGGTCTCTGCTGGGAAGAAGGATCTGCTTTGTGAACTCGCAGCCTTTTTTCCTTATTAGAGGTCATTCATTTGATGCCAGGACTGTTGGATGTATTTTGTCAGGCATGTAAACTAGATCATTGCACTAATGTCTTCTCATCTTAAAACTTTTTGCTTCTCTTTATCATCCTTAAGAGCACTTAAAAGTTCACAGGGCCTGGTTTTGGGTCTTTGAGGCTCTGCAGCTTCCCTAGAAACAGATCTTAGATCCATTGAATTACAATGGCACAAAAGGCTTTAAGACAAAAGATGGAGTGGAAAATGTGATTGCTATTCTATGATTAAAAAACCAAAACCAAACAGCAGAGCCTGTTCTTTCTGCATAGAGAGATTGGAGTATAGGAGTTTACTAACTCAGTTAAAAATAAAGCAACCCCAAATTGACTGGCATAAAAAGTCAGTTAAGAAACAAACAAAAAAAAGGCAAATTTATAAACTAGAGGGAGCAAAATGATTTTTGGAAACATATTTTCCCTTAATTGGACATCTATTTCTAGATGGAGTCATTTGTATACAAAATCCAGCCGCATGGCTTTTGTTTGACAGTGAAATGATCCGTTCCTCAACGTGTGGATGTCATGTGGAACACCCCATCACTGCCTTAAAAAGGACTCCTGCCCTAGCAGGCCTTTGTCAGCAATGCCAGAGGGTGCAGAATCAAGCTGTGTTGTAATTCCTAATTGTATGTCATCATATAATTGCCTTTTAATGGTGGCGATGGCTTTGTGGGTTGTAGTTAGAGCCCCAAGGAGGGGTGGACTCCCTGTCATCAGTGGAAGTGGTGGATGCTCAACATCAGGCATGCCCATGGTTTGTCCTCTGGGTATCACTTGGGTTGGGTATTTGGGCTCCCCTGTACCCTTTTACAAACATTCCTAAGCTTCACACTGTCTATCTCAGTAGTATTAACAGCTTAGTTTTGAAGAATGTAGAACTCTTACCATTCAGTTAAATCTCTGTCCCACTGCAGAAAGCACTTTCCCTCCTTTTGCTCCAAAAAGCCCGATTCCAAATGCACTGAAAAACCACTATAGCAACGCAGATATTTCTGTCACACCCCAGTGTAAGGCGTAAATTCCTGTTCTTCATCTTCAACCAGATTTAATTTGAGACCCTTCAGTTACCCTCACAGCTCCATAACATCCAAATCAACCCTTCATAGCATGGTGACCACAGCTCCAATTCCCAGGCATGCTCAAGCTTTGAAGAGACTCCAGTTTGGATCTTTGCAGCTCAGCATGTTTTCTAGCTACCATGTATCATCTCTCCTTAGACCCACCTTCAGCAAAAGCCTTCTGCATCGAGCTTCCAAGATGTTGGCTGTCAACATCCAGACATGAAAACCAGCTTCCCACCTCCTTCCCCCTTCCTTCTCTACATCTGTATTGTACTGCAGAATTTCTTGGGCTCCTACCAGGTGCAGCTAATCCCCTAAAGATAATATAGCTATCTCTGGCAGATGGATATTGATCGCTTGCCTTCACATGGACCTTCTACAAGCTGCATGATTTCCTGATACATTCCCCCACCCCCTTACCCTGAACCATTTCATTGCCAAGACATCACACAGTTCTCCTAAAATCAAACTACCTTCTCTCTTCCCCTCTAGAAAACTAGACCATTTCTTTTTTACAAGAAATAAAAGCAGCCATGAGTCTTTCAAGGGAAAGATGTTTTCTTCTCCTTCCCCCCTCCACCTACATGGCATGAATCTTAGGCTGTATTTCACAGGTTTGATCTGAAGTAAGTTTCTCACTGCTGGCAGGATCTGCCTCCATGCCCCCTCTGCTCATTCGGTGAGTGACACTAATCAGTGTCGTGGGAGGTAGGGACAATATCAAGCACTGAGTTGATTGACAAGCCTAATTCAGAATGTACATATACCCCAATAGGTATGCAAGGGTGAAATAGAGTAGATCTATCAATCTCTTTTTATCGTTGCCCATCCCTGGCAGAGTTCTTCCTTGAAATTAATAGTTTACAGAGTGGAAAAGAATAAACAAAACAAATTTTCCGCTCTAAAGCCCTATTTGGTGAAGGGTTTAGGGGTTTTTTTCTTTTTTTTTTTCTTTTTTTTTTTTTTCCTTCCTGTTAAATGAGCAAATGCCTCCATATTAATCACAATATGTAATCGACATGAAAAATCAGGCCCTGCTGGGCAGGGAAAAATACTTTGAATTATCTCAGCAGGAGAGCTGGCACTAATTTACTGCTGTTGTGCTCTACGTACTTCTGATGCAAACGATGAATGGAACTGAAGGTTTGTAACTTGACTTACAACTACATTTAGGCTTTTTGCATAGCACCGGCAGGGAGATGTAAATTGGCATGAGACCTTTGAAGCATGGTTAGATTCAGCAACTTAGTCCTGTATGACCCACCTTCACACCTCATTTTCTTTTCTTTTTGAACAGTCTTCCTTCCCCCCTCCCCACCATATATTTCTTTTTGCCACTGCAGAGACTAGATGTAGAAATGTACTGCTGTTTCTCTTCAGTTCCTTCCAAAAGGGTGAGTTTCATGCCTGGTCTAGTTTATTTCCATGAGTTTGCCAGTGGGACATCTTGTAAACAGAGAGAGAGCTGAAGGAAGCAGCCACAACTCTGTTTATCAGAGATGTGAAGAATGATGTTGTTTCACACTATGAGCAGGTTACATCACAGATATTTCCAAACTCTATAATCTTTTCTGCCCTGCCCCTTGGATGGTACTGTAGGCTATGCTTGTACTAGAAAATTAAATGTAGGATCTTTCTCTGGCACTGAAACCAACTCGAATGAGATGGTCTGCATTCACTCCATTAAACCTTGTTACTCTCCAGAAGTGGGTGGCTGCCCGCCACGTCCTTATGAAGAATTGTTCCTGGCCTGGACTGAATCACAGTCTACTTGAAGGGATTATCTGGGAGGACCCTCCTTGGTCCTGATCAAATTGTGACAGGGAACGTACAAACAATTGAACAGACTGAGTGGTTCAGTTCTGGAGTCCAGGAACACGCCCTGACATCAGTTATTTTACTAATATAATTGTGGTCAAGATTCCTCTCGCCTTTGAGCATTTGTTTTTGTAAACCCTGTAACACAACTGTCACCTCAAGGCTCTTTCTTCTGTGCCGAGGTGAGAGGTGACAGTGGACCAGAGAAGAGAGGAAGATCATAAGTCATACTGGAGTGGAGTGAAGTGAAAAACATCTTCCTCTCTGCAGGACAGAGGCTCATGTTGCTCTGCCTCCTAGCAGAACAACACCAGAGACTCTCATTGCCCAACTGGGAAACCCTCCCAGCTTTCTTGGTGGCTTCTCTTTCTTAGTCTCCCCTTTCCTGAATGTGAATTTGCTCTTTCTCTGAGGAGGCAGGAGCTGGGCAGCTGCACTCAGGCTTGGGGAAGAAATCAAGACTTCTAGCCAAGAAGGAGACCTGTACTTCCAAGAGTTAAGTTGACACTTTAACCACTGTTCAGCTTCTCAGGCTTTCTTGTAAGATATAGAAGTCTTTGGGGTGTTAGTTGCCTGTGTCTTTGGTTAAAACTCCAAGTTTTTTGAGCTTGCATCAGATTATATGCTACTATGGGCTGAACCTGGGGACATGTTCTCACAGCTAATTTGGAATCACAGAATCACAGAATCATTCCATCTTGGTTGGAAGATCTTTGAGATCATTGACTTCAACTGTTAACCCAACATTGGCACTAAACCATGTTCCTAAGAACCTCATCTCTGTGTCTGTTAAACCCCTTCAGGGATAGTGACTCCACCACTTGCCTGGGCAGCCTGTTCCAATGCCCGACAACCCTTTCTGGGAAGAAATTGTTCCCAAGATCCAACCTAAACCTTTCCTGGCACAACTTAAAGCTGTTTCCTGTTTCCTCTCATCCTATCACTTGTTAGTTGGGAGAAGAGACTGACCTCCCCTCACTCCAATCTCCTATCAGGCAGTTGCAGAGCATGAGAAGGTCTCCCCTCAGCCTCCTTTTCTCTAGGCTGAGTGCCTCCAGGTCCCTCGGCCACTCCTTAATAGAATCAGCTTTCACCCTTGATGCTTTCCCTCTGCTGACTTGGTTTCTTTCACTGAGAATCCAGTGTTTGTCTCTGAAGTGGGCTCCTGTCATGATAGGCACAGCTGTCTGTGATACCTCACATGGGCTGGTGCCTTCATGTCAACCCAACAAGTCATAGGCCATTGGTGCCCAACTACAACTGCTGACCTGATGTCAAACCCCAGAGCCCAGGAACAGCATTACCTGTCCGTTAGTTAAAGGGGATGTCTGACGTACTCATCTCTTTAGACATTTTCCTGTTCATCTGAGTTTGCTTCCCAAAGTCTTCTGTTTTCCTCAGAATTATTTCTGCCTGAGCTGAAACTAAAGGCTTTTTTTTCTTCTATCTCTTCCTGAGAAAGAAAGTGAAGCCTGCGGACAGCCAGAGCCCGAGCTCAGAAGCGCAGCACTGGAATGCCTATCCTGGGTCAGTGTCCATTTCCTGACTGCCTATCATGTCACACAAACTCCTTCATAATACGTCAAACTTATCTTTAAAAATAGTCAGGCTTCTTGTCTCTGGCCTCTGGAGCAGAGGCAGAAAATGAAAGTTTTAAAACTATCCCAAAGAAACATTTCCTGTCCACAGGACGGACTTCACCCGGTGATGGCTCTGTCTGATTCATTTTTCCCAGTTTCCAAACACTTTTTTTGCATTCTCTTCTCTGTTCCTTTCAGGCTCCAGAAAGTAAATTGACTGTAGCTGTTATGGGAGAACCTGGAGATTGACTCTTGCCACCTCTTGGCCTGAGCTTTTTCCATATACTCAGCTGCTCCCTCTCTGCCCTACCTGGCAAACAGGCAGGCAGTACATCCCACCACAGATCTGTTTCTGGCTCAATGCCCATACTCAGCTGGAGTCATGTCAAGGCATGGGCCACTTTGACGTTTCCTGTCACAGCAGACAACTGTTGGACCAGTGCTCATGCGTCAGGCCTTCGTGAGGTTGTGGCCTTGCTGGCATGGTGTCAAAGACCAGTGTGTCCCTAAAGTTACTCTGCTAGCTTGTTAGTGCAGTGCCAACATACTCTGGTCCCTCTGAGGCTGCTGACCCCAAGCTCTGGACTCAGCTGTGCTTTTTTGTAAGCATCCCGAGATCAAGATGTTCAAACGTGGCACAGTTTATTCGGTGACCCTTGCATAACTGGCCCTGTGTAGCACTGTGCACCTTTCACAGTGGTCTCTTTTTGACTTCTCATTTCTGAAGTTAAAGTAATTTTGGGTGGCTGTATACTTATTTCTGGGATGGTCTGTGGCTATGCGCCACAATGGACTTGTTGGAGCAGGCCATGCATCCGTTGAAGCATACCATGAGTCTCTTTTAAGGTATTCACCCAGGTTTCCCTTCCTTGCAGACCAAAGCACATGACAAGCATGTGCCTGATATAGGACACAGACAGGGTAAGCACTGCAGCATGGAAATTCAGAAAGACTCCTGTTATCTAGGCTTGCTCTTTACAATATGGCTGCTAATGCTTTGCCTGGCACTGATACTTACTTGGATGAAAGAGAAACCAGGGGAAGTGTCTCAGTTCTGGTAATAATTTGTTACTCTGTATTGTTGCCATGACATGAAATGGCACCTGATGGCTTTTTGAGTTGTAATGCAACGTGATGCAGAGGAGAGTTATTGTGCCATGTCAACGAAAAGCCCTTGTCTCCTCAGCCATCTCCTTAGAAGTGCCAGAAGGGAATAGGCTTTGGAAACTACGTCTGTGGAGACCCTGGTAGTAGCCTTGAGCGTATGTGCAATGTCATGGGCCATCAAGCAGGCACCAACATGGCACTGCGATACACACCAACATGCAGGTGCTGAAGACAATCAGAGTACAAGGGCTGACCTGCAAACGGGGAATACCTGGCAGCATAGACACAGCTCAGCAGAATCATTTGGTTTCCTTTTGATTCTGGATAAGCACAGAAAAGGGGAAGCTTTCACCTGAAGTTTAGGAGGGTTAGAAGTAGTCGGTGCTATCTTTCCCTGTCCGGACATTTTTGAAAAGCTGGAGCGAAACAGAAGAGGACAGGACCATTCAAGAGAAGAACAGTGGCTGACACAAGACTTAATGCTCATTTAGAGGTAATTTTCCCTGCTAATGCTGTTCTTCCTACTGCTTCGAAGTCTTGGACGAACCCACATGCCTCTAGTCAAAACCAACTTGTCTTTTTTATCATTTCATGCTTCAGATTCTCCTTTAGCCAGTGAGGGAAAAGATAGAGGTAGAGAACACAGACTCAGCCAAACCTAAGTGGGGGCACAGATGACAGGTTATGTTTGGGCCTCCAGTGTCTCTATTGCTTTAATTCCTGGTTGACAAAAAGACACCATGGGAAAAAATGCAAACCAAACATTTCACTCTGGAATACATTCCTTTTGTCAGTTCTTTTAAGAAATACCAAGCTTTTTTTTTTTTTTTTTTCCCTACTGTAAATGAGTGAGAAAGCAGAAGCGCCTCTCAGACAGTTCTTGTTTTCCTAAGAAAACCTTCACTACTCAAGCACCTCTCCTGCAAAATCACTTATATTTTCAGTTTTCTCTTCAGTGGAAATGTGGCTCAGAGGTTTCCTCCTGATAAATCTCAGTCCTTAAATCCCTCTCCAGGCAGCCAATTTTGATAAAGTTGAGAAAGTGCTTAAGTGAGCCTGTGCTCATCTCATTTTCAAAAGTCAATTCAGACTCTGAAGTCTCATGGAAATCCACAAGACTCCAGGCTCCTTAATTATGAGGTGTTTTCAAACATTTTCCTCTTTGGCAGAATTCTTGTCTGACATGAGAAAATGCATTGGGGGAGAGGTGTCAAGTCCCAAGAAGAAGGGATAGAAAACATCCTTAAGGCTCTCCTTTCCACCAAGGGTATTCCCCTCTTACGCAGCTGCTCACTGTCTAGCACAGCAGGGCATCCTGCTGCTGCTCAAGTGCTCTCCATCAGTTGGGGTCTTTATTTTCTGGGAGGGTTTTACTACCCATCTGAGGAAAGAACTTTCTCCAGTGGTCATGCTGTGGAGGGAGACATCAAAGTTTTAGGATACTGGGAACTGTTTTGTCAGAGCCTGTGCCACAGGTATTCCTCTATGGGAGATCCAGGGCAGATAATAGCAGGACCAAGGAACCACTGAGGAGAATCTCAATCCTCTTCATGCTTTTTCACTGCTATCAACTTGAAATTCCATGAGTGGCTAAAAATGTCTTCTGTTTCATCAGTTTGTATTTCGGAGATGGGTAGACACACTCCTCCTAACAGTATATGACCCATTTATTTCCCCTGAGAGCTATGGGAGGTCCTGGCATGGCTCAGGAGAGGAGCAGACATCCCTTGAGGCATCACGTGGTCACTAGAGGACAGGGAAGTCAGCAGGTCTTTGCTATGAACTGGCAATGGCAGCATGGCTGTCTTGCTTCCTCACCCTGCCCAGATACAGGTTCTACAATAGCCATATGTAAGGCAGCTCCACCGTCTGTCACAACAGACAGTTCCGAGTTAGGTCTGAACTACCATGAGCCACAGCTTGCTCGGGGTTTGCACAATCACAAAACCACCAGCACAACACAAAGATGCTCTGCCTACTTAAGAGATCTCTCCTTGGCAAGACTGCTAGGAACCACTACAAGGAAACAGTGCAAGAATAATAAAGAATTTACCCATCTCAGGAGTAGTTTGGAAATGGTGCATAACCCTTACATCTGCTTTCTCTGTTTCAGTAAACCCAGATGAAGGAAAAGCACTACTAAATTATGCTAGGTCTTGGTGCTGCTACTACCACAGTGTAGCAGTTATACGTCTCTACAGAAATAATTAGCTCTCTGATGTTAATCAGGAAAGTAGTGGATTGATACTGCACACAGCAGCTTTTTCTCTCTTCAGCTTACAGGCAGGGCACTGGTAGGAAACTGGTAGATGGCCATTGTAGGAGAAGACAGATGCTGTGAGGCATGGGGTGGATGTGGCAGAGGTAGGTGATGACTAAAGATTCTGCTCTGGCCTCTGTGTACATTGGAACTTTTTATTTGTTGTGCATTTGTACATTGTCTGGTATAACTGGGCCCTGGTCTGTGGATGGGTTTCTGTAATACAAATAAATACCACCATGACTAATGACAGTTCTTGTGTAACTGCCCAAAACCTGACAAAAGTTGCAAGAGGTCAGTGCCATTGTGTAAGGGGATAATTTCTGCTTTGGTAGTGTTGTGGCCAGCTGGAATTGTTCTCTCTGATAATTGCCAATCTGGATTTCTCCCAGATGGCAACATCTCATAAAGAGTATCTGAGAAGAGCTCTGGTCCACTCTCTAATAAGGCTTCGTGAGAGAGCTGTTCATCCCTGTCACCCCTTATCCATTGCCTCAGGCAAGTCTCCTGTCAATTTGCAGAACAAGTCATTGCTCTGTGTTTATTTTTCCTTTTTATTTTATTTCTTCTTAGAAACTTATATTTATTGCCTTGGCAATGAGCCACCCAGCAAGGAACAAACTGTTTTGTGACAGAAAAGATGAGACATTCTTCCCCGGACCAGCCAAAAACAATGCCACTGATCTTCCCTATGCCGTCCTCTAATCCCTTGGGTTGTGTTTAACAAGACTGTGTTTCCATGAGGCACTCATTTCTCCAGCAGAGAAAGGGGGAAAGCAGAGGTTATGCTGTGCACCTATCCAAGGGTCCCTGAATGAAAACCTTTCTGCAGCATGCCACCATTTAGCACACAGACATGTCGTGACTGAAGAGCAGGGAGTAGCCAGTGTTTGATTTTAATCCTCAGACTCCTGGGATTTGTCGGCTCAGTGGATGTTGAGAACAAACCTATAGGTAGTGCAGAAATCAGGATTATGCAAAACATAATTGCTCTCCTGTGTAGCTGGCACTGCAGCAGCTCAGCTCCTGATTGAGGAGATATTTGTTTCCGGTCTGCCTCTTCACCTTTTAACGTGTTTATCCATCATTGCGGTACCCAAGTGCCTTGCAATCTAGGAGATGTTTATACTCTCTCAGCTCCCTCATGACTGCTATTGGCCCTCCATCAGGGATGGGAAACTGAGATGCAGATTTATGTGAAGAGTTTGGAAACTGATGGGGATGTTCCTATGGGCTGTTAGATCTCAGACCAGATGAGCAAGACAGAAACACATGTTACCTAATACCCAGTTATTTTAGCAACTTTAACTTATTTCAACTCTGAAGCTCCTAGGAGCTTTGCAAAGACCTTGAGGAACTAGGTGGGATCCATCATAGCACTGGTGTTAGTGGAATCTGAAATCTAAGATATGGCTCCACTGCTGGGAATGTGTCTCCTGTGTTTCTCTCTTGCTTTGGTTCCCAGTTTAACAGAAGAAGACCACAAGTCCCAGTTTAATAGAGTTGTGCAGTTTTCCAGATAAGGTCTCAGTGTGTGAAGGAATTGTTTCTTGGAGCCAGACATTTCTCTCCCCAATGTGTTCTATCGTCACAACTGTAGAGGTTATTTTCCTTTTTTCTTTTTCTTTTTTTTTTTTTTTTTTAAACTTCAAAACATGGGCTTAAGACATAATGCTAAAACCAATCTAAAATATTCAGTGCTCTCACGTATAAGTTGGCATTCTGTACTAACTGCTAAAAGCCAAATGCTTGTGAGAGGACACCATTGAATAAATACGGTCCACATGAAATCCCTCCTTCAAGAGCCTGGGGTGAAGGAATGGGTTGGAAAGAGGAATTTTTCTTCCATCTGGATCAGAGTGATGTGAGGACACATATTCAAATTGATTTTTTTTTCATTTTTATTCTTTTACTTTGCTACAAGATGTCCTGAAACACAGTGACTTCATCTCTCCTTGTCTTCATGTTTAATCTGAACTAATCTTAGTTATCTATCCCAGCCAAAGCACAGGACTCGTTTACATAAATCATTCATCAAATACTTCTGAACAATAAACAAATGTGCAAGAAACTGTTCACAGACAATTTCCCAAAGGAGCTGTTTGCTGCAAACAGGCCAGGGTTCTTTGTGGAAATGGTCTAAAAAGTGGGGTCTGACGTAGAGAATGCGGTCTCTATTGTTAGTGGTCTGGCTGGAGGGGACCAGAGAATGACCAGCCCTCCCACTTGGGGGTTGGGAGCATTCAGAGAGGACAGGCAGTCCAGGGAAATTTCTTTGAAGCAGGCTTAGGATCAGGCTGCATCACAGAAGCAAGTGTTGGGGATCAAAATAGCCTACTGGCTCAGTCAGTCTAGCCCATTGCCAACACCAAGTTGGCCTGTTGGCTATGTGGATTTCCATGATTTTCACAGTGTTTTCATAATGGGACTTACATGTCATCTCTTAGAAATTTTTCCAATAGATTCCACTGCCCTAAAATCTGCCCTGCTTTTTTGTCTATGATTTCCTGCTTAATACTCTTGTTCTCACTGCAATATCCCACAGCCCAACTCTAAATAAAGTCCTGTCTCAATTGTCATGCCCACCTTTCAAACACATCTAGGGGTTTTCAGCCAGCCTCTCTCAGACTTTGTTTACCTACATGGAACAGAAATATCCCTTTCAGAGTTTTCTTAAGGCTTACTCAAATCAGTCCCTCTAGGCTTATAAAATGTGTTTTTCTTGCTAGTCCTTGGCCTCCTTTCAAACTGTCAATAACTTTCTAGGAACATGATGCCTGGGACTCAGGGTGGTTCTGCATGCTATGGTTGGCCAATGATGGTAGGGGCAAGGAAAGGTCATTGGCTTATGTCATGAGACCACAAGGAAATATTTCTCTGGGAAGCCTCAGGCTCTGACCATACCAGATGATGGGTTGTAAAGACACAGGGAAGGGAGAAATTGGGCAAGGCTCATAGCTAGCTCTAACCAAGCCTGAATAGAGAAGCTGGGTTTATAGCAGTTTGTTATGTGTATTTTCCATGTCATGTACTGTGCCAGGAGCAATGCCCGGTTTAGAATCACATAATGGAAATTACTTCCAGCGTATCCATCCCACAGCTTTACCAGACACATTGAGTGGTCTACAAGTTGAGTCTGGCTGGTGGTCTTTGTTTCTCCACCTAACAGAAACTGAAGGGAGAAGAACTTCAGGAAAGATGTAGGGCAGAGCCACTGCTACTCATCTCCCCCCTTCAAATGCTCTGCTTTTTCTGAGTGCAGAGAAAAGCCTGTTGCTATAGAAACCAGTGGGGAAAATGTACATTATATCACGTTTTATATATTTTTCCAAGGACATGGTTTAATCTGAGCCTGCCACCGTGTATTTTTACAGAAACAATAATGCTAATAAAACCCCTAGGAGTAAGAGTGGTTTCAAATAAAATCAAATAATCATCACTTACTTCAAAAACGCCTCTGCCTGTAACCTTCTCCCCAGCCAAGACACTGGGCTGGGGCTAGCAAGGCAGCCCACAATATGGTACATGACAGGAGGGTAAATATAAGGCAGCAAAAGGTGTGATGAGAGGTGGGGGTTGGGTCCTACACAACAGTAAGTGGCCGCTAACATTTGAGCAAGGACAAAAAACGAAATAAAATGCCTTCAGATTTGACTTGTGTGTAGAGAAGGGTGAAAGGTACATTTTGTAGCATATACTCTAGTCTATCTTTTCTTTACCCACCCAACCTCCTTTTGCCATCCTACCTTTGTTAGCCCCTTTCTGAAGCTCTTTTCTCTTCTGCTGCCCTTTTAAAACTTATCCCATTATTTCCTACTTGCCTTTGTGATAATAACAAGCCCTTCGGCCTCCCAGACAACCAGATCTATTGCATCCTGGGGTCTCAAGGAGAAAATGCTCTTTGTGAGGCCTCACCATGACATCCTCCCTCTAGCATTACGCTGGCCTGGTGGCAGCAGTCCTCCTGAGGATTCTTCAGAACAGAAGCCTAATTTAGTCCTCTGGATATCAAAATAGGCTTCAGCTTTGCCCTTCCCACCCTAAAGTTATTTTGTAGTTTATTCAGCATGACCACTATTTCCTTCTTGATTTGTACTGACCCTGTGGCTTAATTGGATTTTTGGCATTATTTATAGTAGCTTCTATAACATGTTGACTTGTAATTTCTTCAGGATGAGGATTTTCTTGCTGTGTAGAGCAATGTACAAAACAAATCTCAGCCCTGTCTTGTTCCAGGGCTTTGACTGATCCTCAGTGACGTATATGTCCCTGTTCTTTGTCCTGAAAGTAAGTACACGAAAAACATCAAGGAAGCTTTGTATCACTAATGCTAGGCTTTAGATACTGCAGTACAGGAGAAGATAGCTATTAGAATAAAGCAACTTAATTATGTTATGTAAGACCAGGTAAGGGTACACCTGCTTCCAGCATCTTTACTGGATGGATCCCTTCTTCCAGAGTTGCCCTTAGTGCTGTGTATTTTTATTACCTCTTGTAAGTCATAGCTTCAAGTAAGTTCTGTGCAGGTCCCTTGAATCCCAAGGGAAAACCAAACGAACCCACGTAGTTTCTCTTTCCATTGCTTCCAAGGCCTGGCTGTAGGTCTGCTCTGTGCTCCTTTCAGGGTCTCACTGGTTCTTAACACACATGAGAGTTTCCCATGAAGTCCTTCCCTGCTGTCTTACAGCCAGACACGTTCAGCAGCTACCAGGGAAGAAATTATTCCCCTTTCCTCTTCCTGCCTTACCTTATGCCTGCTGTGCAGACAGGTAGCCTTGCTCTCTGTTTTCCAGTCCAAGCACTTTTCACAGACCATAATGGCTGCTAACTGTGAATAAACAACTGAGGCACATACAGTCTGTTTTAGGGGCTGTAACCACTTCAATGTATGAATATTAATAGAATGACTGTAACGATATAATAAAAACAAACAAAAAAAATGTCCTCGGGAGCATGATAATCTAACTTCAAAAGCAATTATCATCAGTAACAAAATGCAGAGAGAAGCCTAGGATTACTTTAATAAGATTACCTGCTTATTGCCATTTTTTTTTTCTATGGGTGACTGTAATGCTGCTTCACTTTCACTCCCAGCCAGTTTGTCAGATGCTTCTCACCCTGAGCACTGGCAGGCCATGATGGACACTGAAGCTGGGGCTCAATGGCCTTCCTGTGGAATCCAGCATATCTTTGTGAGCACCTGTTCCTTGGTCTTCAGTCACTTCCACTTTTGCACGCAGGTGTCACTGCAACATGAATTTTCAGTGTCCTGTGGCTTCATATCCATGGCAGAAAAGACAAAGAGGAGGACATGGGAGAGTGAGGAAAAGCTGGGGTCTCTGTGGAGGTGGAAGGACAGTAGGGAAAATAATTCTAAGATCAATGTTGTAAGACAAAGGCAGAGACTTGATTATTATGGAGGCTTTTAAAAACTCCAGCTTTATCCAGCAGGTGAGGGAGAGTGGACATAGGCTCCATAATGCAACACATGGGCTATAGTGCAAAGAGTTCTCTTCTAGCTTGCTGGAGCCTCTTAATCCAGCCAATGGCCAGTGCACTTGCCCTTCTCACTCCATTTTCAACCCTCCCATGTCACTGTGGCACATAAGTCCCAGAGCTTGATCAATGGCACATTCAATAGTCCTGCACTTGGGTGGAGAGTCTGTAGTGGGGGTATGCATTTGCTCAGGGGGACCAAGACTCGTGTGGTTGAGAGGTAGAGATGGTGAGATGGAGAGACTGCTGAGAACAAGGGATGTCTCTGCAGAGGCCCCATGAAATCGCACCAGGGATGAGCACATGAGCTCTATGCATGAAGGAGGGAGGGGTCATTTTCTTGTGTAGGAGGCAACATGAGGAAGAGTAACTGTCTGCTTCTGCCTCAGAGGATATCTGTATATAGAAGTTGATGTTCAAATAGATAGCTAGAAAAAAAGATAGAAATATGCAAGTATAGACATGGTTCTGTTCCAGACAAATGTGTTGTCCCTGTTGTCTGGAGGACATAAAACGCTCTTCCAGAACTTACTGGAGATCTCATCACCACTCACAACTCACTTGCTCAGCTGTACCTGTACAACAAAAAAAAATAGGACCTTCTTCATTTTTCTTGGAGAAAGTAAAAAAGCACCTGGACAGAGCTAATAAATAAAACACATTTAATCATAAATGATGTACATATGTATAGATAGGGAGAGGGGCATGGTCTGAAAGGTGCTGCCCTGGGAACAGCAATAAAAGTACAGTGTATTTCACCAGTCAATATACAGTACCAATGAAAGGTGGAGCTGATAAATGAACATGTGACTTTGAGTCCCAGAGGCTAATTTTTACAGGCAACCATTATTCGTGGTTTCCTGTCAAATTATAACATGAACTAGCTCACAGCTCTACCCAGGACACAACAAGGCAGATCCAGCCAAGAACAGAATTTGAGTGTGAGGGAGGGACAAGATATCTGAAAGTCACTCTGAGGTATATATAACGTATATACTCTACTGTTTCGTACAGTCTTGGGGTCATGCTTTGCCCACAGTTTTGTATTCACACATCTCATTCCAGTCAGTGAGTGTGGCAAGCTCACATCTGAAAGAATATATTTGGCTTTTGAAGGCATACAGGAGCACATCAAGCAACAAAGCTAGAAGCAGAACAGGGAGAGAGTTGAAGACAAGGAAGCCTGGTCTGGGCCGAGAAAAGGAAGAAGTGAATAGATGGTCCCAGACTTATCCTACCAGCCAGTTCAGCCCTGTTTGGGCAGCCAATATAAAGCTTCTGGTCTGAAGGACTTGTGCAGTGCAAAGGTTTCCATCAAGGCAACCTTTATCAGACAACACGGAAATAAATGAATGAAATGGCTAGAGGCATGTTAAGAGAAGAAATGTGATGGAGCTCACCCTCCAACCATTCATTTCTTGGTTTAGAAGGAAAACCTAATCCTGCCTCTAAAGCGGGCTAAGCCTACGTATGAATCTGGTCAGTCTCGGCTGATACTGGCAAAGGAAGGATCCATTGCTCTGGTGACCAGCAAGGCAAAGGGTGGCATTAGTGCCATGGTATATGGAGTCAATGTGACTGCTTTGAGAAACAATATCACACCAGGCTTGTGAAGTAGTCAAATGTATTGGCTTTTTGCGGAACAACTTCACTTTCAATCAATGTACATATTACATAGTTTTACAGATGAAAAACACCTTTCACTATTAGACAGTATACACTGTTTTGATATCAAATGCACTTGCCATCTATTTCTGCTAAGAAACCAACCCCAGACAATAAAAAACAATGAATCCCAAATAAAATATATAATACAAAAAACATTCATGTCAATGTCAATTGATAACTGTCCCGGCAAACATAAGATCAGGATCTTCTTAATTCAAGTCCCCTCAGAAGTGAGTTAGTTGTGCCTCTTTATATAGAGTCCACTCCCAGTCTTGGAAACCTCAGTTAAGACTGCTGCCCTTGGAAATGCAAGCCTCATTTTTTTTCAAAGGAGTGCTCCACACATGCATGCACACAGACACGCAGAGGTACACACACGCACACACACATAACCTTCTCTGTCTTAGCAAAAGTTGCATGCTGAATGACTGGTAATGCCTTCTGTGCATTTTTCACCTACTTTCTTTGTAAAGACAGAGTTGAAATGTCTTCACTTCTCAGGTCTGTATTCTTTAAACAAAAAGAGAAATGAAGAGGAACTACATTACAAAGACAGAGAAAGGTACTTGTATCTCAGGCATTATGATTTTTCCCAGTCATTTACAGGACAATGTTATTTACATTCGTGACTCAGCAGAATCCACAGGAAGAGTTATCCTTTCTCCATGTTGGGTTTTCTGGATGGACCCCGTAAGCCCATTCTGTGCTTTCACGGACCGTTTTTCTCTAAGGCACTGCATGTGGATGATGACTTCAGACAGAAATGCAAGCCTCCTTCACTGGATCGTGCATTTCTCCCTCTCCCTCGACTGACCTTCCCTGAGAACTTTTGATTTTATATACTTCAGGTCACTGTTGACGCTTGGCCGGCGAGCAAAGGGAGAGATCATGCCGTAGGCATCCATGTCCTTGACTCGGCGCATCCGGAAGGATTTCTGTTGGAAGGTGTCACCATACTGGATGGAGATTTTCCTGTGGAGGGCAGGGCTCATCTCATGAGGTAGTTTGGCCATGCTGAAGAGGACATAGAACATCTCATCCACGTTGGTGTTCTTCTTGGCTGAAACTTCAAAGTAAGCACAGTTTTCATCACTGGAGACGAGGTCCTCACCTTCATCTGAGCGTACCTTGCGGAAGACTTCACTGTGGTCATTTTTGTTGCCACAGATCACCATGGGGAGGTCAGCTGATTCCTTAGTTTTGTTCTTCAGGCAGGATTTGACCTCAAGGATCTGTTTCTGGAGCCTCTTGACCTCATCAAAAGATTCTCTGTTGTCCAAGCTGAATACCAGGATGAAAACATCCCCTGCAATTAAAAAAGAATTAAAGGCTTGTTGGCCACAGCCTATGTCAAAGGAGCTAACTAAAAAAAAAACAAAACAAAAAAAACCCCCAAAAAAACAATAGGCTTATTTGCCATCTCCTCCCCAGATTTTTGTTTGGTCCTTTTGAATCTGTTCACTCATCTGTACTTCAGTTTCAACTCTTCTAATTCAGCTCCCCACACCTTTCTGTAGTGCAACGGAAAAGCCTTTTGGCTATAATGTTACTTCAGCTATATCTGATCATGTGTTCCCAGGTTGCACTGGACTTCCAAGTTATTGCTCATTTTACTCTCTTTTGTAAAAATGTTTCTGTCTCAGCTCTGCTGCATTGCTTTTCTTTTTCCTTCCTTTCATTTGTATCTATGTGTAAAACACTGCCTGTTCTGACACCAGGAAGAGTGGAGAGCTAGCAGCCACTCAGCCTTAGCCTTTTGATTACACAATACACAAAGCAGCACCTGAACTGAAGATTTACAGCTAGTCAGTTCCAAAGACTTAAGTCTGGAATGAGAGGTTTCCCAATGTGCAGTGCTCTGTTGTCATTTCATTTGCTCAAGAGAAATGGACCATGGAAAAAAAAGAAATACATAAACGACACAGATCCCCTGGCATTTCCTTTTGACATTTCCAGACTTACTATTCCTTTTGCAAATATAAAGTAACGCAAATCGCCTGTTGAATGACATTCATGTGGAACATGCTAAGAGAGCTTTCAGGGACAAAAGCTCACATCCACATCCCAGAAATTGGCCCTAGGATGTTGCTGAATGTGGATGCTAGCCTAGTCAGATGTGAACATCACGTTTCACTGGTTAGCTAAGACGGTAGGTAGCAAATTCAGCAAGTAGGTTTCTTGTGAGTTGTAGCTGAATATGTCACCACTGTCACTCTCACAGTTAGAGAATACATGTTAGCTCACAACAGAATCTGCTTGACAATGAGAACATACAAAATGCGTCCACCATTTTCCCTTTTTCATCTTTAATTAATTTGATTAACCATAGACTAAGGAGAAAGAGTAAAAGTAGACCTATCCTTTTACTGGAATATCAAATCAAGGTAATAATGCTGGAACTTTTAGGAACAAAAAATCTGATATTTTCTTCATTTGCATTCCCTCCCTGTGCATTTTACATTTGTTTTTCACTGCTTGTGTCTTGTAATGACATGCTTATTTTGTCCCTTGCTGCTCTTTATGCCCATGAGATTTTATTTAGCAATTCATTTGTCACTGCAATAAAAATATGGAGCAGGAGGGGAAAGTAGCTGAGAAGGGAAATAAACTAGGGGGAAATCTCAGTTTGGGACTTGTACCCAGAGGATGTCTCCTCTGTGGCTAATGCATTCCCGGTCATAAATGGTGCATCCTGTTCAGGAAATATCTCTCCAGAGAAGAGCATCTTGCAACAGAATCAAGCAGTCCTTTTAGCTGCCTTCTAAGAAAGTCAAAGTCATCTCCAGGCTACAGTTTTCAAGCTACTGTCTTTCATTATCATCTTTTACCCACTGTTCTCCATCTGCAAACTTCCCCCACTTTCTCACCTGTCAGGATGGAAAGCCTCCTCATAGCAGGGAAAGGGTGATTCCCAGAGGTGTCCAGAATGTCCAGCTGATACATGTCTCCCCGGATGTTGTAGACTTTGCGGTGAAAATCCTCAATGGTGGGAGTATACTGGTCCTCAAAGCGTCCATTGAGAAATCGTGAGACAATGGAGCTTTTCCCCACCCTGGAGGCTCCCAGCACTACCATGCGGTACGAGTTCTTGGCTGGCACATTCAGGGTGCAGTTTCCACCAGACATGGTCTTCATCATTGCTTGGTCCTGAAAGACAAAATGGCAGTGTTGGAAGAAAGACTAGAAACTATATGGTGGGTGGAATAGGGCAGCTCCTTACAACAAGCTTGTCAAAAAGTGCTCTGGACAACAGTCCAGGTTAGTTGATTGACGGTTTGTACAGAAATCTTTTCACTGGAAATACTTAATTTTTTCATTCCCATTTCCAGTGACTATGTCTTTCTTCCTTTCTCTCTCTTTCTTTCCTTTTCTCTTTGCTTTTCTCTTTGCTTTTCTCTTTTCTTTTCTTTTCTTTTCTTTTCTTTTCTTTTCTTTTCTTTTCTTTTCTTTTCTTTTCTTTTCTTTTCTTTTCTTTTCTTTCCTTTCCTTTCCTTTCCTTTCCTTTCCTTTCCTTTCCTTTCCTTTCCTTTCCTTTCCTTTCCTTTCCTTTCCTTTCCTTTCCTTTCCTTTTATTTTTTTTCTTTCTCTCTCTCTCCCTTTTTCTCTCTCTTTCTTTTCTCTCTCTCTTTTTCTTTCTCTCTCTCTTTCTCTTTCTTTCTTTCTTTTTGTAAAGTCACATAAAAATGAAGGCATTTACACTGAAAATAGCATGGTTTTGAACTGTGATTTGCTATTTCCTTTAAACATTAAGCACTAATTTTATCAGCTATGCTTCAACTTAGACAGCAGGTTCCTTCCCACCATCTGCGTCACTTAGACATTACCAGATTTTTCAGTAGAGCTTTGTTCTCATTTAGGTACATAAACAAAGAGGTCAGATTTCCCAATATACTACATCAATTGCAGCTGCCATTAGGACCTAGACTGCCTCATTTGGTTGCCTAAATAGGAACTGCACACAGTACTCATTTTGAGATCAACCAAAAGTCAGACAGAAACAAGAATCATGCTTGACATCAGTGGAAGCTAGACATGTCAGCAACTTTAAATGGTTGGTGCCATACAACCTCTGCTGCTGATGCAGGGAGGTCTGAGCCACAAAATGGCACTGGCCAATGACAAATTCTAAGATCTGTGGCTTAAGTGAACTTTTAGAAACCAGATTTTAATCGTGCTGTTTGGACTGGTAGTCTGGGAACTACCTATCAACAAACTGTCAGCATTGCAGTAGGATGGCTGGCAATGGATGGAGCTGCAGAAGAGTAGATTTCATAGGAGTTTCAGTCTTTATGCATACACAGCTGTTGTGGCTGTCACAGTCTGCACTGGTGCTAAGTACAAGTGGGAGAAAAGATGAAGGGCAGCCATCTTAAATAGCTATTAGACAAGATTTGCAACGCCTCATAGCTAAAATGAGTCTTGAGACCTTTTTGACATGTTAACATAGGACTAAGATGCACAAAACTTTGATAGGAAAAGAAAAAAAGAGACATTTTTCATGTACCAGTTCAAATAATTGTGTGCTGTAAGGAAAAATATAACCGCCGTGTGGGGAAAGCTAACTGTTAAAGCAAAGAAGGTGCATTTTTGACAGAGTTTATTTTGGTTACTAGGATCTCATTAAAGAATAATCAAGTTCCCACTGTGCCGTTTATTTAACTTAGGTGTTGTTTATTTAATGGTACAAAGTGGGTACTTTATGTAC
The DNA here is from genome assembly GCF_036013475.1 of Columba livia. NCBI lineage: Eukaryota > Metazoa > Chordata > Aves > Columbiformes > Columbidae > Columba > Columba livia. Next base: position 174,264,527 of record NC_088602.1, read on the forward strand.
ACTGAAAGTTCATTTCTGGGTCCAGATCTGGATTCCTGTCTTTGCGAGTGAATTTTATCTGCCATGCATTTATGTAGCTGACACTTATCTCAGTCAAAAGCTTAAAATCTCTTACTTTGTTTAACATGTGCTAAGCACTAAAGCAGCAGTGAAGATACGGTCACTGCTAAATAAAGAAGTCTCTGGAATCCTGATCCATCATCATTACAAGCGCTGTGCTACAGCCCAAGGCAACAGCAAAACACTACTATTTATTATTATTGCTGTAATTTGCTGCACACCAACAGCACATTTAGCCCTATCTGACGCACAGAAGAAAATGCAATGCTTTCCTCCGAGTAGCTTACACTCTGAATTACATTCAGTGGGCAAGACAGCCTAATATTAGAGCCAGACAGCAATGTCAGAACGTAACTTTGGATAGATAGACACATGCGGCGTTATGGTATGGCTGGGATTGCTGTGGTGAGAATGACAAGGACCACACCTGGTATTTGGACTGGACTCTGTGTTTTATTTAGAACAGGACCCATCTCCAACAGCACAGAAACACCAAATGAAGTCTCTGAAACAACACTGCCATGTACACTGGGTCAGCCCTCTCCTACATAGCCAGTCAATACTGTCTTTCATGCATGGGCAGACAAATGGTGACAGATCTGCTTTGGGAAGCTTCCTTTCACCCTCTTGGGCTTTTTTTTTTTTTTTTTTAGCTGATGGTTAAGCAGGGAGATAGATTTTGTGAGAAAAACTATGAACTTCTCTACAGCCCAGGTTCAGTATTTAGAAATTAGCCAGCTCTTTGGACTGGGGCATACCAGTGTAGCTGAATGAGGACAAGTGGACGGTGTTGATTCTCACCTGCTGAAGACTGGTTTTGTACAACTTGGTGCAGCTGCATCAGGGAATGAGCACAGTTAAGCTTTTTAAGCAAATGCCTTATATGTCCTGTACAGAATGTGCATGCTGGGAGACCAGATCCTGGACAGAATCTTTACAAGCCAAAATCCTACAAGTTATACTGCTGACTGACAGGTAACCGCTGAGCTGCTGGTGTTAAGAGAAACTCCCACCACACAGCAAAGGAGGTGGTCTGTGTCACTGCAGTTGCTTGGAGGGTTATTTTTTGCATCTTTAGCACAAGAGGCACTTCTGTCCTCCACCTTGAAATTAATTTGTTGGCTTTGAACCTTAGTTAATGTCACTATACACTGAACAGCTTGGAGAAGGAATTGTCACCACAGCTGCCCACAGATGGGGAGAATAAGGCACAGGGAAGGTGAGTGATCATCCAAGGTCAAACAAATAGGAATAATGAGTAGAGTCCAGGACTCCTACCTTTCAAACTCTTTCTCCTTCCCACCTTTCCTCACCCTTGCATTTCTGGTCATTGAATGACACTGCCCCCCATCCCCACCAAAGGCAAAATCCTCAAAGGCAAAATCCTGTGTGCAAACGTGCTCATTTCAGGATGCTTTTCCCCAAGGATGTAGATGTGCTGAAAGGGAAGAAGGGATGTGGGGACATGGAGATTTTAATGTATTAAATAGTCACTTTATAACGTCCTTGTTCTACCAACCAAAGCGTTCAGTCAAGAGGACTCTTGTGCTTTCCTGACTGCATTTAATTTCACACAAAGTCAAAAGATGCTTTTCAGCACTTTGATTCATGAGGTTGCTACTCATCTCATCACCTTTGCTGCAAATCTGACTCAGAGCGTGCCGTTGAACTGGGAGCTTATACTTATGTTTTGTGCTCTCTCTTCCTATCCCCCCACTGCAGTTTTTCTCCAGTTCAATACAATCTGTTCTATTCCCTCCTCAGAAAGGAATGAAACTTCAGCCTTTGCACCCAGGGGCAGGGTGGGGGAAGCACAAGAACTCATACATTGAAAAGATTAGAGCCAGAAGAAAGGAAACAGAAAGAGACCACATGTTCGTGTACTAAATAAAGCAAAATCAATCAGAAGGGAATGAGGAGACAAACAGCCTCCAGCTGGCTTTAATCTACATCTTTTCCTTCCAGTTTATTAAATGCTTAAGCATAGATTAATTCCCAGTGGTACCTTCTGCTATGTGCACTGGCTTGATGCTATAAACTTTACATTAGTATTCTTAGATTTGTACAGCACAGGGATTTAAAAATGTCATAGAAATGTGGGCAATGAGCGTTACCTCCACTTCATAAACGGAAAGCCTCATATGCCCAGAGAGAGCTGAAATAGGTGTCCAAAATCAACATTAAACCCGTTTCTTTTGACTCCCTGTGTAATTTTCTACATGCTAACCACCACTGCTTGTTTCATAGGCAGACATCAGAGTGAATGACAATGCACCTGTTTTTGCATGCTCTGAAGACCACTTGTCTGAATCCAGCAAGTTAGTGACAAATTTGGTCCTGAGCATCTGGAGAGAGATACCTAAGGAAGGCATTCTCCATTCTAACTGCCTAGAGCTTTTACACCTTAGTTTCCATCCTCCCATCAGGGCGTATGCACCCTACCACTCCCTATCCATGAACAGACTTTTGAACTACCTCTCTTGCACTCCACAGCCTTCAGCTACTGTTTGTGTCTTTGTTTGCATCCCAGTGTAGTTCACTGCATCCAGCTAAAAAGGACACAGGCAGATGTAAACTGTTCCATGCACAGCAGACCTGCCACTTGTTAATCACTGCTAGTATCCCCATAATTTTCATACACCCCACAATCGCTCCCATGGGATGTTATTTCCTACTTCCATCCCAAACTCCATCACTTTCTTACCTCTCCTTGGAGGAGCAGTCCTGGGTCTTGATGCAGTCTGATGAAGCTGACAATTTTGATCAGAGGCGTCTGCTGCTGTAAAAGGCTGTCGTTCTGTGGACCCCGCGTTGCTTGCTCTGGGCTCAGTTCTTCACCAGTATTTCCCAGAAACTTAGCAGGACTGGGAAGGACCGCAGGGCTCCAGAGGGCATTCCCCCATGGATGGTAAGTACTGGATCAGGCGACCAACATGGGATGAAGAAGGGTCTCAGAAGCAGTGACAGCTTTTTCCTATAATGAGATGAGCTCCTCCTCACAGCCTCAGTTTGAGAGAAGGAGAGGCAGAGTCTCTCCCACTCTCACTGGCTTTCCTTTCAAGTTGTGCTTTGTAGGCTCTGCAGGGGATGAAGAGTCTCTGCAGTGACACCTGGTTGTGCAGGGTCCTGGGTGCATCCACTGGCCGACCCTGCCTCTACACTGCCTCAGATCCGGTGGGGAAAAATCAGTGGGGGCATGGAAGTTGTCTATGGTGAACATATGCTTCCCCAGGTCTTGCCCAGCACAACCCCCCTCCACGAGCTTCTTTTTTTCTGGTCAGAGATTTGCTTTAAAATATTCTCTTTCTAGGACAGAAGGGGCTTTTCTTTACATTCGCCAATTAAATCTTTCTCCTTCCCTCCCTGCTTTTCTCCCTCTCGCTCTCACAACTACTGGCAAATTGCAGATTTTCCTTCTGCAGGACTCACAGATAATTGGCTCAACTCCTCCCTTGAAGTCAGTGTCAGACAGGGGAAGGAGGGGTGCTGAGGGGGTGGGATTTTGTGCCTATTGAAAAAAATCTTCTTTTCCCCTGAACAGAAAGTTCACACGCATTGCAGACTGTACATTCCTGTCTTTCCAACAGAGACCTGTAAGTATGCCTGTGTGGGAAATGAGTTAGCGTGTGTGTAAGAGATGTACACAGAGACTTCACTTACTTTGCAAGCTGTAAATTCATAAGCTGTTTCTAAAGGCTGTATACTCCGTGCTGATCTTTTCTGCTAGCCAGAAATGGACTGACTCATTTCCCAAGTAGGGGCTTTCTGTCCATAATTCCTCTAATTCTTTTGCCGTATGGAATCTATTCTCCTGTTTCCTCAACCTCAAAGACATTATGATTGCTGGTTGGTTTGATTAAGAAATAAGAATAACGTGTAATTGCTGTTCTTTCATTCATATTTAGATAAATTAAAAACTTAACTACAGCTGAACAATAAAAATGTTAAAAAAAAAAAGCAAACAAATGGAAAGTGTGGAGGAACGAGGGTCAGAAAAAAAAGAGAAAAAAAGAAAAATTAGGGTGAAAATTAAGGAGTTTGTTAAACCCCAAGTGAAAAATTATGTTTGCAGTTTATTTCACTGTTTATTGACTGTAATTTTTCCTCCTTTTTGAGATGAAGCCATAGTTTAGATCTACAAGTCTGTTTAAAAGAAGTCAAAAAGATTGATTTTGAAAGATCTGAAATGAAATATTTCAGCATTTTCCACTTAAAACTCCTAATCAGAGGAAAACAAAAACAAAACAAAACAAAAGGAAAAAAAATACTTTGAGATTTTCAAGATATTTTGACAACAAGAAAATGGAAGGGAGGCACGATCTCCCGAATCCAAATATAGTTTCTGGTTTTCCACAATTCTCTATCTTTTTCTTTGTAACAAATTTACTCTTCATTGAACACAAAGATTCCTCCAACTATGTTGTCTGTTTCGTCTCCAGACCCCCCACAACAGTTCCAGTAGCTTTTGAGGAACTCCTTAGATGCTTTGCTTTTTCTTCTTCTTCTCCTCCGAGCAGACGGAGGTTTCTGTTGCCACCTTCAGAGTAACGCTTCCCTCCATCAGCAGCCACCAGCAGCCTTTGAGGAGGGTGCCATGGATACTGCAGCCACATGGTCTGACACGTCTGTACTCTCTCTGTGCCAATGGACTTTGACGGACACAACACAGGCTATGAGATGGGTCTGCTGTAGCCATCTGTAAGAAGCAGCAGCTCCCAGTAAGGTCAGCGCTGAGCAGGAGCTGGTTTTGGGGCTCCCAGGCTAACACAAAGGCAAAACACCACTGATCACATTTGGGAAGCAGCAGCTCCTGGCTTCCTCCAAATGCAGATAACTTTAGATTTGGGAAGGAAGAGCATGGCTTGGCACAGCACTGTTGGAACACCACTGGCTTCTTCCAAGGGGTAGTGAACTGGTAATGGACAATGACATAAACTCAGCCCTTCTTAGATCACAACACCAGGACTCCGTTGTCAGCTCCTGAGCTTTTTCTCTTTGACAAAAAGTAGGGGAGTATTTTTATGGCTGAGACAAATTTTTGAAAGAAGATATTATGTTTTCCATTCCTAAGTCATTGATTGAGATCAAAACTGGACCAAAAGCTAACATCTTTGGTGTCTGGTCAACTACCTGTGTAGCTTATACCCAATCAGAGCGATCAGCATCCTGCTCTCATGGCCATGGGAGGAATTGCTACAAAAATCAACCAAGTCAAGTCCTGTAATGCTACTGAGGACAAACTACTCTTTCATCCCTATAGCTCACACGTTGAGTGTATGGGTCCCCTGCCAAAAAAGAGAGAAGTGTAGTCATCGTGAAGGCCATCTCATCAGCCTGGAATCTCAGCCTACTCAAGCTCTTTTGTAAACCAAATGCAAAACTCATGCCTGGCTGGCTTCACCAAGCCCAAACTCCCACTCAGCTGTCTTCTCCAGCATTTAAAGTAGCCAGTCGAGTTCCCCAAATTACATCAAAATAAAATAGGAACATACTTGACTAGGCACCTTGGCTTTATTTGAACACTTAGCAAACAGAATAAATTACTTTTGAAGTAAGCCTTTGAAAGATAATTGCTAACTATGAGCCTTCAGAGGCTCAAGAGACGTTGCTGTGGATTTTTAGGTTGGGGTTTTTTGCATAATTTTTTTTCTGATGTGCTCCCAGTTCAAGAGCTGACAAGAAGCTAGGCTTTCTTGCCTTCCCTCAGGGCTCAGGAGACCAGAGCTCAAGAAATCCCTGCTTTTCCAAAGACATCCTGAGGTTCTGGGGCAGAAGTTATATCTGCCCCCATCTGAGAAACAGAGATGGCAGCACTTCTGCTTTTAGGGTTATGAAGGCAATAGTGGATCAGAGAGACGAAGCCACTGCCAAAACAAGATAAAAGGTTCCCAGTCTCAGCAGTTTCCTCTGGTTAGTCAGAGACCATCAGCCTTTCTTAGAGCTTACAGATATTTACCAATTTAAAAGGCAGGCTTACAATGAATTACTCTCTGGAGGCATTTCTCCCTCCTACTCTTTCAGTCCAGAAAGAAAGCCTAAATGAGGTTTTTATCTGGTTAAGGCTGTCTCAGAGGTTGATGGGCTGTGACTGCAGAGAAACACCATTACGAGGGGCTGCGCCTGCCTCGCTGGGTGACACTGGCCATGGCTTGTGGTGCGGTCCTCGAGTCTGGGTGTCCAATGTGAGAGACAAGAGAAACATCATCAACTGAACATCATGGTTTATATAGGATTAACTGAAAACAAATGACCTTGGTCTGCCAGCTTATCCACGGGACTGCCTCAGCTGTGGAAGGTGCTGCAGATGGTGCAGCTGTGGCTGGTGGACAAGACAGCTGTGATGATTTTGGCTCTACCTAGACTGTGGGTAAGCAGAGAGGGAGGATTTGAGAGGACAAGTCAAGGGAAATGTTGCAGGGAGAGGCTGGGTAAAAACAAGGATAGAAGAATGGCTAGAGACAAGGCGAAAATACCGCTGGCATGTGTTGCTCTGACCACCTGGCTCCAAATGGTGTTGAAGACATAAAGTGAAGTGACTTGCTCAGTGGTGGGACACACAAGCAATGTAACTGCTCCTCAGACCCCTCAGAGCAGCGTCTTCTTCTCGGAAGAAGGTGCAGCTCCCAGGCAGCGCACACACTGACTGTCCCTACACCAGGATCTGGGGCAGTGTGGGCTCATGGGGCAGAAGTGTCACCATCGTGAGTAACTTGTACCTTCTGCAGCTCCATGTACCAGTTGTGGCTGGAGACAGAGGCTGGTGTGGGGGGCTGATGCATCAGGACCAGTCTGTTTCTCTCCACCTTAAGGCAAATAACAGAAGTGACAATCATGCCACTCAGCTCTGGTCAGAATTAGTTCAAGACAAAAGATGTTCCAAGGCTTTTGTCTCCTCTTCAAAAGCAAATGCAACAGAGATTAAATATTTAAACCAGCTTTTCTTTCTCGTTCCCCCTTCATTTTCACTCCCCTCATTATTCAGTAAAGCAGGCTCATTCCACCCCCTCACCTTCCCTCCCTGCCTCCCACATTCATTTCTCCTGCTTGGTGCTCCTCCCTTCAAGCCATGCTGAAAAGTTAGTGTTCAGGAGTCAGTAAACTGCAGTTACCAAACCATATTCTGAACAGCAAGTAGAGGAGCAGTCACAAGTATTATGACCCTGCATTACCTGCACCCTCTGGGCATCTAAACTCAGTGAAGGGCTCTCCAGGGGTGTTACAATGACTGGAAAAATAAGTAATGATCATCAGTTACGAGTAAGAACAGTAATACTTGGGAGAATACAGCTGGAGAAGGCATATATTTGAGAAAGTGCTGGTATGACATATTCCTGGTCCTGTCACAGAATTTGTGTATGACTGTAATTTCTAAGCATCCCAGGGTGTAAAATGGGTTAATACTATTTACTGAGATCTCTGCAAAATGGAAAAGCGTTGCTTTGCTGTGAAAAATGTCCAAGTCACCTCTTACTTGCTGCATTAGCTGTGAATCATTTTTAATTAAGTTATCATGAAATATTTTTGAGAAAAGACTGCATTTCTAGTCTTCTTTCCTTTTACCACTGACTCAACAGGTCCAGATTTCCTCACCAGACATGCAAGCACCCTTTCATTTTCATTCCACTGTTTAAACTTTTTAAAATTTTCACCATCTTTGAAAAATCACTAAGAATCAAAATTAAAGCTTAAAGAAACCACCCCATTATTCAAAAAAAGCTTCAGGGTAGAACATGGAGGGAAAAAAGACCCAAAGTGTACAATAAATTTCTTTACCCTCAGTGGATACCAACGGGTATTATTATAGACTCTCATGCCCTGATAGAAGAAAAGCAACTCTCACCACATCCATCCGAGTAGCCTATGATCCTGCTGGTGGGAAAGGAGAAGTCACACACTCACCTGACAGGGACACCGAGTACTGTGTCAGCCTTTCAGGGAGGAGTGAGCGTACGTACCATCATGACTTTCAGTCTCTGCTCAGCATCCCGTTTCCTTCAACTGCTCCTGGGCCCTGTGTCCAGATAGGTAACTGCACACCTGGGAGGGAGCCAATGCACATTGCTCCTGTTGAATGATGCTGGTGTGAAGGTGTTCATTCAGAAGGTCCCCAAAGCTCTCCTCAGGCTGACACCATCCCTGTGCTTCCAAAAGAAAGAGAGGGAAATCATCCCTTTGGGGCCATAGCTGTGACCCCACTGCTGTTACTTGGCTCCTCAAGATATGCTCTTACTTGTCCTCTTCTACCATGCATTCTGACCCTCTTTACCAGGGCTGATAATTGTCCCTGGAAGATTTTTACCTGCAATGAGAATATGAACAACTAAGGAGAGCAGAGAAGAAGGAGTTGGCAGAAGACGGAAGAGGACTGGGGAGGAGAGCTACGTAAGTCTTCACAGAAAAATCTCTAATCAAAAGCACGATGAAGGCTTATCAGATACAGCTGAAAACAAAGACAAAACAAATGGCATAGGAACAAGAAGAGATGCATGAAAACCACATGAAACAGAGACTGACAAGCCAGAGCCCCCACAGCAGACATGGTGCTGTCTGTTGACCAGCTATACTCTTTTGATCTCCATTAAGAGGTGGCTATTACAAGTCTGGGTCTGACCACTGTATCTGGGATCAGCTGGGTCCATATAAACACTCCTATTCAGAAGCCCTCCTCGCCTTGTAAGCTGTCATGTGCAAAAAATTGCTTCTCTAAGGATCTGGTTTTTCACATTCACTCATACTCCACCAGCACTTTCCATCTACACCCCTGCCTCCAGAAAAAATGGATTAATTGACCTGTAAAATCCAACTGTCTTTACAGATATGTCCCTCTAGCACAACTCTGACAACACTGTTGTCTTTTTATGCCTGGGAGGCAGGCTTCTCTAAATCATAGAGTCCTAGAATGTCCCGAGTTGGAAGGGACCCACAAGGATCATTGAGTCCAACACATGTCCCTGTATAGGACAATGCTAAAATTCACACTCTTCATCTGAGGGTGTTGTCCAGTCACTTCTTGAACATTTTCAGGCTTGAAGCCATGTAGGTAGACTGTGCAACCTTGAGCTGATGGCTCAGATGATTCCCTTGGTTGTCTTCTTGGAGCCAGAGTCTGAGCACCGAAGCTGTCTGCTACTAAGTGATCTTCTTGGGTTGCCACCCTGAAGCTTCATAGTGGCTCCAGCTCCACCTCTGCATGATTCCGCACAGGTTTTATTTGGCACTTGGTTTCATCGTGGTTACTTACAGGAAGAACAACAACAACATGGTGATGACCTGTGTGAATTAGGGCTCTTTGTCCTCATACTGGGTTAACTGTTTCTGGCCCTCCTGTACCTACAGGACCAGTCCTATGCTAGAGCCTGAGGAATAACAGCACTTGTTCTTTTTTTACTGCTTCTCTCATTAAGAAAATAAGGAAGTTTCAGGGACTGAAAGACAACTCATTCCTTTGATTTGAGAGCTATTATATACCTTTATTTATAATCAAAGGAAGCCAGTGAATGAGAACAGTTTCAAAGGGAAGAACAGGTGAGAATGACAGATCGTTCTTTTATATTTCTTTTTGTTCTTGTTCTATTTCCCCCCTCTCAGAGTACTGCAATCATGTACTCAAGATGCAAAGTGAAATCCATTATAGTAATAATGGTAATAGTATGTACTCTTAGTGCAACATTTTTGCTAATATCTCTACATGTTCTTCAAATATCAAGGAAGCCAGGCTCAGTCCCTCTTATGGAGCAGGAGCATAAATATTTTTGCAGCTCACAAATGGAAAAACTGAATGTGCATACAGGTTTTAAGCAGTTAGTCCCAGGTGACTGAGCGTGAACGTCTCCAGACATGAGCTCCCTCTGCTCACCCTCCAAACTAACAGGAAAGCAAGCAGCCATTGCTAATGAGCTGTTGAGCGTGAGTTAAATGGCGCTGTTGCGAGACTATATAGCTTTTGGGCAGCTCAGAGCAGAATGAGTTGTATCTGTCTGCAAAGGGCCACACAAATAACAGCCTGCAGGCTGCAGAACTGGAAATAAGAGTCCTCATCTCCTTGTCCACAGTCCTGGGCATCAGCTGTACGGCCAGGAGGTGACAGAGCACACAGAGCTGTGTGTATAACAACCACCCGCTGCAGAGTACCAAAACCTTCCAGGGAAGTATAGTTAATGGACATGTCGATAATCTCATCTGTGTCCTTGAAAGGAATCAGAGCACAAAACAGCTTTGGCCCAGTTCTTAAGAGGCAGTATTACCTCCTACCATTTATCCACAAATATATGTCAGGTCCTCAAAATCATGAAACAGACTTAAAAACTGAAAGATGAAAACTAACTAGATAAGAGGAAAGAAGCCCTCAGGGTGCTGCAGGGTCAGGTTTTTCTTTGCAGCAGAAATGACAAGCAGCTTATTTTTTAACCAAAAAATCAGAGCTCTGACTAAAGCTTCTGTATTTGCACGTGTTTACTGACAGGGCCCAAACTTGAATGGGTCCCTGTAGCTAAAGTGCAATTGGAGAATTTTCCTGAACCAGCCTGCTTCCTCTGCCTGTTCCATCTGTTTGATGATCTGGATTTGGGAAAATTCAGATTTTTCAGTGGCAGCTACAAGCAGTTCTTGCTTGCATGGGGCCAGCAGCTCTGCTGCCTGCCTTCTCAGGGGCAAAATTTAAAGGCTGGGATGATCTGCCCTGAACCTGCATCCCAATGGCCTGCCCAGCAGAAGCCATAGGACAACAGCAGCCTTTCCTTGGCACAAGCCTGTTTCCTCTGCTCCGGCTGCAGGCAGTGCTAGCCTGGCACCGCAGTTTTAGCAACGTAGAAAGCTATTGTTCTGACATGAAAGCCTATCAAAGTGGCTTTTACTCTGGTGTAAATGACTAAGCAAGCTGCTGAGTCAAAGGAAATCAGATCTAAGGTGTTTTCTACGTGTTTGTTCTGGCTGAAGGCTTGGAGAACTTGCACAGGAGTAGAAATTTACCCATTACTTTCTCCATGACTGTATATGCTGCCAGCCTCCCTCTGTCCAGAGGAGCTTGTTACATACCAGATTATCTCACAACAGCCCAATTAGCAAGAAAATTTTCCATTTCAGCTCTGGATAAGACTATCAGATTATTAAAGGCTCGCATTGGCTCTGACCTGTACTTTGCTTCGAAGCAGAGGGCAACTGCATTTGTGAAACTAACAGAAAGGACAAATTTAATCACTGGCAAACTAACCCATCAGGATTCCCACTCCTGATAGTGCTGGCATGTAGAGAAAAAGGGCTGTGATTTATGTGGCAGGTTGAACAAAGAAAGGGAAGGGGATAACCATAAGAATACATTCATTACTGGAAATTACTGCTAATTAGGATAGGATGCAAAAACTCCTAGCAACTTTGTGTGCCAGCCTCTTCCACACAGTATAGACCTAAGCCACCTTGCATTTTTGTTCGCTCCCAATAATTTGACCCTTTCACCATACAGTATAATTCTGTGTAGTGCCCTTCTTATGGGAGGGGGAAGGGGAAGAACATAAGGAGCTCAGTGTTTTTCACTTTGCACTTGAAGAGAGTTTATGTAAGCACCCGGAAATAGCGATTCCTCCTTCTCGGTGTCTTTGAAAGACACTTTACACTATTTAAATGTTACAGAAAGGAAATCAGGCACACAGATTCATGCCACACTTGCGATTCCTTTGATGGATGACAGCATAAGCTCAGTGCTGCCACTGAAGACTGGAAACCAAATTCAGCAGCAAAGGTAAAACACTTGGGATAATGAAGCAGAAGTGCTGCAAACCAGTCACTGTGGTGCAGTCCCTTGTCAGTGGCATGAGGGCCATGGGTACACACACCTCCCGGAGTCTTTCAGCCTGCTACACTGACAGAGTAAAGCCTTTGCCACCAGGGTGGGTTCCAGCTCCTACAAGCACATTGTTGTTTGGACAGGTTGATTGATGAATGGAAGGAATTAGGGCTGCAAGCTGGCCTAGCAACCTCAGGCTCTGCGCTTGCAGGCTTATGCAACCACAAGCAGATTGGGAAGGTGCAAAAGGACACTTCCCTCCTCTTGCACATGCAAAGCCTTGTCAATCAATGCTTTGCATCCTTGGTAGTTAAGCAGAGATCAGTCATATGCCAGAACTTCGTGCTTCCTACAAAGTCTTGTAGGAAGTCTTGCTTTGCATTTCTTTCTGGAGACTTCACAAGCTTTTGGGCAACAGCGGTAACCTCCGAAGCATCCTTCACCCCATTCATCATCCATCAGAGCATGTCCTAAGAAAGGTTACTGGCTTGGTGTTCTTGCCCACCATGAACATCTAACCATGGGTGCTTCAGGTACATAGTACAACACTGAAAATAGGACTTATGGCCCTCTGACGGCTTTGCTGTAACTCTTGGTGGGTGTCAGCACACCCAACCTTATGAAACCCTGTGCTCTGGGCCCGCATCACAGAAACGTAATCCTGCAGCCACAAGGGCAAGATAAAGAGGGTGTATGACAGCTTTTTGTTTTCATCTTGGCTCATTGCATTCTCAGTTATGAGTTTTTTAGACACCACTGGCAATTGCATGTATTTTATTTGAGAATAGTGAAAAGAGCAAAAAGAGAATAAATCTGATGTCCTCACTGTATCTGAGCTAATGTAAACTCTTGCCAGCAGGGAGAGCTTTGAAGTGGACACATAGGCAGCTTGGTCAGAGGTGCAAAAGGGCACTGCACTGAGCTGAGCATATGGCTGTTCAATAACCAGTGCAAATACTTGTGGTTTTACAGTAAATCTCCTAACAGCTGATAAGATTCAAGTCCTCCCAGATTTAGGTCTGTGCGATGAGAGAAAAAAAAAAAATAATCTCAGTTTTATCTTTACTGGAAAGCAGGGAAAGCAACACAAAGACAACAACTCAAAGTTTTCATGCATGCAGAGAAAATTCAGTAAGCACCATTTGACTTAATTCCATGGGCTGAATGGTTTGGAAGTAAAGTTGAAAGGTTTGGAAGTAAAGTCAGGTTATTCCTATTTTCATTCATAAAATAAATATTAATAACCTGCAATCCAACCTCATGATTCAGGAAGAGGTGACTCATGCTTTCAAAATGCTTGGCCAGTCAGTATTGACATTGCTACAAACACCTTCAGTGTCCCATTAGCACTTAGTCGGAGGTGCTAGGACTTCCTACATAGCCGCCACATAAGCAAAAAACCTTGGCTGCCCACATATTAATGTTCTGCTATCCCTCAGTACTTTGGCCTGCCAAAATGTCCTGCTATGTTTCTCAGTGAACCTGGCCAAGCTTCATCAAGCGTGGGTCATCAGAGGGGGTGAGGAACATTTGGCTGGGCAAAGCTTAGCCAGTTCACTACCTGCTCTGTGGCTGGACAGCTTTTTCTTTACAGAAATAATTTCCAGCCAGGGTGCAGTTTTCCAGCACTCCAGTCACTGAGGTTCAGGGCATTTATTATACGGGTTGTTGAAGAAAAATGATCACTTACAAATTCTTTTGGGCTGCTTCCAGGCATTTCTCATCCTCTGGAGAAGAGAGATCAGGGGAAACTGATGGAGGGAGTTGGCAACTTCATCCTGGCTCTTCTGAAGGTATAAATCTACATGGAATGGGAACAGTTACACAAGTTGCCTTGAACATCCATTAACAGTTCTTCCAGCCCTCTCTGCTCCAGCTCCTGTCTGACAGCTGTCCTGCGTGTGACCCACAGGACTCGTGAAATATAGCTGCAAAGGCAAGGGGAGATGGTCATACCTTGCGCCATCACCTCCAGAGGGGAATGCTGCTCCTGCTAGAGCTTGCCCAGAGCAAGCCCAGACTCACTGGGCTCACAACTGGGAATAAAGTTATGGTCTGTTCACCAGCACCTGGGCGAACTAAACCTTGCATGCAGGCCAGCCTGTGCTGAAAGGTCCTCAGCTTTAGTTGCTTGGGTCTGTAAGCTCCCTTTGATCTACCGTTTTGATCAGCCCCATGTTATGACACTAAGAGGAAAATTGGGCATAGCCATAAGAATGAAATGTCAGGTACTGTCGCCTCCCCTCTGGTTATTGCTGAAGGAAGCTAAGCAGACCTATGACTGCAGTGTGTTGCCCCCAACTCCATTGAGATCACTCAAAGTCAAAAATAGCCAAGAAACATGTTGCGATCCAGTTTTTCTCTCTTGCTATAAGCTACAGGCTTTGCACTCCCTAACTGTCCTGTAGCTGTAGTGCAGAGAGGTTCTGGAACATCACTTGCATCTGCATGTAGTGACGGAGACATCCCTCAGCTTTATTCAAACTGTCAGACCTTGCTACTACATCCAGACAGCTGACCCCTTCCTCACTCACCACTGTCTGTCCCGAGAAACAGTCTGACACAGGAGGCCAGAGTTATAGAGAGGAGGTATTGCCTCTCTAGGCTGTGACAGAGGCCACTGTACAACATAAGCCAAGCTTACGTTTAGTTTTCTGGCCAGCATACATGGACATGCACAGCCAACCATGATTTGCTGCCTGCTGTTTCTCTCAAGCGTCTCCGTAGCTGTGGCTGCTTTGCGTTTCTCCCCGATGTACCCGAAGCAAGCCTGACCCAGTGTGACAGACACGGTTAGGAAGCCAAATCCCAGGTGTTGGAAGGAGTTGTGGGAGACGTGGTAAGTGCCTTTCACAGCACTACATTACTGCTGGAGTAAAGTGTTAGCTCTGAGGAGGAAGGAGACGGGATAAATTTAAAAATGGCTGAGTGGCTCTTGCAGGGGGTGCTTTGCTGGGGATGGCAGAGGGGTGGTGGAGAGCTGCTCATTGTTCTTCTCCCCAGGAGTTACCCCCCTCAATCTCTCTGCTCGCACAGGGATTTACAAGAACTCCATGCCAGCCATTTTTCTGAATTTGGCCTGATTACCAAAGCCACCCTCAAGTGAGAAGACAGCCAAGTTCTTTCAGATCTCTGCTGCTTTTTGTCATCTGCCATTGTCAGGGAGAGTGAAAGATGATCATGGATACAGTGCTCAAGCATGATGGAGTTGGAGCGAGTGGCTGTGGGGAATGGCTGGAACTTTTGCTGTCAGACCTTTAAGGATCTCTGTAAGACAAGCAGATCCCAACCTCTAGTCAGTGCAGTGCTTGTGCAAAACCACCCTTCATGGTCCTTCTTTGGCCAGCAAGATGCAAGCGAGTGTGCACTTAACAGAGTCCTGTTAGTGCACTCCAGGTGTAGCACCATACTGTTGTAGGCTTTGTCTCCAGTAGGATTTGGAGATGTGGAGGGGAAACATTCCAAATACTTTACCTGCTTCATGTTCTTCTGCCAGTTTCGTGCAACCCAAACTTTCCTCTCACTCTCCAGAGCTGACTCTGGCCAGTCCCATTCAAAGTCAGGCACTGGTCCACCTGCTGCAAAGCTCTCCCCTTCTCCCAACACTCATTGCACCAAGCTGGGTACTGCAGACAGCAAGTGTCAGAAGGAAAACAACCTTGTTAACAGAAATGGATTTTTCTCTCCACAGACGGGTAGTGAATATTTTTAAACACAGCCTCAACAAGATGTGCTAATTGTAACCCCATGATCCTTTCTCGTAAGCAAGCTAAAAACCAGATGGATATTATTATGAAACTCTGGGGAGATGGATGGCTGCATAGTGAAATGGACACACTTGGCCCTTCTCCAGTTCTCAGAAAAAACCCCAGCAAAGCACTTGATATCTGAAGCCCAGCCTGCAGTCACAAGTAACCTTGAGATATGCACACCAATCCAGGTTGAAAGGCATAAATCATGGTTGTATCAGCAGCCTAATGAGAGAAGGTATAGGTAAAGAAGTCAGTAAGATCAAGTCATGTAAAATGCTGACTGTTGAAAACAGAAAAAACCACAGATGCTCCCTGGGAGCTGATGAGAGAGAAATGCAAAGAAACAGTGACTAAAGAGACACATGAGAGAAACAGTGGGCAGCAAACTGATTTTGGCAGGCCATGTGGGTCAAGACTAAACACAAACAGTTTGGCCTGCATTGGTTTCTGTCACAGTCTTGAAAGGCAATAGATACTATTTAGGTGATTCTGGCCAGCTGCCTTTTGGAATATCGAGCCCAAGTGTCGTTCTTTACTAGAAAGATCCTGGGGAGTGGTGGACTGTGAGTCCTTGCCTGGAGTCCAGCTGAGATCACCCTTTTCTCCCAGAGGGCCACGTCTCCCTCTCCTCTCAGTCACAGCCTGCCAGAATCCACCACAGAAATCTGTGAAGGGAGAGATCTGCTTTTGGCATCTCTGTTTTGCCTTATTTAGGGCAGGGACTATACCCCAACCTTTGGAAGTGTGACCTGACCATCATATCCCTGATGATTCAGGAGTTAAAGACCCCAAGTTCTGGGGCTACTCCTCTTTGAAAAAAAAATGGTACTGCTGAAAGAAGGGATGGCCATGACGCTAACCCATGAACCCTGGAACAATGCCTTTCACTTCTCTCTGGTCTCTTGAGTTGCTCATGTTGATCCAATGACAATCTTTGTGATACCTCAGCAAATTAAGGAATTATGCAGCTTTATGTATGAGATATCCATAAAGCCTTTCCTATAAGATAGTAGATAAGTTCCTTTGTGATGTGAGTAACTAAAACAAGATCGTCTGCTGCCTCAAATATAGATAGGTTTTTCTGCCCAAATTAAAGGCAGACCAAAGGCTTGGGCCCCTTAGTGTTCCGTAAAGGTCTGGGTGCCTTTGAAAAACAGACAGCAACATGTGGAAAAGAAATGCATGGGAGAATGGCCCTGGAGAAAGGCCAGAGAAAGAGGCCTCTGTGCTGTATGCTCTTTAGAAGATTTTTGGACCCAAGAGGAAAGCTCTCTATACCCAATTGATGCCTGCTGTGTGCACAAAAGCAGGATTTCAGTCTGGCTTCGTAAATATACAGAACCATCTCAAAAATCCCCAACTGTATTAGCAATTTATTTCTGATGGAAATTACCTTTTAGTTGAAAGAGATAGCAGCTGTATATCTACCCCTCACTAAGTGGTAAGACCGTTGAACATAACAGATGCCTTAAACAAGGAGATTAATAGAGAATATAATCATAGTCCACAAACACGACAAGGATGCAGACATGAAGGAAAAGAGAGAAGTGTTCAGCATGAGTTGAAGAGCAGAATATTTAGTCTGATGCCATGTTAAAGCCATGTTGCTTTTTGTCACTTGTACAACTCGACTGACTCAGGCTCTGGGAAGTGCCCTGTAAGGACCAGTCCTCTTCTGGCAAGAAGCTACCATCTCAGATACTCTTCTATCTCTAGGACTCTGCAAGAACACACCATCACAATGAACACCAGCCTTTCTGACCCCTAAAAAAAGAAACCAGCATTCATAGCCCTGACTTTCATGAGGACAAGAGTCCCAAGAGTCCTCCCAGGGCAGACTGCAGCACATCTCAGCCTACAGACATAGTACTGCAGGGATCTCTCACAAGCAGAAATCCAGGTCTAGTCTGCCATTACAAAGGTGGTTGGGAGGCAGTGTAGATAAATAAATAAGGCATGCACAGCTTAAAATGGGAAGCTGCACATCTGACTGTCTCTTGGAAGAATTGTCTTTGCTTCAAAAACCTGACCCCGTGCAGTCTCTCGCCACCCCGAGGTCTGGAGCTATTCTTGTTGTGTGACTGGATGAATATTGCAGGAGGCTGAGAGGTGGTGTGTGATGCTGTCAGACACAGACAAAGGGGAGCATGCCCTTCTCCCAGGGAAGGAGACAGCAGCGTGGTGAGGGTCAGAAGGTGTCAATCAACATTTTCCTCCCTTGGCAAAGCTGGCCTCACCCTCTTCCAGCAATCATTTGGGTGAGCTGGTTGTTCCACTACTCGAAGGCTGATTGACAGCTGTAATTAAAACTACATTTCTTTATGGGGCAAATTGGTAGGGTTGCTGCATCTTAGGAGCTCAAGCATTTTGGAGGTAGTTTTCAGAGTGGGATCTGTCATCTGGGGGAGGCTGGAAAGGCCACGCTGCCAATGAAGTGGGGACAGACAATACCCATGTAGTACAGCCATCCCTCCTCCCCCACAAACTCAATTAGGTTTTTTTTGCTGTGTTTTGTATTTTCACGCTGCAAATCAACTAATTTTCTTGGTCCAATTAGAGTTACAACTGGTAAAGCCTAGAGCATGATTGGCCAACAGGGTTTTGATGAATGTGACATTTTGCAGCTAAACGCTTTATCAAGAATAAGCATTAGCTTCTTCTTGCTTTTGTGTTTTCCTTTAACATAAACGATAGATATTTTCTCTCTCCAGCCATACCTTTAACATAAGCGATAGATATTTTCTCTCTCCTTGCTTATACCAGGGCCTGGGCAGCCCACAATAAATGACTGAATTCCCATAGTTTTGCAGCCCAGTCTTCCAAGCTCAGCTGTCGAGTGCCCCAGTCTATGACAAAGGAAGGTAGATCCCTCTCATTAAACCACATACCTGATGTGAAACAGTACCTATGCAAACACACATGACAGAAACTTCCCTAAAAGCTATGTTTCGGGTGGGCTGGGGCTCCCATTCACTTTAGTAGGAGGGTGAGAGCCCTCTCCTGCCTGCTCACCCCACCTCCGCAGACTGTGTTATTACCACATATGGATATAACCTCTGCTTCCCTCCTCTCAATCTTACTCACCGTGCTGCACCTACACATGCATCTGTCTGCACACTTACAGAAAACTCTCAGCACAGCGAGGAACTTTGGTGGGCCCCAGATGAGCCCATCAGCAGCAATTCCTTGTGCATTTTCAGCAACAGTAAAACAAATCAGGGACATTCCTGAACAAAAAACTTTGTTAGACAACGAAAATGCAGAAATGTTTCCCAGAACCTCATTGGCTCCCTGCCACTCCCTGATAAGCTGTGCTATTCTCCAAAATCCCTTCTAAGCCTGTTGGAATCACCTCCACCTCGAAGGGGATAGAGGTGACTGACAGCTGTGATGCTGGCTGGAGTCTCAGCACAAAGACTAGAGAATCATCAGTAGGGAAGGTTTGCTGTGGTAAGTTATGTAGCGGGGTAGCAGCAGAGCCGTCTGCCGGAGCTACAGTGGCTAAGAGAGACCATCTGTGTAGATAGGGACGGCAGAGTTCAGGAGGGTGTTTGGACAAATGTCACCTTAATAAACAGGCGGATTAAACTGAAGCCACCAATGTTGCCAGAATGGCCCCAAGCCCAGCTCTGATGTGCCTCTGCAAAGGCCATGAGTGCATGGCTGACCAAGTCATGGCTTCTCCAGCTTTTTGAAAGTGAAGCACCGTAGCACAGAGAAACAGGCATCATTGTCACAGAGCTAATCCAGGCTGGGCAGTTGACACCTTGTCCTAAGTCTTCCTCTGTGTGATTCATCTGAGAAATACCGTCTTGCAAAGCTTTGATTATGGGTCCACTTCCAAAACAGCAACATCCTGTCACACTCTGCCACCCACTGAGAGGATTTTTTCCTCTCATCCAACCCACATGGGTTTTCATTTTGCTAGCAAGCCACAGCTAGATGTTTGATAGCAGGTAGCTATCAGTTTACCTCTGAGCATGCACCAGCTCATGAACACCATGTCGGCTCATGCCTCTTCCATGATTTTTTACTATAATGACCAGCAAGAGGGAACCTCATCACAGCCTGCTGTCATCATCACAGCCTTTCCTTAGCTGGAGGTGAATCTGGTTTATGACTCTGCTCCTAGACCTGGGTACATATCTAGAGAGAGAGGGGATAAAAATGCCCAGCAAGCTTCTCTGAGCTTTTCCCACTCTTTATTACATCATTGAGACAGAAGCTGCTCCTTACCCAAGCTGGTATGGGTCATGGTACTCCCTAAGCCAAAGGAAGGGCTAGTGGGTCTCTGCAAATAGCATCTTTGTGAGTCGAGTGAGAGCTTGACTTTTAGAAGGGAAAGGAAATCAAATCCTTAAAAATGCATCTGCTTTGAAGATTAAATCATATTCAGTTCAGCCTCTTTGTATATTTAGCACATTTTCTTGGCACAGATATAGATGCAATTCTCATATCATTTACACAGCTGCAAATCCCCATCTGAGTTAAAAGAAGAGGATAGAGTCAGAGCCTATAATCCACCCTGGAAGAGATATTTGATCTTGTAATTCACAGTTTACACTATACCTAAGAGGTTGTCTTTCTATTGTTAGAGTTGGGATGCAGGAGTTACAGACAAACACAGTTTACTTATTAGAAGCCAGCTCTGCCCCCAGCTATACCTGTAAAGCATCCCAACGTGTCATGGGTAATTAGCTACTCAGTGGTGAAAGATTGCTGTGGTTTTCATCGGGATAACCTATGTCCACAGGCTAAGCCTTGTGTCTGGCACCACTGTCACAGCCTGGCTCATGAATAGTCTGTGCATAGCCACAGTTGGCAGTCCAGAAAAAATACATTTCCTTATTCTTAAAAGGGAGGGTTTAAGCAAAAAAACTGTGGGAAGAGACATACTGTGGATACACAGAATCATCAAAGATGCTGGTTGGAGCACCTTTCAGAGGGTACCTTTTACACTTGCTCAGGGAGGTGACTCAAACCTGCCACTAAATGTCCTAAATGGGACATGGGGGTCAGGCAGTCCTCCACAGTTTCCATCTCTTTCTTACAGATAAAGCCTCTTAGGTGTAGTTTTCCCTCTTTATATTCATTACTGGTAGAACAGACTATTCTTTTGAGGCTTTTTTTATTGAAATATGGCATTTTACTGATGCCATATTTTTCACTCCAGGACCAAAATGTGGCATCTCCATATGGTTGCAAAACACATTAGCCAGCCTGAACATGAACATGGATGTAGAGTTAAACATTAAAGATACAGTTAAAATCTGCTGTATATTTGATAATTCTGGCTTCCTTAAGATGTTTTCCACATACATGAATGTATACGTGTTAATATAAATACCTATGACTTTTATTCCTTCGGTTCGAAGCCTAGATCTGGACTCCAGGATCTTCCTGGGAGTCTTCAGGCTTGGAGTTATTTTTTGACAGATGAAAATAAATACCAGGGGCTGATGGATGGAATAGCTCTGTTCATTGCTGGCGTAGGTTTGAGAGATGTGTGTGCGTGTGAGGGGAGGTGGGACTCGACATCTCCCAAATACTGTGCAGCACATTCTTTTTGTGCAGAGGCTGCTTTAGCATACAGCTTACTTGGGAGAAGAGTGGGAAATCATGGGTTAGGGCAGCATTATGTTGCAGTTACCACCTGGATAGTGGAATGATGTTCACTCAGCCAGTCTGCACTGGTATAGTCACCCTGTGCTGGGAACGGACTGAGGTCCTGCACTAACAGGACTCAAGGCAACATCAGAGAAAGGGGAGTGGAAAAAAAAGCCAACAGTTTTTAATATTAAGAGGCATTTCAAGAGACTCCAAGGCTTGGAGAGGAAAAGAGCATGCAGCTTTGGCTGTGAACTCAGTGTGTCCTACATCCCAGCTGTAGGACAGGGCTGGTGTGATTCTAGGTCAGCTCTCTCCACTCCACAGGACAGGACATTGGAGAGCACGTCTATACTGCCAATAACTTAGCTCCCAGCTTTTCTCTTGAGTCCTTGTTGTGGAATCATCCACACTGCACGTATGTTAGCTCACTCTTGGCCTCTTTTGGAATGGATAAACCAGCTGCTTCCGAGGCAAAAATCTGGGTGTCCTTCTATGGACATTTAGCTCTGCCTTTCAGGCATCATGGTGGAGTCTGCACTAGACTCAGCTTCCTCAGCCATATACAGCCCTCCACTATTGTCCCCCCAGACACTGCACATTCACACATCCCTTATCCTACTTTCCAAAGCATGCAACATATGCACCCAGCATGGAGCTATAAAAAACTCTCTGGTGGGCTGCAGCACAGCTCTCATAATTTCAAAACCCAAAGCTCAGGGGTGTGGAAGAGGAACACAAGAGGAATAATAAATGTATCTTTAGTGCACATGAGTGCCAAGGATGATCCAGGCCAAGCACGCTCCAGGCCAAGCACTATGCAATGTAGATACAGCCTGGACACTGTCATGTGGGTAGCTCTCAGCAGGACAGATACAACACTGTACTGCATGGCCGAGGGATGGGGAGGTCTCTCTGGAGTGGATAACTTCACATTGCAACCATAGCCATCTTCTGCCAGGGGCCCTTTTCTGTTCCTTTATCTGGCCCAGAGCACTGATGGTCTGGTGTGAGCCTTAGGCTGATCCCTGGGCACTCTCCCCAGCTCCTGCAGTACTGTTGTGTGCCTTCCAAATCTGTGGGAACTGCTTTAGAGATTATGTCCTCAGCAACAGTGCCCTTCCAGCATCTGAGACTTGGTGGTGAAACACCACATAACTTTCATGTAAGACTTACTTGCCAGAGGAAATCATAGGGATGCGGAGTTCCCAAGTCAAACTTCCTCCTTTAGAAGCCTAATAAAGCCTACAAATATATGAAATAGCCTTTGATTAAGACCTCCTAACTGCGACTTATTTCCCTGGAGAATTTGGCTGTTTACAGCTTTGTTCATTCTTCTGTACTCTCACTCCCAGCCAACTGGAGGTTGTTATTTTGGGGCTGCATTCAAAAACACACATATGTGAAGAACATAAGTTGCTTTCAGAACAAAAATAAGTCATGGTTACGTACATGCTTTAAAATGCAGCTTATCCCTATCTGCTTCTTGCAGCGGTATTTGAGCATCTTGATCTTTTGCAGTGTTTACCCAGCAACTCAGTTAGCAAAGCACCTGAGAGGGGTGGGATTTAACCACAACTGTCTTTTCAGGCATGTATTGGACAGTTTAGGCTCTGTCTTAGTCCAGGAGGAAACCAATTGCAAACCCTCATTCTCCCAGTGAGTTGCCTAGGCATCTAACTCAGGGCGGGCCAGCTGGGCAGTTATCTCCTCCCCTCCTACAGCATTTTCCTGGGGCATCTTCTGCCTCTTCCCTTTCCCTCCCCCCATACAGGAGGCGCCAGCTGTACCTGGCTGTACCTGAGCCAGCTGCTTCCACAGCTGGGGGGAACAGGGGGACACGGATGGGATGTGCTGCAGAGGCTGCTGTTAGCCCTAAAGGTCTGACCTGTTTCCTCTGGGGGATAGAAAGGTGAAGGTCCAAGGTTTAAAAATAACAGTTGTCAAGAGAGATTAACTGCTTCAAATTTTTAAAACTGCCTGAACTGGCTAGTTACCAGGAGTGAGAGTTTACTGAAGTGGTGGATCACTTTGACAACTGAGATCCTTTTTGCGGCTGAATAAAGTTTTCTGTTTTTCTTTCCAGTTTACACCAGTCCAACAGTTAACCCACCCATAGACGTTAGAAAAAGGATGTTTGTTTTTCTCTTTGAAGCCAGGACTAACAATTAGGCTGAGATCTACTAGTTCTACAACCCTGATGAACTCCAAAAGGAAAATAATTTCTATTAACATGTTTTCTTTGCAGAACAAACAATATGTCTTAATGCAAAATATTTTGATAAGTGACTTCTATCCAGCAACGTAATGTCATTTGACTTAGCTAATAATATCAGTTTAAATGTTAGCTTTCTTGATTCTCAGCTGTTTCCTAATCTTTGTCCAAAATGATCTTTACATAGATTAGTAATTGAAAAAATAATGTAACCATTTAGAGAACTGTGAATGACTGTTTGAATATACCAACATGTTTAAACGTGCCTAAGTTATTCTCTTGATTAACAAGAATAAATACTTGATTTATTCTTCAGGTTGTAACTAGTTGCAAATATGACTGTCAAGTAGCCAAATAAAAAACCATTTTATTTTCCACAGGAGCAATTTAAAAGCAAAAATGCAACCCCTTCCCCTCTGCCCCCCCCAAATAATAATAATAGTAAATTTTCGTGTTTGCTAGCTTTAATCACAGCGAAACGTGGAGATTTTTAAATCCCATTAATTTCACCTAGCTGCCCTTGCCAATGGTGACCTGACATTTCTGAGGGGGTAATCAAATATGATCCTGTTATTTGGCCGTCCACCTGTTACAAAGCAGGGATAGATGGGTCCCTGTGCCGAAGCGAGATTGAGTTCCCGTGTCCTTTGGCTCAGCCATCTCTCACCCTGCATGCACCACACTGCCTTTGTCCTCTGTGGGATTGCGCTCCTGCCAAAGACACTCAGATGTGCTTTATTGCCTGGATCAGGGACCTGATTAAAGGAATGTAAGAGTTGTGTAGCTCATGTGCACAATCTTTATGTGTGGTCCTTTCTTGCTATGCCGAGGAGTTACTTGTCTCTGTAAGAATCAGTCAATAACCTCCCATCCAGCCTTACTCAGTACGCTCCGGTTCAGTACACTGTGGACTCGAAATACCTTTCCAAGTACAGCAACCTTATGATGCAGTGCTTAAAGTTCCTCAATCATGTAGCCAAGTAAGTTAGAAAGATTGATTGTCTTGTCTTTTTGTGTTGCTATAGCTCTGGGCTGAGTGGTGGGCAATTCCTGGCTCTCCTGGGCTAGTTTCACTCTCACAGCCTCTCCTTGCTAACCTCTGCCAGGCTTTTGCTGCCTCCTTCAGCTTTTGCCGCTGATGGGTTTGCCTACAAAGTCAGTTCACAGGCTCCTGAAAATTCTCCCAGACATGGAGCTTTTTCAATCTGAGAAAGTCACTGCTGAGTTGACTTCTGCTGTCCCCGAGGGCTTTGTAACTGTAGCTCCTCAGATATGAGCAGTGTTTTTTTCTAGCTCCCAGCAAATGTGTCTCAGTAGCAGTGTGGACATGGGGACCTCATGTCCCCCAGGTAAGGATGCTTGCTTAGAGCTACCTTGCAGGTGAACACGGTGCCCTGGACTGGAGATACACATTGCGGCACTGTTCAGGGGAATTTGAAGGGGAGCATTTACACCTACTCAACAACTCTCTACTCCTCCCCTCCTATATATACTTTGGGCAAAAAGTAAAGTGCTCACGTTTTAATTATGAATAAGACTCAATTAAACTAATATTTTCAAGCCTATGGTGCAAGTGTACATCTGGGTGACATTGTATCAGAGAAATCAGATCTCCATCATTACAGATGCAGTTTTCTTGGAACGTGTCCTCCAGTTCAGCCCAGTCTAGGTGACACCAACACTAAAGGTAAAGCAGCCAGGGCTTTGCCACCCTTGTGAGAGCCAGGAGAACCTGCAAGCTGCCATGGCAAGCACCGGCAGGGAGCTCCGAGAGACAGATGTGGGGCAGCATTCTTCAACCTTGCAGGAACCCTGGGAGCAAAACTTCCAAGTGGCTGTGAAGTCTTCAGGAACCTCAGGAAGGGGAGCTGCAGAAATCCCTCGGGAATATGGATGGGTGCTCTCTGAAATTAGTCAGCATCTAAATATAGTGGCTCAACCCTTGCTGAATGACATGTAATCAGACCTCTACCTTAATGCTGTATTGTATTGTTATGCTGCACTATCAAGAATAATCATGACATATGCCTGATGAAGATACCAATGCCAACGCAGTGTGTTATATTTTTTTCCCCAGAGGCAACAGATATGGGTGTATGTGGTAGTGAAAATATCCTTTAAAGGCAGACTTCAAACTTTCTTGTAAAATGAATCATCTTGAGGGGGGGTCGAATAATTGCTATGTCTGTTACGAACTCTAGGATAACTGCAGTTCACTGGCTTGCTTTTCAGATTAGGATAGTTGTTCTTTCAGTTTCCTGCATTTTGGGGGGAGTTTGGTGGGTTTTGGCTGACAGGATTCAGGTTTTAGAAGTATAATTCTTAAAAATGTGAAAGGGTCAGC
Organism: Columba livia; assembly: GCF_036013475.1. Lineage (NCBI taxonomy): Eukaryota > Metazoa > Chordata > Aves > Columbiformes > Columbidae > Columba > Columba livia. Next base: position 174,290,284 of record NC_088602.1, read on the forward strand.
TGACAAAAAAAAAAGGGAGACTAAATGATTCAATAATCACAAGAGCCTCTCCAAGACATTATCAGATATTCCCAGATTTAGAAAATATTTCATGATGTTGCAATAGGAAACTTAAAAGATTTCTGAGAAAAGCAGAGATTTTGGTTATTTTTTTGTTCTAGAAAATTACCTTTTGAAGAACAGCAACATCTTCTTAGGAACAAAGGCCTGTGAGGGCCAGTTAACTCCATTCCCATCTCCATAGAGAAGCACATCGTAATGTCCAGTTCAGAAGCTGTCCTAGCTCCATTTTAAAAGCACCACTAGTTTTTGCCTCACTAATCCTATCAGTGGTGGTTTCACTAAGGTTAAATGCATTTGCAGAAAACTTTTGCTCATTTGCTGCTTTTTTATCATCATCTTGTAGCTTTAACAGCTATATTCTCCCAAACTGATATTTTCCTCCTGCTGTGTTTAGCTGGAGACAGATTCAACAGACAGGCTCTTATAGTTTCTCCTCCTATGACAGCGTTTCCTTTATCTTCCCAAGAAACTCCCTTTCTCTGTTTGTTGAATTCACCTTTCCTGAACATGGCTCGACTAGGGTTGATTGCAGCCTGCCAGCCCAGGTTTCACTGCAGCTGATACCCACTGTTCTTCAGATGTCTAAGCATCTGCAGAGCATTTTTTACTTCTCTGAAAAGGTGCCCACATATATCCTAGGAAGACCTGGACTCAATCCCTCTTCCCTTAGGAATGTCTCTTTCCAAAACAGAATGCTTCGTTCCAAAAGGCTTTTCATTTCAGAGGTGAAAGCAGAATAGGTAACTACAATAACTCATGGGGCATACCTTATGACAGCTTCTGTCATTTCCCTCCCCATTTCCACCAGCATAAAGTCTCACTGAGACTGAGATTCCTTTATTGCGAACACGTGAATCCTCAGGGGCATGGGAGGAAGGCAGTTTTGGGCGATGTTTGGCTGAAGCAGCTAGCACACTAAAAACCTGTATTGTATTTTTGGCTCTGACAGTGATTTGATATTAAGTGTTAGGCAGATCATTTCTTCCTTATATCCCTTCCAACCATATGTCTGTTCTGTCTGTTTACACATTTACAGCCCTTGGGGCAAAGGCTGTGTATCATAATGTATGGAATAAAGCCTATGATGGCGTGGCTCAGATTCAGAGACTCCAGTTGCTGCTGTTTTAAATACTAATGATTGCAACTGAACAAAAAAAAACGTTTTTGAAGTAGGAATTCTCCTCCCATTCCAGTGGCTGATTGCTCTGACGTTATCAGTGCACAATTCTAGTTTAGCTTTACCATTTCAGCCCAAAGCTGAAATACTGCATCATGGGAGCTCAGGGCTTTAAGAATAGAATCTTTCCTATTCACATCAGATCATTCAGCATGTAATCTTTTTATCTCCTGCTGCAATTTCTTCTTGTGGCGAGTCCAATCTTCTATTGCAGCATTGTTTGAAGTGATTAGCTTTGACAGATTCTTAAATTCTGACTCCCAAAGTTGATTTTTAGAGGTATCGAGTCGCAGTGCTTCATGATATATTTCCCCCCAGATTATGCTCAAAAATTGAGTGGTCATTGTTGTTTGTTTGAAGTTGAATCTTATTTCCCTTTAGGCATCTGAATAAGGCAGTTTCCTGGAGCTTGATACCCACAGAGGAAACACAAGATTAAGAGCTTAATCAAACTGAGAAACGATGCCTGGCAGGAGCCAAATACCTTCGAGTCTCCTTCTCAGTAGCAGCTTCTCTTAGAACTCTCTGTAACAAAATTCCCTGTCAGGAATTTTCCAAATAAGCATTTATTTATTTTATTTTTAATGTAGAAATGTCCATCCACTGAAACTGAGGATTTTTTTCAGGGATATACCATTTGGGATGAAACTGTCCTTGGGGGAGTTTAGTCATCGTTCAGCACCTCGCTGTGTGTTTTTGCAGTTGTTGAAACTGAGAAAGACCCCCCCAGTACATTCGTATCAGTGCCAGAATAGAAGAATATTTGCCATTCCAAAAAACTTTTAAGGATGGAAAAATACATTTACTACCCATATTTGGTCTGAAATATATCTCTCATTGAAGACAGCAGGCAGATTCTCATCTTAAATGAATCACAGACTCCTCTACTGGCCTGTAGTGATGTTCTGTATCTATGTGGTCTTATCCCAAAGAACTTGCAAATAACTTTACAACCCATACATATGTGATCCAAAGTCAACAGAGGGTCTTACTGCTCACTTCAAAGGCTTTAGATTACTCCTCTCTATATACAGCAGGAATTACTTTAAGAAATTCACATCTGGTATGAAATGTGGCATCTGTTTAACAGCTTGCAGAAAGCTTTAGGGTTGGGAACAAAAAAAAAATATTCCAACCCAAACTGCAATTAAATTTTGCCAGACTGAGATCTGACCAGGACATGAGCAGTCTGACTGCTGCTCTTTCAGAAGGTGCTTTTTGTTTGTAAATGACCATAAATGGTGAGTAGGCTGGGTTTTTGTCTGACCAGAATGTAGAGTGTCTTTTGATATCTGAATGTCAGTCTCCCCTTAAAGACATTATTATGTTTCTGAGAACAGAAAGTTGTACAGTTATGCCAAGTAGCAGGAAACGACATGTCCATTTTGTGAGTAAGAGCTAGGCTAAAACTGGTCACTCACTTCCACTAACATTCTGAATGGGGGTCCAGGAAAAAGCCAAAACACTAAAATGAAATGCCAGGATTCATACAAAAAAAAAAGAAAAGTTGTTTTTTTAAATGGGAAACAATAATTGTGATAAATCAATGTACATTTCTAACATTTTGAAAGTCATTCAGTTCCATCTTTTGGACTGCAAGAGGTGGGAGAATTGCCTATTCTCATCCAGAGTGGCTGATAGTTCCTTTTGCAAAGGGCAAGACAAAAGGATCCACTTTATTTTAATCGTCCCGCTGGCTCTAGCTGGTAGTGAAACACACTTAATCAGCAGCCCAGAAGAGTGAAATCTTCCACTTATCCACAGAAAAAAAAGAAAAAGCTGCTCACCACCAGGAAAGGACCCTGGATGAAAGTACTTAGACCAAGTGAAAAAGGTGTTGTTTATAATTAATTTCATCTATTTAGTTCCATTGAAAAAGATATCGGAGGGCTGTGATGTTGGCATCTGGCCATTGCGTTAAGGATCCTCTCTATTTCACCTCTTTTTATGCAGCTAAATGAAAATCCAGCAGGCAGGAACCACTTCCAGTTACTAATGACCAACGCTGGGATTGAATGAGTGGCTGGCATAAGTAAAAGTATTAGCGCTTCCTAATTTCATTCTTTTTTGTAAGGACTCTCTTAAACCTGTAATCCCTTGCATTGCTGAGAGTTTGATTATTACTCTTTTCTAAAGACAAAACTTCAGTTTTAAAATGACTATTTTTAGTGACTATCTATAGTGTGGGAAGAAATGTGTCAGGGAGGCTCAGCAGTTTGAGGCAAATGGAAGATACTAGCAGTCCTAGGCCAGCATTAAGGTCCCTGGGCAGTGTTTCCCATCCACTGGACCAGTATTGTCTGATGTGTGGTTTCAAATCCACTGGCCACCTGTCTCTGGCAAGCTTGTCCTGCACCCTGTCCCCAGCCAGGTGCCCTCAGCCCTTCCCTTGTCCTGACACTGGTGATCCTCTATTCCCAGAGTGATCCAGAACACAGGGTTAGGTAAAAGGTAAAAGTAAATTTTTAGTTCTTGACTGGTTTTTACCTGTAAACCAGTGTACTGAGGGGTCAAATGAGCACCAGCCCTGTCAGGAAGGAGAGGAGGGGAGATAGTAGCTGTTGGTAGAGTGAAAGATAGAAATATCCCTTACAGCATTGTATCCTCAGATGGTACTTGAGAAACGTAAGATTGTGACCAGGAAAATAACTGCAAAACCCCTTCTATCCTAACCTGCTCCCACTCACCAGTCTCCTGATGTAGGAACTGGAAAATATGTAGATGTAATAAACAAAACTAATAGATGCATTTCCAGCGGATTAATTGCTACTTGATTATGAATGAGAACCTCTGTGGTGACACACAGTATAGGATGTCTGTGGACCCATTTCAGAAAGGCAAGGTGGTGCTTGGATTTTAAAAGCTTGTGAAACTGCTCTAAGGGCACTTCTGTGTGAGGAGTTTAGCCCTAGCAGCTTTACACAGTGGGTCGGGGAGAGGCATTTCTTTGTTACTCTGAGGGAAGTGAGACTGTCAAGGAGATGCATGGGCAAGAGGAATGGAAAGCACTATGTCAAGATCTTGAGTCAACAACAGACAGTCTGGGGCTGATAGAAAAATCCCTTAAGTCTGCCATTGAAAACAGAGCTTAATACTCACTGATTACAGCGTTGGCAGAATTATCGCAGGATGGCGGGGGATACTTCTGGGGGGATAAGATCAAGTCAGACAGAATAGCTTGAAGCCATGTACTATAGTTGGAGGGGGAAGGCATTTGTGAAGGAGAGTAGAAGTCCTGTATGAAGATGCGAAGGTTGCTTTCGATGTATGTCCTTCATATACATGAAGGTATTTGTGCTGTTTGGGTGGAATCAAACACCTTGTACCGTGTGCTTTTGTGCAAGAGAGTTCTGATCACTCATCCTTCCCCTATATCCCAGAGCCATATATCCCAAAGCAACCTGTTCTCCTTAGTGCGCTTGTCCCATCCTCTTCTGAACCAAAACCCAGCCTATCCACAAGCTCTTGTCTTTCCCATGATAGAGATCAGTTCAGCTCAGTAGCTTAGCAGCAGCCTAACCATTTTTATTTTGCCGTTGAACTAATTTTCTGCCAATTTAGTGAGTCATATCAGCAGATCAAGGAACCCAATGTGTGTCAGGAGTACGCATGAGAGGCTATAAGGGCATATGACTTTTCCCCCTTCAGCGAAAGGGATACCCTGGATCCACTGGATAGAAGCGTTGGGTGTGTATGCCTGCAGCTGCTGTCATGACAGAAAGTGCTTTTATGAATTTAAACTAAGGGATTAGACCAAGGAATCAGCTAACCTATATTGTAGTATTGGGTATTTTTTAGAATGAAAACTCTTCTACCGTTTTCACCAGATCTTCGTACTTTGTTTACCAACACATTGCTCAGATATTCCATTTTAACCTTGACATATTTATATCAGCCTTTTTATATTATTATTATTATTATTATTATTTTGCTGGCATCCCCTGCTTGTAAATACAGAATATGGTGCAACTTAATCTTTCTTCAATTGTACATGTTCAAGCAATGGCAGGTCAGGTTGGGGTCTATACAGTCCCCTTCTCCTACTGAAGCAGTGGTCTTCTGTGATCACCCTAATCCAAGAAAACCGGCCAGGTGCTGCTTCCTCTCCCTTCAGAGATCCACCTTGTACAACACCAAGCTCTGCACAGCTTGGCTCCTTGTTCCAGCTGATGCTTGTGAGAGGTTCCTAAAAATACTTTACTTACATGTGAGGCACCATGCAAGCAGGGCAGAAATGCACTTAAATACTTGTAGGATGAGGTGGAAATTGAGTGAAGGTGTTGAGACTCTCCAACATAGCATAGCATTGGGCTTTTGTACTTCCAGCTGCTATTTTTCCATGAGATTATTTTAATGGATTAAAAGCTAGAGGACTTGTCTAGGGAAGCTAGAGCAGAGACTTGATCATGGTGTGGCCAAGCTGTGGCCCTCACTATGGAGTCATTCATCCTTTCTGGACACAATAGAGAGCTCTCTGTTTACCTGTTTTCTTGTTTTCACTGGAAAAGCGTTCATAAAATGAAAAGTAAGACAGAGGTAACTAAAAACAGAGGAGAGAGGATATAGCCAAAGCCAGAGAGAGGTACTGGAGTAAAGGCACCATCAGGGATTTAAAGATTTTGGTCCCGTATTGAACTGAGAAGGATAATCTTGATTTTCTGGCAGAGGAGACTGCATGAGAACAACTTGCTGTGAATGCTGAGGGACACTCATTTGGCTGTGCAGCAATGCTGATTTACTCCAGCTGAGCATCTACCCTGTTATTGCTCTATGCAGAAAAGAAACTAGAGCTTGTAATAACTCTCTCCAATTAACCCTGGAGACATAAGTACCAGTTTTTCCCCTCCTTTATCTAAAAGGCCCTGTCTTGCTTACCCAGATCTTTCAAGCATCCTCCTGTGTAATGCTTGAGGGATCATGTTATGTGATGAGAGGCATTTCCAGCATATCAGGGAGAATGGGGAAGGGTTTATATTGGAAAGCAGCAGCTGTGGAGACTGGGGTGCTCCCAGCAGCAGTGCAGTGTCTCTCCTACCCAGGCACCATGGACCAGAAGACACCCAGGATGTCCAGCTCCATCTGGCTGTGGCAAAGGAGACAGAATATTATGTCATACACACAAGACATGGGATACCTGGCCTGCAGAAAGGAAAAGTAAGGCAACTATGAGTTTCACCTTTCAGTCACCAGGCTCTATTGTCCTGCCTGTCTCTACCATTGCTTGCACAAGTCCAAAGCTGTGAGGCTTTTTCTCCTGGTATATCTTCTGTATCCTTGAGGAATACATAAAATATGTGGGCTTCTCCCAGCCCTGTGGGCAAGTTCTCTTTCCCATGGATGTTCCTTCTCCTTAAATATCACAGAACAACACAGACATGAAGAGAAACAGATCTACAGCCGTTCACCATGGAAGTGGGCCCAATGCATAAAGAATAGGAGGGAGGACAGGTCCCCATGGACCTGGAAGATCCGCTTGGCTCTAACTGCTGTGGCATTCAGCTCTGTGTAGCCCCAGCAGATGCTCCCGTCCTCGGCCAGCACAGAGGGATGGGTGTCCAGAAAAAAAGAGAAGAGGGGAAAACTGACAGCTAGTTTTTTAAGACACCTTTTCCTGGAAACCTTTCCTAGATTTTCTGATCTCCATGTGTTAGCGTGCTCCTGCCTCTGCTTTCCTTTACTGCCCGCAGCGGCAGCCCCTATTGTTCTCCACGGGTCTGCTCTGCTGCATGCCGTGGGTCTGGCCCTGCCACCTTGCCCCAGGAGGCTGGCTGAGGCCCTGGACCAAGAAGAAACCCAGCCAGTGTCTGAACACAGAAGCTTGACCTTCAAGAAGCACAGCGTTATCGAGGTGGGGTGGATTTGGGGGATATCACCCATGCTTTCTGTGTGTTTTTCACCTGGCACTGTACAGAGAGCTCAGTTCTTCTCCTTGCCCACTTCAGGGTGTGTCTGGGCAATGAGGGTTTTGTCTTCTGCAGCCAGCATTGGGATAGAGATGTAAACAGAGCCTGACATATTGCAAGTGGGGTTGAGAGCCCATGGTCTTAAGACTGGCAGGCTAATGGGCAACAAATTGTTTGCCAGCTTTGCCTCCTACCTGTGAAGCATCCCTGAGCCCACAATTCGGACTTTGCCCTATCCCCATTCCCGTTTGGGCCAGCTCAAAGAAAGATATGTTGCTCAGCTGGCTGAGCTTAACCTTCTGCACAACCATCTTAATAGACTCTAAGTCTGCTTTATGTCAGTTTCATTGCATTCAGTTCCTTACTGAGCTGGGCTGAACTAGTGCGGCTTTACTGTCACCAAGGAATACACCCGTGGCTTATTTTGGTTGTTTCAGTTTACTCTGTTTCCTCTCAGTTCTTCTCCTGGTGCCTTTTGCACACCAGGTTTTCCTTCCACTTCTGTTCCCTGAGCAGCGTCCTTGTTGTGACACCCCATTTACTGAATTTAAGCATCCCCAGTGAGGATGGTGGCCAGGACCCTCAGCAGCTGTGCCCCTGCCCAACCATCCACATCCCTGTTCCTCCATTCCTTCCACACACAACAGCCCTTGTTGCTGCTGCCTGTGTCTTCTTCAGCCTCTCACCCCAGAGCAACTAGATCATCTGGAATTTTTTTATATGAACACTAAATGTAGCTACTTGCAAAATTGGGTCAAAATCAGCAAATAATTTTGGCTGGAAAAGAAAAAGTGTGAAGAGAAGGAGGAATTTTGAAAATGCCACACCATGTCACATAGACATGTGAAAAATGAGATGTTCCATTTTGGATCAAAGTTTTTCAGACTGACTTCAGACTTTCAAACAGCATTCCAACCATGGAATTTCAAAATGATGGCTTTTGATTGAATGGCTGACTAGTATTTTTGACTAAAAAAAAAAAAGAGTAATATTTGCAGAAGATTTGCAAGACAACAGTGATGTGAAAAAAAGCTTCAGGATGATCTGAAACTCTGTTTTTCATGTTTTTACATTTTTTTTGTTGAGAAAAATATACCGGTAAAAGTTTCTCTGTCAGTTGGACCCAAACGATCCCCTCTACCTCTCCTGATATTTACCCCACACTAAGAAGGACCCTCTTGCACCCAGTCCAAGTCAGGGACTTGATTTCCATTATTTTAAACAGAATTTTGAACAGAACTTTGAATTTTTGGCTACAAGGGCATCTCCTTGGGAGAGACTGGCTTTGCTAGGTAAACAGTAGCCTTTGCATATCCACCCAGTAGGCACACTTAGAGTTTTATTATAACATGAAGAGATTTAAAGTTAACATAATGTGCTTCTTAATACAGCCAAGTGTAGAGATAACAGCTTTCAGCACATGGAGCCTCATTCAGAGAACTAAGTGGATGACCCACTCTATTGCAGTTTAAAATTCAAATGGAAATAAACTTCCCTATTCATCCATCGTGACATTCTGACCTTAAAAAAGCTGAGACCAACAAGAAAAAAAGATAAAACACATTTTAAAATTCTATTTCCATTATGCTGTGAGAGTTAGTTTTCATGGAAATTCTGAGAAAGCACTTGGGAGAGAGCCCAGAAAAAGAAGAAGGGAAAAAAGGGACAAAATTTGTGTGGTTTATGGGAATCTGAAAGAGAAGACTTTGTGATTTGTTTCTGAAGCAAGGTGCCACTTCTTCCAGCCAGGTGCAATCCTAGCAGCCTCCTGGCATTCCCGAGAGTCAGGTTTCCAACCGGGACCTGCTGTGCAGAGCATGTGCCCGGCCTGGCTTGCCCAAGGACATCCTCGCTCAAAAACAAGCCTGCCCAAGTCTGGCCAGCGGCACAGCCACAGCAGCACAGCCAGACTGACGCGTCCCCAGCTGGTGCCTGCCTGCCGCAGGGCTTGCAGCCTGTGCTTGGCTCTGCTCTGCTGCAGGTATTATCTGTACCAGCACATCTGCATCCCTCTCTGCTACATTGGGGAGCGCAGCGCAGGCTCATCTTCTGCACACAAAGGTGTCAAAAGAAAATGTGACTTCAAAGGCTAGAAATGTCATCCCACAAAGCAAGGAGACTGGCTGCAGGATCTGAGTTTGGCTGAGAGCCACAATGTTGGATCCTGTGAAAGATTTGTGGCATTTTTTCCTCCAGTATCTCTTTGGTCTCCCATCAACCCCGCTTGCTAATTAGTATGCTTATTGTGGGTTGCCTGCTTCCTTTGAAATGTGCTAAGGTACACAGTTCTGCGAAAAGCACACTGGTAAAATAGCAACACCTGTAATTATCTGCAGTAATAGCTACAACTTGGGTCCAATGGCAGCCAGCCACGCTATCATATCACGTCCTCTGCCTATCAGCAGGCAGACATCCTCTGCCTCCCAAAGCACCTTCTCTGCAACCAAGCTGTAGCACCTGGCCCTCTGCAGCAGAAGAGTGCTCATCCCAACCAGGCAGCAGGAACATTTCACCCCACGCTCTGAAGTGTGTCTTTTGCTATGGGGGGCTATTGAGTACAGCTGTCAAAAATCACCAGGGAATCCATAAAATCCACAGTTCAAATCATGTCACTGCCTTCCTTGTCGTTTCCATTTAAAATCTAAATCTGCTGTTCTTGTAGGATTTAGTCAAGACCCACCCCATCTTTCTCCCTGGCACACACCTGGCACACCCCGGTGAAATCAAATGTGAATGTTGTGAAACCTGGATCACTGTATGTCTCCTGAAGAAGATCGCAAACTTGAGGGTACAGGCATGAAAAAGCAGGGAAACCACTGCTGGAGAAGCCAAATGTGTTTTTAATCAGCACCTGCCTCCCTGACTGATAAGGAGGACACCAGTTTGCAGGTTCTTCCACTTTCCTCCTACCTACGTGTCAGCCCTTGCATCCTTTCTCAGATCATACAGCACCTGCATGATCTGAATCATACAGTCAGGGTTTATTCATTGTCACATGGCTGGAGCAAACCCACATTTGTCACCTGACAATATCTTCAGCTTAACCCAGCACAAGGGAGAGACCGCCATGTCAAGCAGCAGCTAGAAGCTCCTTCTCCTGAGTCTCTCATGAGACACAGGGACCTGATGAAGCTGATCAGGCCTCCAGGCAACTCTGTACCAATGAATGCACCACCCACGTCAGCACAAAACCAAGTGTCCTCAAAAAAGCTTTATGTCAAGCCCACACAGAATAGGAACAGGACAGCTGAGCCCAAAAAGCAAAATACCTTTATCCCACTTTTGAGATGGGCAGAAATGCTCTTCAATCAGTCTAGAAAAAGCAGTTCGATCTTTACCTTGAAAGAGTAGCCAACCTGCCTGCTCACCCTTGGAAGTGTGCCCATAAACCCTCTCTGCTCCTTTAGCTGGATCCCAGCTGCAGTGTTAGCTGGGATTTAGGCTTTTGGGCAGATTCTTGTCATCTGTGCTTTGTCTCCTCACTGATTTAAAAATATCTATATATCCCATTACCCTTTGCTAGGTGCAGCTTCCTGTGACCTCACGGAGCAGTTGTGGCATGGTGATGAATTGCACATCTCAGGCCACACCTCACAGTGTGGCAAAAGCGTGAGATGGGGGAGAAGGTGAGATGGGAGACTAATGCTTGGGATTTACAGATGCCCACCTGTGAAACATAGTGACCTGTAAAGGGATGGTGGCATTTCTTCGTCACCCCTGAGCTAACGTCTGTGCCTCTGGGCTTGCCTTGCTCACATCTGAATCACTCTGTCATAATGTGTTTGCGTTCCCCTTCCTACTCTGTGCCAGTTTCTTGCCTGGTCATGAAAACAAGTGAAGGTGTCATCCTGTGCGGCTGCACACCAGTGACCCCATAAGAAACTTCTGCCATTGCGGTGTGCTTGCTAAAAAACAATGCAGCCTTCATCTTACAGGCGCACGGCTGTGAGGGCTGGGGGCAGAACGTTTCCATCAGAGGGTAGTACAGTCTCTCCACTCACTGGGGCCAGCCACAGATGGCGATGGGCAAAGGCAGGAAGGGGCAAAGGCAGCTTCTTGCTGCACAAAATAGGGCAGAAAGTTTGGAGGGTGATGGACTATACCATATGTCTCTCTTGAGTATGAAACCATGTGGCAGCAGATGCTCTGCAAGACCTGGGAGAACCTGATCCTGAAGAGGCAAGAGAGGTCAAGGAGTTGGTTGAAGGTCCCTGGACCCTGCAGTCCATGGAGCTGGAGCTGAGCCAGGGACCTGGGCCAGAACCTGGGGCTTCTCTTCAACAGCTCCCCATCACTGCCCTTGGTATTGCTGGACACCAGTCTGAAGCTCAACACTGGGTCTTTGATCACAGTGTAATATCGATCCTTTCAGCCAAAAGCATTTTGGCACATGTGGCTGGCTAAAACCAGTTTGAGACAGGACCACATCACGTCACCTGCCCTCTTAATACATAATAAGAATATATTTGCTGTGCATATATGCAATGGCACCAACTCACTCAGATTCACCAAAATAAACAGAAGCAGCAGACATTTGACAGCTGTTTCTGCAGATGGCATAACTAAGTTTTATTATTGTTTCACATTTGACTTCAATAGAAAAAGGTGACTTAATTGCACCAGTATTCACGAGGCAGCTTTAATTCATTTTATAAAATAATCAGAATAGAATTCCTTTACTTAAATTATGTGTTGATTGCTTTTGATTCTTGATCGCTATTTCTCCTCAATTGCTTATTCCCTTCTTGCTTTCTCCTCTCATGTTGGCTTAAAATACATTTTTCATAGAAACACAGCATACCAGGTTGGAAGGGACCACAAGGATCATATGGTCCAACCTTTCTTGTCAAAAGCACAGTCTAGACAAGACGTCTCAGCACCCTGCCCAGCTGAATCTTGAAAGTGTCCAGTGTTGGGAACCCACCACTTCCCAGGGGAGATTATTCCAATGGCTGATTGTTCTCATAGTGAAAAGTTTCCCTCTTGTGTCCAATTGGAATCTCCCAGGAGTAACTTATACCCGTTGCTCCTTGTCTTTACCACGTGACTCCTTGTAAAAAGGGAGTCTTCATCTTCTTTGTAGCCACCCTTTAAAGACTGGAACATGGTGATGAAGTCTCCCCTAAGCCTTCTGTTCTCAAGGCTGAACAAGCCCAGCTATCTCAGCCTTTCCTCATATGTCAGACTTCGCAATCCTTTGGTCTTCTCTGTCACCCTTCTCTGGACCCTCTCCCCCTGTCCACAACTTTTTTGTATAGTTGCCCTGAAGCTTGCTTAAGTGACTCAAATATTGCTTCATCAGCCTTATTGTCTTGGTTTGGAGGTTGGTAGCAGATGCATACTGTAAGATCCCCTTGGAGATGACCCCTTGGATCTTGACCCAGAGATATTCGATAGGCCTTCCACAATCGTCATAGTCAGCTTCTATACATTCCAGGTTCTCCTTAACATAAAGCAAGGTTCCTCTTCCTATTCTTGCCTGCCTGTCCTTACAAAACAGGCAACATCATGATCCTCCAGTTATGTGAGTCGTCCCACAATGTTTTGGTTATTCCTATGAAACCATAATTTTCTGACTGCGCAGAGAGCTCCAGTTCCTCCTGTTTGCTCCCCAGGCTGTGTGCATTGGTATACACACATTTAGGATGGTTAGTCTTCATGTTATCTTCTTGGGAGGCAGCTAAGGAACATTTGTCACTGCTCTGGTTGTCCTGGCTGATTCCTCAGTTGGTTACAATGCCATGAGCTTTACCACTTTGAACCCCACTCCCTGAGTCCTTCAGTTTAAAGCTCACCTCACCAAATTTCCCTGTATTTCTACCTCCCTTCCTTCCTCCTTCCCTCCCTTCCTTTCTTCCTCCCTCTTTTTGTTTGTTTCTTTCTTTCTTTAGTTCATTAAAACAAACAAACAGAAAGAGGATTTATTTTTTTTCCAACTGTCTGTCCTAAGGAAACAGTACATGAGAGAACACTGTCTGGCCATCAGTCTCCCTAGTTTCTACAGTGAAAGTTATAAAAATAACAAACTCTTACAAGTTGCACGCAAATCAATGACCAAGTGAAGATATCCAAGCTAGGAACCTGCTGAGGCAAAGGCCGCAGTGTACATTTTAAGTCATTTTTCCAGTTTGGTATGCTGTCAAGACAAACTGCAAATGGGTATCAGCCAGATGATCACTGTCTGTGGGGTTTGGGCTCTGAGTGGAAATAGAGACAAGGACAGCGGGTACTGATTTATAGGAACTCACATCACATTCTTTCTGCTGTTCATTGGACAACTTGCTTTCTAAATTTCCTAGAAGACATTTTATTTTAGTAAAAATAAACTAAACCGCTACATACAGGGTGGGGGGGAGGAGGGGAAGATAGCTCTGAGAAAGGGAAAACACAGCGATGAAAGAACATGGAGAAAAAGATTTTGTGACTAAATGCTGGCTCAGAATTGTGAACAAAGAAACTGTTTCCTGCTGTTTCATTCCTGTTTTGTCCAAGGAAAGAGGGTTTTGTGTACCTTCTTCATAAATACAGCAGGACTGCAGTAAGGAAATACAGGTCTCTGTTACTAGCTTTTTTTCTCCTAAACATCCACAAGATGTTTAAAATTGGCTAGCCATACAAGTGAAAAAGGGATAATAGCTTTGTGAAGTGAACCACAATGACCCCGACATTGCACAGACCTGGTGTATGTGCACTATCTTAACACTTCACTTCTGTTTATTTTATATGTGTTGTCATGTCAGAGCTCTGACAAGGCTGGAGCTGAGTTTCCATTCGCCTGGAAACAATTAACCCTTCCAAGTCTGACAACCTCGTTGAAATTAACAGAGCTGAACCTAAACATCCTCCTTTCCTCTCTACCTTTCTCTGCACCTGCTCTCTCTCTCTACCGTGTGTTATAACTTCTAAGGTCTCCTGTCCTCCGGTAGCATCTGCAGTACTGATGGCTCCAGACCGTTAAACTGGAGTCCAGGAAATTCCCAATTGTACTTTGAACTGTGAAATGCTAGTGGCTGAGAAACTTTGGCTTCATTGTTTTTCCCTTCTGATACTGAACTTCCAGGGTATGTTAGTCTTTTTTTGTCAGATTTGTCTCTCCTAAAACAAAAAGCTTGTTGGTTTTGGTTTGGTTTTTTTAGTTTGTCTGTGGTTTTTTGTTTGGTTTGGTTTGGTTTTGTTAATTGAAGTTGATATGGCCATGTAGGCCATGGTTTCTGGGATCTGGCCTTTCGAAAAGCAGCACTCCAGATCACAAAGACTGTGAGAGACATTAAGCAGTACTGGCATCTGCTTTAGTATACTTTGATACTTCTGCTCTCATCTTGTTGTCTTCAGTAGTTGCCAAAGAGCTTTCTTGACTCCCAACATGGGGCTCTTCACCCTCATTGTGATGAAGAGGATTTCTAGTGCCAAGAAAGGCAATCATATGGATCGAGTGCATCATGACTCAGTCCAAAAAGAAGTAACAGATTACTCTGCTTTCTGAGTTGTTTCAATAACCTTACCCAAATTTCCAGCCCCAAAATGCTGATATCTCTGTTTATCAGATTTCAAATGTCCTTTGCTTGATCGATGCACTGGACACTGTCCAGTGACTTCAGCGTTAAGGAAGTTTCCTTTATTGAATGATATTTTCATTCTGTCTCCACGATTCCCCATCCCACACCCCCTCAGGACTTTATAACATCCTTGCTCTATTTTGGCTAGTGATGTCAGAGGCAGAACAGTTACCATGGAGAAGAAGGGGACAGACTCCACTGAGACGGACACAAGCGTAGCCTAAATCTACAGCGAACTTGTGATTCATCAGTCAAACTGAGAGTCACCATTAATGGCTTGCAAAAGGGGTCATAGATACTTTTTTATTTTAATGTATGTGATGGTGGAGAAGTTTGTTAAAAACTTTGTGAAAGCCTGGGTAATGTTTACATCATAAGAAGCCACAACACATGTTATTAATGAGTAAGTGGAACAATATCAGGCACCATCTCAAGAATGATTTCAAGAATATGGCTATAGAAACCAAGCTAGAGGGCTGGTGCTTTTCACTGAAAGCAAACACAATTACTCATTGCATACTAGGGTCAATGTTGCAATGATATACAGATAATGCGCAGAGCTCCTTAAATGGGGACTAAAGAGCAAACCCAACAGTACTAGGTTGTATTAAGGGCATCTCCATGAGGATGCACTGATACATTTCAAAGTATTTCTGCTTTCTCTTCTGTTGGTTTGTTAATTTCTAATGTTTGGTTTACTTTTAAAATTTTGCTTGTTATGTGAAACATTTCACTCCTACATAAGCCCCTTTTCTTAACAGCTGTTTAAAACTCTCCATCTTCCATTGTTCTAGGAACACTTTCATAAGGTAAAAGCTGTCCAGCAGCCTTCACCTGCATGCATGGCTAAGCTCAGTATGAGGCAGCGCTGTAAGAACATCGTTTGGCTCCAGAACATTGTGACATCCCAGGTATTCACTGGCCAAATAAGTGTTTAAGATCACTGGAAAATCCTATATGCTACCTGAATTTGTGAAAAGCAGTTCAGAAACACCAAGAAACTATTTTTTGGTTATAGAATTCAGCACTGGGGTGTCCTGCAAAAACTTTCTATGGAAATAACATTGCACATTATTTCTTAGGAATAGAAAATATTCTTGTCTTATAAATAATAAGAACAGAGTTCTGAGCTATTTGTTTCCTCTGTCTCCTTTGTGACTGGGAGGATTTTTTGCTCATCACCAGGCTGCTGGGAGCGTTTTTCTCTCTAGCGACAGAGTCTAACCTGAAACACCGAATTTAGCTCACAATCTGACACATGCAGAACTGCATCCAGTTCACTCTCCTATAACTTCACAATGTTTTCGAAGATGCCAAATATAAAAATGTAGTTAAAATGACAGCAGTAAGAACTCTGAATCTAGGCAAAAAATGCTCATTATTTTACTGTGGAACTTCTTGCCCAGGTGCTATGGTAGCTGTAACTGGGTTTTCAAGTGATTATTAGACACAGTCACCCAGAAGCACCTCCCAGCTCTGGAGTTCCTGTAGCCACTGATTTGTGGAAGGGTTTTCCTGAGGCAAGATCACTCAAGAGTTACCCTGCATGCTGTACTCTCTCGCATGCAACACTCTTTTCTGAAAGAGGAAAAGACAAGCTGGGTTTGCACCACCATGGCTGTTTTTACCTTACATTTGCATCAGCTCTACTGACACAAATCACATGAACCGACTTTGGAAATCCTGGCTCTCATTTCTGTCACTGCATTGGGCCACAGGCAGAGAAGCACGCACCTGCTAACGGGTGCCCTTTTCATCTTGCAGCTCACTGCTGTGAATGTAACCACTCTTTAACAGACTATGTAGATGTAATTGCTGTCGTGGCTTCAGGATCCAGGATCCCTGAGAGCACTCTGCTGTGAACACGGCCATGCTGCAACGAGGAGCAGCTCTGTTCTTAGAGCCAGAGCAAGCACAACACACTGGTGGAAAGGGCTGAGAACTGCTGTCTGGAGGCTGCTGTAACACCAGCATTAATCTTTAGAGTGTTTTTCAAACAGTGACTCCATTTAACAGCTAATACCAGCATATTTTAAACCTTTGAGATTTATGGTTGAGAACATTCACTCACAGGTTCAGATGTGATGATAGCCATCCCTCTGCTAAGTCCATGTTTTCTGCAGTGGTGATACTACCCTTTTCGCTCTTGACTCCTCTCAGTTGGCCTTGTTCTCTACCATGAAACAGGGAGTCCTTCTCAAGCAAGAAGGAGATATAGTAGCCTTCAAAAACACATGCCAGGATAGGGAAAGAAAAAAAATAAAAAGAAATAATGAAAGACTCCCAATTGTGCTGCAATTCAAAGGAATATCTTGTTCTTTTTGAGATCCATGTGGGAAACTTAAAATTATTTAGTTTACTTTATGGATTTTTAACTCTTAAGTCAAACAACCCCATGTGAAACAAATTTGCAGAATGAGTGATCCTGCCACAAATCTGCAGTTCAAAGAGAAGAAGAAACACATCTCAAGTTTACCTATTTATTTCCTTCCTGACCTCCCATCTCCCAGGTAAGGGAGCACTCCTGTGGAGTGCTTTTCATTAAGCAAAACCCATTTGTTTGACAGCTGGAACAGGAGTAAACAATCCCCATGAAGCACCAATGTAAATTTGTCTAAGGATGCGTGTTTGTAATGACCAAACCACATTTTGTACTCAAAAGCCACTTATATAACCACGCTGAGAGTGCTCAGAGACTGGGAGCTGTTTCTAGAATAAATGTTTTGTTCTGTTGCCTGGACTGCCCCAGGAAGACCCTGCTGAGAAGACGTTGTTACCAAAGGGTGTCATAAGTGGGTACTCATGGACTGACCTCCTGCCCAAACTGTGGGAGATCTGGGACATGGCATGTACAAACACTGTTGTGGAAAGTCATCTGACTTTTATTTAATGTGTTTAGAGATGATCTGTTTTATTTCTTCCAAGATGAATACCATCTTCACTAATTTTCATTCCTGGATTTGGTGGAAGATGTAGTATTGCAAATGAAAAAGGATTTTTTTTCTTTTGAAATCCCAACATTTTTCTTTTCTTTATGACAAAGCAAACATTAGGAATATGAAGATTTGAAACAAACAAACAAACAAACAAACAAACTGACTAACCTAATTCTTAAATTTCACTACAATTTTTTATTTGCTGATTAGGTTTTCCCACCAACAATGCAAAGACCCTTGCCTGTGCCCCTCTCCATCCCATTTCTGCCAAAATCCACCCTCTTCAGGGTTAGACGTCACTGCCTAAAGGCTCTTAGGACAATGATTCCCAAGATTATGGATTCACAGTTGCCTCAAAATGAACTATCTGAAAGTGACCACTGGTGCATGTCACAACCTACATGCTTACCACAAATTGGGTCTGGCAAATCAAGTATGACCAACCTTTTTCTGAGTGAGCCACGTATTTCAGTATACTTGTCATTGCTTGTTCTACTCCGCTGTACTCCAGGTCCGTCCTGAGGGCCTTGATACTTAGAGATAATGCTTCCCTCCTCCTTCCTGATTTCAGGTGCTTCTGGGTGTTGACTTAATCGGCACGTTTGCATCTCTTTCCGCTGTGTTCTGCACATTCCCTTGGACATGAGAGCTGTGCTGCCATCGCTCCTGCACAGCAGCAATGCTTTTGGGCTTGGGGCTGGGTGCAAACCTGTCCCAAGAGGAGATGATGGCCCTCCTCTCTTTAAGGATGAGAGCTCTTTTGATGAAACAGTTGCCGGAAAACCCGTTTTCTCATGGCACCTCACTCTGGCTGTTAGCAAATGGTCACAAATGAAGCCCAGATCAGTAAAGGGCCAAACTAGAGGCCCTCAGGGATGCACACAAGAAGCAGGAGTGCAGCCCTGGCTCTCCTGGGGCCCAATAAAGGCTCTGTCCTTGTTGCAAGGAGCTGAGCTGTACCTAGCCCTGCTACTTCAGGGATGTTGCAGCATGCCTTGCCGGGGGACAAATAGCATTTATGTGAAGAGCAATTGTCCTCAGGAGGCCATATCTACTGGAAACCAATGTCCATGTGTTTAAGGTCTAGAAGTCCCTTTGATGTAGAGGAGGCCAGAGAGAAACACACTGTTCAATGGCAGGGTGTGCTTATCTTGGCAGATGTAGCCCCTTTTTCCTACTTTGGCAAACGTGTAGCTGGACAACAGCTGGCATCTTCTTACTGTGAACAAGCAGTGACATTTTTAGTAGTGGCTGCAAGCTGTATTTGGCCACAGCCCAACCCTGTTTGCTGCTGCTTTGTCACTGTTTGTGTCTCCTGGGGTTTTTTTCCCAGCCAGGACACCAAGCCCCACCACCTATCTCCTGCTGCACCAAGGTGGTCTGTGATCCATAGCTCCAAAGCTGGCTGCCTGCACTGGCCCTGTGTGCTGCTGTCACTCCTAGGACTGCCGGACTGTCCACTGCTTGGGGCAACCTTACACCGGCATAGGTGTAGGTGGCCCTGTGGCACATGCTAATGACCCTGGCCATGGTGTGCTGGACCTGCCTCAGTCCCCATCAAGAACCTGCACTGGCTGCAGAGTCCCCAGTCCCTCCCTAAGCACCTCCTTTCTGATCCCCTTTCTCCAGCCTCACTGAGGTCTCCTCTGCTTCTCCCCACAGCAACCCCACTCTTGTCTCCTTAGCTACTGTCTTATCCTCTGGCATCTCTGCAATGTCCCTTCCCCGATCTTCCTTTTTGACATAGGTTCCCTATGACCTTTCTCATATTTCCTTCTGCACAATCTGTGGCAACCACCAACATCAAACACCTAATCTCTCCTATCTCATCTGCCCTTCCTTCTTTCTGGCACTGTCAGCGATGACACCCTCCCCTCTGTCCTACAGGTGCCAAAAACCAGTGTGACCTTCAGCTCCCTCTTCCCTCACCTCCTTCCCTGACTTTATAATTAATTCCTGCAGTTTCAGCTCAGCAGCAGTACAGGGGTGGCAGGAGCCTGTGGATAGATCCGGCCCCAGGATAGGGGCTGGTTCTGCACGCCTGTACACGTACTATAAACAGAGGCTTGTGCCAGATGCTGAGACCAGAAAGCAGGGGTTCACTCAGCCATAAGCCCTTTTTAAAATAAAAAGAAAAAAAAGGATGGTGAGAAATTACAGCCATTTTCCTATTTTGGGTTGTGGGAAATTGCAAGTCTCACTGGTTATTTATGCTAGTAGTGTTTTCAGCTGGCAGTTCTCAGGGGTCTTTGGGAACAAGCAGCTACAGTCTCTTCTTGCTGAGGGGCTTGGTGATTTATGACTTATAGATGAGTGCGTGCACACACACACAAACTCTTGCACATATCAAAAGTGGCAAAGCCCAAGCAATGCACCAAAACTGCAGGCAACTGCACAGTCCCACAACACTTCCTACCTTCAGAAACCTTACTTACAGGTCCTGTGAGGAACTGTCAGAGGAAATGGCATGTGGCCATCTTCACCATCCCAGAAAAAGTCCACATCACCAGACTCTATCCTGCAAGGCAGACTCTGCCACTGCTGATCAGGTCTGCTCCAGACAGAGTGAGTCAACTCTGGGCAATAAAGTATTAGCAAAGCAACCACCATGGATCCACTGGGACTTCTCTACGAAACCATTTCTGCTTCATTCCCACTGATCCAGCTTTAGTCATCCTTACTAATACAAACTACAACCTCAGGGCAAATGCTAACATAACATGAAATGGAACTGGGCTCCTTATCTGAACACCCTACACGGATCCCACTCCCTGAAAGCCTCCACCACTGGGGCAGTGTGACCAGCTCAGACTGGGGTACACACCATCTACTTTAAATGCCCTGTCCCTCATATGGTGACTGTGATACCCTTATAGCACATACACAGTCAGAAATAAGACCTGCTCCACATAAAATAAGAAAATGCACTGGGCAGGATCATGGGCAGGGGGATACTTCAATTTTGGTAAATAATCCTTGACAGAAATGGGCTTTTCCTTTTTTCTTCTAGAGACTGAGAAGAGGTTTCTGTCCTTCTAACTCTATACTTGGGTATAGACTATGGGTCTCAGAAACATATTTAACCCTCATGGCTCAAAGCAAACCTCCTGAATAGGATTGCTGTAGGCTTAAGCACAAGTGAACGCTCTTCCAGTAAACTGGAACAATCCCAGCTGTACTGATGACTATGGATTTTATACAGGTTTTTTTTATTGTCTAATTGTGGAATTAGTCTCCAAGAAAACTGCCATGGCCATCAAATGAGCTCAGATCAAGGGCTCAATTTCAAGTGAATTTTTAAAGTGACTTCACACCCTTTGAATTTCTTCTGGCATCCGTCTACCTGGTAAGTACCATACCTTTCCATCCATTCAGCAGAGTTCTGTACAAACACTAGGTAAGAAGCAGAAGTTAGGCAGAGTGGCAGAGGGCACTCCAACAAGGGATGGAGCTCATAGCCTTGCTGTCCTAAATAGCGTGAGGAGAGCACTGCTGCAAAGAGGAACAGGGCACCGGACACAGGACCAGTCTGCTTCCTTGACTCTTCTGCAGACATGGAGGCTAAGAGAAGAAAAGGCAGGTGTGGGGATGGGAGGCTGG